>NW_015373889.1:104096-348463 GCF_001272555.1 Dufourea novaeangliae | reverse complement strand
CTTCAAACTGAATGCTTGTTCAAGACGTAACTTGTCCATAGAACGTTGGAAAAGTTATTTAAAGTGAACTAAACGGGGTACGCATCGCGAGATAGAATGTCAACCGTTGCAAACAATTGAGATTTTAACAATGTTCTTGTAATTACTGGTTCCCACCTGCTAGAGAGTACTAATATGCGTTCTTTAAACTTCCAATGTAATCCCTGACGAGGAAAACTGATGCTCGTTTAGCAGTGTAAATCCGATCGAAATATGTGTCAATTACGTAACCATTAAACAGGCAACACTTTTCTTCGTCATGCATTACATTCGAAGTTTAAAGAATGTAGATTAGTACCCTATAACGGCTGATTCATCTTGACCGAGCACTCAACTTGTAGCTGAAAGAACGTAGATTAATCTCCAGTCAGTGGCAATAACAATAAACGACCAGAACACTGTTAAAATCGCACTTTATTTGCAACGGTTGACACTGTATCTCGTCATGCGTACCCCGGTTAGTTCACTTTGCACAGCTCTTACACCGTTATACGGACAGCTTTCGTTTAGCTGAAGCACTCAATTTGTAGCTGAAAGTACGTAGATTAATCCACTGTTATTGATAATAACAATAAACGGCCGGAACACTGTTAAAATCGCATTTAATCGCGGAATACCACTATTTTTTTTAACGGTGGCGCCATCCGTGGCGAATCGGTGAAACTGCCAACCAATTATATGGCTAGCAGTTTCAGCGTTTCGCCACGGATGGCGCCACCGATCGAAAAAATAGCGGTATTCCGCGATTAAATGCGATTTTAACAGTGTTTTGGTTGTTTATTGTTATTATCAATGACAGGGAATTAATCTATGTTCTTTAAGCTTCAATCTGAATGCTTGGTCAAGACGAATGCTGTCAGCATAACGTTGGAAGAGTTGTCCAAAGTAAACTGAGCGGGGTACGCATGACGAAATCGTTACAAACAATTGTGTGTTTAACAATGGTCTTCTAATTATTGGTTCCCAGTCGCTAGAAAGTACTAATGTACGTTCTTTAAACTTCAAATCTAATGCGTGACGAAGGAAAATGATACCGTTCAGCGGCGTAAATGCAAGCAAAACCAGTTGCAATTTGGGTTGCCGCTCCATAAGGGTAAGCGTTAAGACAGGTATAAATAATTTTACCCGTTAATTAGTCAAAGACGGCGTAAGGGTCAGTCGTCTCGAACGAGTTGAAGTGTAATGTATAATGAACAATATTTTTCCCCCAGTTATTCCATAGAAGGAAGACACGTATCAACATTTAAAGCCATAAAACGTTTAACACTACGCCTTCGACTTGCGACATTTTTCTAGGCTACGTTTACTTATCTTTATTCATTTTTAAGACTCTTTCATGAGAAAATGTCCGTAGGATTCTGTGGTATGCAGACAAGAGGAGGATTCAAGGTTCAGTAAAATTATTTAATGAATTATTAGTAAAATTATTTATGCCTGATCATGTACATATGTACAATCATACTCGAATTACAAATAATAAAGACCTCTGTTCTTTCTTTGTTCGTTTATTTCGACATTTCAAGATGTATGGACAATTATTACATAATAATTATATATATTTATATATGTATAATGAGAGAACATTCTCCTCTCGCGACATTCCCCTTCTCATCCTCGGGAAATCCCCCACCTCTATTTCACTCATTCGCTCCTTCTCACACACTCCCACTCTCTCACACTTTCTCTCACTTTCTCTCTGTCTTTGTTCCTTCACGATAAAAGAATGAAAAGGTAAAAGTAAGAAAGAAACGGCGTCGATTCGTCCAGTCTCTATGAATGATTTTTACGAAACGATTCGATCTTGTGGGCGCGTTATTTCTTTTATATCGTTCGATCACAAAGACTGCGAAATCTTTTCCATAGTTTTTTTTTTCTTTTTACTTTTGTTTTTCGTTATACCATTCACGTCTCTTATTATCATTTAGCGTTTATCGATAAGATTATGATCGTTACCATTAATCGTTACAATTACGATAATAACACTAGTGTTTAGTAACTCCCGGTACTTGTCCCACTCATACGTCTATTCGCCCCCACCACTCGCGGCCACCTATGCCCACTCCAGAAATCATGGCGGCAAATTCAAATCGCGCGAATTAAAATTTTAGCTATATCGTCAGAGTTTTCGATTAATGTTCTCTCTCTCTCTCTCTCTCTCTCTCTCTCTCTCTCTCTTTCACTCTCACTCACTCTCTGTATTATTCTAATTCTTTTGTTCCTTTATCCTCTTTGAATGCTTGACAGAAATTTTCTGACGACACGATAGTTTTTCATTCTTTGTCCCTTCGCTGAAACTTGCTCTCATGCACTCTCTTTCTCTCTTACACACGCTACCTCGCTTCGTACGTCACGTTCCCTCGTGATCGTAAAAAACATTTTTCTTTCTCTTATCATCTTTCTCTCTGTCAAACAACGTTTTCTCGTCGATTCGTGTTCCTGTTGCGGATTTAATTGCGGCCTGAAAATCCGCGATCTATCAATTTTTGTTAACCGATACGTTCTCGAGATTCGAACGACCTGTACAGTAAATCATCGATGAGTGTTCAGAAGTTATCACCACTAGTGGGTGCTTCCAGTGCCTAAGTGCCTTCGGACAATAATCGATCATTTACTGTAAATATTGTTTCGAGAAGTGTCAAATGAGTTTCGTTAACAATTTCGAAATCGATAATCGGGAGATGATCGTGGAACGATGTTGATAAAAACGTGTACCGTATTGAGAAATCGATTCTCGTCGAGTTTGGCTCGATGGACAACAATTGAGCGAGGAGAAATATATAAATATGTATTGTACGGAATTTGAAGGAGTCTGTATAGATGGCCTCGATAAATCCCTGAATTTCACATGTTCGACGGAATGAAAACGACGAAAGAAAGAAAAGCGCTGACGTGATTGCAATATAAATAAACGTAAAAACTAGAAAATTATTTCAAAAACGAGGAAAAAATAAAACTGCTTTTCAAAATGGCTCTCGATACAATTTTTCTCATTTTTCTCGTTCTTGTTCGACTAAAAGCACCCTCAAGATACTGTTTGGCAAGTTCTCGACTAGGGGCTGGTACACAATGGTTCACTAGTTTTCGTAGACCTGATCGGGGGAAATAAAATTCGAGAAAAGTTAAATTTCAAAAAATCACACAATTTCTGAACCAAAAAAAAAAAACAAATACATATTTTAATTCAATTATTTTTTAGTATTATAATTCGCTGTAACCCTCTGAAATACAATTTCTTTTACAAAATTGTACCATTGCGTGTTAAAATATCCAGCAGCCTTTTGAACAAAATTTATGTAGATTATATAATTTTGAATAGTGTAGCTACAGTTTGGCCAATCAGAGAGTTAATTTGACTGAATCATTCACATGTTTCTACTAATTATTTTTCACCAATGTAATTATTATTGTACCATAAACATGTTGTTGCTGCACTGACAATAACTGTTACATTAATTTATTTATACTAATCAGCATTATCAAGTAAAATTTTAGTGTTTTATTACTAGTGTTGAAACATTGATTTAAAGAGCGGCGGCTTCTCAGCATCTACTGTTTAAATCAGTCTCTTTTCTAACCAGATTGTAGCTCAGACTTTCAAGCTTCCTGCTTGTAACTTCTCGCAAAATATTTTTTACTCACGCTGACATAAATGTCGTTCGAGTTACCATCGAACTAATACGTAAATTAAACGAAATAATCGATGAGTAATTAAATACAGTACATTCTAAAATCATGTTTTTGAATTTCCCGCCTCGAACAAAACGTCGAGTCTACATTACCGGCTGAACATTAGCCCGTTATAAATAGAATATTTTTTCTTTTTAATCTAAAAACTTTCACTACATCCGACTACATATGTACGTGCAAGTCATTTGATATATCCTAATTAATGGCCAGATTAAACACCAATTAATATTCAACGAAAAATTTCATTCGTATGCAAAATTAAATCCCCGATCGTGCTTTGCACGAGCTAGTACGTTCTTCATTTTTTTTTCCTAACTTGACTAGAAATTCTATATGTGAAATAACGACGGTGATAGTAATACTATTCTTTTATCCCTAGATTTTAACTAACGATATATAAAAATAATTCTCAAAGTCGGCATAAAAATGAAAACATCAATCGAGGTCGAAATGAAAAGAACGTTCTCCTCCTACATTTGAGTGCACGTAGGTCTAAAGAAATTTGAACGTTCCACTGTTTTTTGGCCTCCGTTTCACATGCAATTCGGATTGTTTGTCGAGAATACCTTTTTAATTATTGTTCTACTCGATTCTTTGGTTCTTTTTGGTCAAATACCCCTCTCAGTTATCGATTAAATTACGATTAAGTAGCGTGGAGTTGCAACTGCAACATTGTCCCCTTAAAGCAAAATTTGTTAACAATACTTCGTTTGTTAAAAAATCGTTTAACTTGTTATAGGTGAATCTAAAAAACGGATTTGTCGTTCGAGAGAAATCGAATCGCTCTTTGGTAGATTAATCGAAATTCAAAAGATTCCTTGCAGCTGCAATTAATTATATATAAATTAAAATCAAAGGACACTGTACTTGTATGTGGAATGTTTCATTTGTGTTTTGCTCGACTTTTCTGGTATCCCATCAGAGCCAATGAAAATTCACTTAACAAAAAGAATCATAAAAATTTGCCATTAACTGAACATACTATATATGCTTTTAAAAGTGAAATCAGTGACGTCGAAAAGAAAAGATTTTTTCTCAAAAATATTTAGTTGCCAGGAAGAAACTAAATGGCTTCAACGCCGGAAATTCAAGGATCGCAACTTTTTACCGTCCTACTTCGTTCGCTGAAACTTTCCTCGAAGTATGTGCGCGCGCGCGCGATTGTGCGAAATTTTGTGAAAATGTGCGTACCGATGAAACGAGACGACCTTGAAAAATATCAGTTGCAAAATCCTTAGAAGATAAAACAATTATCATCCCCGAATTCTTTTTTTTTTTTTAATTTTCATTTTTTGAAGTTATATATGTTGTCCATAATTATCTAATCGGATAAATTATACTTTCGCAAATACTGATTTTCATTTACAAAAAGAAATTGTCTCATGTTGATGAAAAAATCTCTTAGTTTTTCACCTGATGCTGACTCTGACCAATCGTCTGTTTTTACGGTCCAATTTCCTAATCCATAGGACTGACCAATAATATTAGTTGCAACTGATTGATACGCAACAACTGCAAGCATGTATAATTAATCGTCGACTTATGCGTGATCCGTGCGATCGATAATGAACGTAACACAGTAGAAGTAAAGCTAGAACGTTGAATAATAATTGTACAAGAGCGAAAGGGATTATATGTATATTACAACGTGTTCCGGCTCTTCTAGGCAGAAAATCATTTTTACAAAGGACAGTTTTTATACGATTAATTAATTTTTCAATAAACGTATACAGTCTTTTCATACATTTACCTAACTATGTTTTTTATGTTTCTTTATAAATATTGATAATTCGTGAAAAAATGAAGAACAAAGTTCCTTTGATGATTGACGATATCTAGTCTCGATCCTTAATTACAGTAATTTTTATTATTGAACTACAGAAGTTTCAGAGTTAGTTGACTGAGGCCATCCCCACCATTTCGCCCTGCTGACCACGCCTACCTATACACCGAAGAGACCTGAGAAACTACAAATAACCTCGACCTGATCTAATAAAAATTTTAGTAAAATAATATAATTAGTTCCATTGATTCATTTATTTAAACATGACCTCAAACTTAAGGAATCACTGAAAAAGTGGATCAGATAATAGTATGAATCACTCTGTATACCTTTATTACTATATGAAATTATTAATGCTGCTTGCTTGGAAATTATCATCATTAATGTATCAACGATTGTCTGCCTAAAATGAGCTCCATGCTCCCACGTGTCAGTGACTCGGCAATAAAACCAAGATGGAGGAACCCTTGGATCCAAGTGTGCTTCGTGATTGGTCTTTGTGCGATTCGTCGCGAAATCCATGAAAAATCTGGATCGATCTTTGGTGAGTTCCCTTTCTTCTTGGACTTCAAACTATCGTTCCTTAAGGATCCTGATCACTTATGAAATTCTTTCCTTTGTTTATACAAAACATTGTTAAAGAGTACTGAGTGCTTATTGATTGACGGACCACATTAACCCACTTCAGAAGTTCATGGTAGCATTCAGAAGAAGTGAATCTTCAAATTAGGAACATACAGATTGTAAGCAATTCTTTGATATCAACAGCTAATCACTTGGAACAAGAATGGAAGTTTTCAAGCCAGAGAAGTTGTATTAAACAAGACAATCAATATCCCCACCACTGTCAAGATTAAAGTCAAACTGGTACAGTTTGAGATTGACCCTACAGTGAACTATCTATGAAGTTAGCTACCTAACTCTTAGGGTTAGGTCCACTCTCAGGCTGATCATCTCGAGAGGCTATACTGTACTTTCCAGAAACTTTTACTGCTTCCAACTGTGATATCCAATTTGTGGATTGGGTTTGTTGATCAATAAAGAACTAATGATGTTAGCTACCTAACTCGTAGGTCAGGTCCACTCTCAAGCTACTTATCCTGGGGGGCTATACTGGTCATTCCAGAAACTTTTACTGCTTCCAAATGTGGTATCCAAATTGTGGATTCGGTTTGTTGATCAATAAAGAACTACTTATGATGGTAGCTACCTAACTCGTAGGTCAGGTCCACTCTCAAGCTAATTATCCTGGGGGCTATACTGGTCATTCCAGAAACTTTCACTGTTTCCAAATGTGGTATCCAAATTGTGGTTAGGGTTTGTTGATCAATAAAGAACTACTTATGATGGTAGCTACTTATCTCGTAGGTCAGGTCCACTCCCAAGCTGATCATGTCGGAGGACTACACTGTACTTTCCAAAAACTTTCACTGCTTCCAAATGTGGAATCCAAATTGTGGGTTGGGTTTGCTGATCAATAAAGAAGCACAGCCAGTAAATCCTTGATAGGTCCCCAGGAAGGAAGAACAAGTCGAAAGGGCAGTTAAAATAAAAAAAGAGTCGAGAAGGTAACCGCAGGTGGTCGGTAGCAGCAGCGGTGGTACATTGGTGTATCTTTCTCTCTCTTTCTCTCTTACATTCTCTCGTTGTCCACTCACTTCCTCCCATTCTCTCCCTCTCGATCACTCGGTCCTCTCTTCCTCGCAAGTCTGGATCAGTCTCACGGTCTCTCATTCGCTCTCATACGCTCCTTCGTCGCGCGATGCATGCCTGTCGGCTTCGTGGTCGTGTTCCTCGTGTGTGTAGCGAGTGTGAATGCGTGCCGGTCAATCGGCTCCGCGACGGGAATATTTATCCTAATAGAGACCGCAGCCACGGAGATTATTGGCGATAATGACATCTGTGACCGCGTCGAACACGAACTGAATGTTGTTTGTATCAGTGGCGCAAGTCGTGTGGCAGTAGATCTCCTTATTGCCTGTCTTGTTGTTCGCCTCGAACTGCGCCTGGATGTACGCGGCCGCCTCCCCGTACTCTTGCGCTCCTGTGGACAATGAACAAGTTGCATTTTGTCAGATATCTCTTGACAAGTTTGTATTTTTCAATTTAACACGAATTACAATAATATTTTGGGATGATTGATTGAAAGCTGTACCGACGAGTAATCTATTACTTCTTAACGTAACCTATTTCGAATTTAAATCGTCGTAATTTCCCGCCATTTTCTGTTTTAAAAATGGCGAAGAATAATCGTTACTGAATCAGTAAATATTTTCGTTTCTCTATAAAATAAATATTCAACTTGAGGAAAAATAGTGGCACACCCGCTATAACCCTGTTATTATTGGTCTTATTATATTATATTACTGTTTCTATAAATTATCAATTGAGGCGGAATAATTGTGTCTACCACTGCTACGTTATGTTCCAGCTAGCAATCAAACTCGACTGATTACTAATTTAGATGTAATTCCACCGGGGCAGGGATAATTAGGTATTAAAATGAGGTCTTGTGGCATGAAATATGCAGATGAACTAGGATTAACTTTAACTATATCATTAAGTTAAAGTAACGTTTCATTTGTAGCGTCAACAAGATTTTTAATTTTATAAAAAATTCTATACATCGTGATTTCATTACTTTTTTCTAACCTCGTCTAAGGAAAATCTCACTGGAAGAATGGATTACTTTTTCTAGGTTACATTTTTTTGCACTTGAATGAATGGTAGGATAAAGTAATTATTTAATGTCAATAGCGATAGAAAAATTGTGTCATTAGTGGATCAAACTTGAATTTGTTTATAATAATTATAATATAGAGAATGCCTGGATTTTTATAAATAAGTATCTGTGAATATTAATCGAATTATCGTACGATGAGGAGCTATAGTTACAATAAGACGCACTCCGCCATGTTGGATACGGCTAGGAGTGTATTTAGATCACCCTAAACAAGAGGAAATAATATTCTTGTGGCGCGTGAAGGAATCTCGAGGACGTCAAGAGATTATAAAACTTTTTCTATCCAGGCAAGTTTCCGCGTTTATTTTTACCACAATGAGTCAATAATCCAATTTTATAAACGTTACTTCTAAATAATTAAATAACGTAATATCTGAAGTACAGATATTACGTTAGTTAATACAGATTTACTTTAAATAACAAATATTTGAAGCAAACTAAAAAAAAATTGCATTCTTTTGTTAAAATAATAAAAGAAATGAAAAATAACAGATTCTTTTATTCGAGATTTTAGACTAGTTTTCAATATCTTTTAAAACTAATTAGTACAATTGTTAATATCTATTGAAAAACAAAATGGTATCTTACCAGCATACTCGGGGAAGCAAATGGTGAGAGGGGACTTGCGAATTTTCTCCTCGAAAAGATCCTTCTTGTTCAAGAAGAGAATAATCGAGGTGTCGGTGAACCATTTGTTATTGCAAATTGAGTCGAACAGCTTCAAGCTTTCTTGCATTCGATTCTGTAAAAAAAAAAAAGTTTTCATTTAACTTTAAACCGAACAAACCCACTGGTCTAGTAAATAAATAGTTCTCAGGATCCAATTTCCAATTAAAAATACAAATTTCCATAAATATCCATAGTCCAATTACAATATACATAAACAATTTATTTTTCACGATTACATATTTATCTATTATACAGATAGTAAATTTCTTTCTCACAAATCCAAATGACCGTACACAACGGTTATCGATGACAGTCACTGAATTTTCAAAAAAAATATGGTACAAATTTCAATGAAAAATTCAATTTACGAAAAGAATAATTATCAAGATTTTTTCATGGAAACGAGACTTGACGCGGTCCACCCAAGGAAAATAAATAATAAATCATTCCAGTGGAACACAGGGGCAAGCGGGGTTAATGGGTGAGGTCGTTCCACCAGGAGAACCCGTTAATTTCCGACAATTGCACGCCGTCACGTATTCTTCCCACATCGGGAGGGGGCCTCGGCAATTGGCCGTCCATATCTATATGCACGGTATAATTTCGTAGCTCCCAGGTTGGTGTGTTTCTGGTTTCTCGGGTTTCCCCCCAGTGTGACGGGTCCCGGGGCACCGTGACGGATCGTGTATCCCTGGGCTGGGCGGGCTAACGTTACACACGGGGCGCGTGATGATGATACGTTAACTTAATTCAGGTGCACTCGTCACACTCGTTAAACCCATTTGTCTTTTTCCCAGTTTATTACAACTGGACTATGGGATCATTACGGAAGTACTGATTTTTTTCGAGGGGACTAATTTACAAAAGACTGGAATTACGTGGAAATATCTTAATATAGTGAAGCCTCCCATATCCGAACTAAGATAGGGAAACATAAGTCTAAATATGACTATGGATTTTTACGGAAGTACAGTTTTTTTGGAGAGGGGGCTAATTTATGACGACTGGAATTACGTGGGTGAATACAGTAGAGCCTCCCATATCCGAACTAATAGGGAAACATAATATTTGGATAAAAGAATTCTTGAAGAATGGAACATAATCACTTTTCTGATACTAAAGCTCATTTACTTGAATAGATATATATATATATACTATACTTTTTTAGTGAATGTAAACACCACATATTCGCAACAGAAGGCTGTCTGTTGATACGAGGTATTTTGTTCTGATCACAGAACGTACGGATAGTAGAACGTTCGGACACGGGAGGGTCTGCTGTACAATTGAAGGTTTTGTTCAAGTTAAAAACAAAACAGAAGGCTGATAATGTCCCACTGAACTTGCTAGTTGGATTATGAATTTGTTACTTATTATACAGGGTGTTTCATTTATCTTGACTGCCATGAATATTTCGCTATGTTATATGTATACAAGAGATACTGTTTGAGATATTGGACGGAGGATATGGAAACCTGTCAATTTGTAACTATTAACGCAATTCGATATTAGAAACGTTCAAATAATAGGTTTACTATTAGATAATTTTTGTATTATCTAGATAATACATTAATGTTTATTATTCACTCAATATATGGACAATTACTGCAGCTTCCTAGATATTAGGTAGACTACAATATATTTTTAATAATATTATCTAGATAATATATTTCTGTTCTATCATTTTCTATTATACATAGAAGTGATCTCTTACCGTCGACTCGTCTTCGTGCAAGACTTGATCGTACTCGGACATCGCAACGCAAAATATGATCGCGGTCACGTCCTCGAAGCAATGGATCCACTTCTTACGTTCGCTTCTTTGGCCGCCCACATCGAACAGTCTGCAAATAAGCGTTAACATGCAAATGAAGAACAACTCGATGAGTAATCTAAATAAAATAAATCTGGACATATAGAAGGATAAATGTAGAGAAACTAAAGTTACATAAAATTTAATTCCCTGCATAAAGTGAAATTCCACTGAATTCTGTGAATTGTTCTATTTTACCGATGCTTTCTAAATAATTGTTGCAAGCTGATGGGTATGTTAACTTTTTTTTTGAAAATTCACTATTAGTTTTCAAGAAAATTTCTCAACAATGTTAATTATGATTCCCTGAAGTCCTGCATCATTCTTATCAAATAAAAGGGTGGGAAAATACAGTATGCAAAAATATACTGATAAAATAAACAACTTAGTGTCATTTAATAACATTTTTTCCTTGAATTTTTACTTAATGAAATTAAACAAAAAAAAGAATATGAGCGTCTTTTTACGTTTGATTGTGTAAATTGATCGGACAAAAATGTAAATTTGCATGAAGGCTCTGCCAGTAAATTTTACTTTTCACGGTGACGCCAAGCTCGAAGGAGGAACTCTCGTTCTCACAATCGGCTTCTTAAATTATCAGCGTTATGATTCATGCTCAATCATTCGCGAGACATTGCTCTTTCTCTTATCCCACCGCTTCTTCGCTGACTCTACTCGATACATTTCTCGAGATACTCATACGAAACAAGCTATAAATTCACGCCATATATGGGAGTCCATTATTAGCTATCAGTCATTTGTTAGTTATTATCATTTCCTTTTTACAAATTTGTAGATACAATGAACCCTCGAATAATACGGCATTTCTACAGTACGGTTAAAGAACTGTGTACACTTTCGTTAATGTTTGCAACCTAACCCTACTTTTTGTATCATACATACTTCTTGGTTTCGTATAACACGAATTTGCACGACACGGTAATTTTCAAGAAGCCAACCACCGTGTTATACGAGGGTTATCTGTACGAATGGTGGTCAGCCATCTTGAATCTCAAGGATCTAATATTTTTGTCAAAAGCCGATAACACAACGATAAGTAATAATATAAAAAAAGGTCGATAATGTTTGCCTAGAAGTTTTTTATTTAAAAAAATTATTTTCCAAATTACTTCATAAAACGTCTGAACTGCAAAATACTTTTTCAAGGCCAGTCCATTAAAAGCACCGATTTCCCGAGGCAAATTTGACAGTCGTTATCTATATCGTACAGGATGTTAACACGAACAAACCAAACTGTACTATCATACGTGTACAAGATAGGGAAAACCGTTCGATTATGGAATGGGAAAACAGTTTTCCGTTTGTTGGCCGAGCGTTCCTGAAACGATAACATTCTTTCGTAACGGTGGCGCATCGATAAACCTACACCTGCATTTCGGTTCTTTATATCAGGTTGATGGAAGGATCCCACCTTGTACATACCTTCCTTTTTTTTTTTTTCATTTAATTGCTACCGTTATCGTTGCAAGTGACTACTAGAACTGACCGAAAATGATGGACATTCAATTTCTTACGATCTACAGGGTGATTTCACATTAGGCGTTACAAGTAATTTTACAGAAGATTATAAAATTTGAAGTTTTTACGGGTACAAATGTTATTTTAGAAAAAATTTGCTTTGACGAGCCAATACAATGTTTATGTATGTACAAGGTGGTACAAATAAAGTGTTATAAACTATTTTGCAAGAAACTATTACATTCTGGGAAGAAACTCTGTTTATGAATGCTATGTAAGCAATATTTTAGGGTAATATTCCAATATAATTTTTATCATTATACAGGGTGATCAATATAAGATGTACAGAATATTTATGAGAAAGCTACTATATATTAAAGGGATATTCTGTTTGTGTATACTATGCAAGTATTATTTCAGGATAGTACTGCAATTTCCATACTCCAGTAGAATTTCTATCTTTATACAGGGTGGTCCAGACAAAATGTTCCAAATTGTCCTACAGAAAATATTTTAACACTCAAAGAAAAGTTTCTCCACAAGCACTATAAGTGCTGTTTTAGTATAATCACGACAAAAAAATAAGTGAATACATATAAGTTGTCCGAAGAACGACTTACTTGAAATTAAGATTCTTGAAGGAAAAGTGGACTTCGACTATACCCGTTGTTTTCACACGGGTCCTTAAAATATCTTGCTCCGTAGGCTGATAATCCCTTGCCCCTAATCGGTCCAGGTCATCCAGGAAACTGAAAATTCAAACAAACAATAAAACATTAATCGGACATAAATACGAAGTTTTTCGTATCAGGAGTACAACTTGGTTGCGCAGCGTCGAGTCAAGCGATGAAGCAACAATTCTAATGTGACCTGTATATAAAGCAATTCCAGGGGTAAACAACATTCGGAATTGACGTTGCAATCCAGGTCGGGACCGATCGATCTCGCCTTTGCGTGTCCATGGTTGACGATTTGTCGGTCGTTCATTGCCAAAGTTGGATGCACCTGTACAAAGCGCTTCCATTTTATCGGGCTGTTAGGGCTTTTACGTTGCTTTACGTCGCTGGTGAACGCATAGATATCGAGGGGACTGATAGTTACGATGAATCTAGTAGAAACAATGGGTTATTAACACAAGATTGCAAAAAGCATTCTGCCATTTTGGAAATCCTTGTCATGTGTTGAAGATAAAAAATGATTTTTGGTAGATTCTTTTCCCAAAACATTTTCCATCGTGTACCACAATATCACGAAACAATCCTCTCAATATCCTTTACGTCACAATAAAACACAATATTAAAACCGCACAAAATCAAGTTACATTAAAAAAACAAAAAAAGAATGAATTCTCAAGGTTTCCGTTGCACTTCGTCCCCTTTAAATCCGGCTTCCTTTTCCCCGACTCTCTTTTGGTAATTATTAAGTGTCCAATTATCACGAATTTCGCGGTACAAGTGGTGTTTTCTTCCCATTGTTTTCGCCCCCTCCCCCTTTCCTCCTGGCGTTCTTTCATTCTTGTATCACTCTATTTTCTTACTGTTCCCCCGGTACAAAAGGGGGGTAACGGAATGAAAAAAGAGAGAAGAGTCCGGGGGAGGGTGGGGTGGCTGAAAAGGAGTGGGAACAGTAGCGGGGGGATGGTGTCGGCGGCCATTTTGGGCCACGTGACACGGGCGTGGCGTGACGTCATCGGCGATCAATACACCGCTAAACCTAAATAAGAAAGACGGGGGAAAAAACGGGGAAAAGGAAACGGTTCGAATCCTTCGACTCGCACACGTCCTCCTTTTGATGCCTCCCTCTTTGGTTTTTTTCCTTTTCTTTCTAGTAGATCGACCGTGATTAAATTAACAGTGGGGAGTTTAATTGACTCGCGAGTCGGCTGATTTTTCCAATATGTCCGCCGGGACGACTTGAAACCGTTGTTAAGTCAGGTGCTGTAGTGGAAACGAGATGATAGTCATTTTATATTTTTTTAATTGAACTTCCAAATGTGCGATTTTCATTCATTTTCTGTTTTCGTTACACCGTACCATGCGTAGCAAATAAATTCCAGTTTACATAATTCATTTCCTAACCTAAAAATGTTTTAATCGTTCAGTATATATGTTTCTGTAAAATGATCACTTCGGATCTTTTACGATACTAATCTGCTACTGATAACAGGAATTTGAAGAATTATTAAGCTACGTATCCACTTTTCATACCAGTAAAGACTTGAAGTAGACTTACTTATTAAGACTTTGAATAATCTTGAACGACGCTAAATTAATTTGGAAGTTCTTTTAAGTTGCCTATATATTACATTAAGTAAAAAAGACCTATTCATTAAAAAACCCGTTTTAATAAAAAAATATGATATTCTAAAAATCCTATTGTACATGGTTGGTATATTGAACCAAAGAAATTGCAGTCAGTAGGAAGATTTAAGGAAAATTACGACTGTCATGTAGTTTTGGCAGCTACTCTACCACGTCTTCGTAAAGCAACTGGTGATTAAGCTGCATTGCGGTACACGTGACAGGGGTGTGCGCGCGGCAAATAAAAGATTTCCAAGAAAAGTATATAGTTTCCCTTGTCTCGGCCATTGGTTATCGACCTGTCGAGATATTGACGGCGAAAAGTGATCCGCGGACGCGGCCTAGCTTGGGCGCGACCAACGTGTTGCGTCTATATGTATAATGTAACGTTGTTACTGCCGCGGTTTCCCTTCAAATACACTTCGGATAATAAAATGGCCGACACCGGAGGACCCTACCATCGGTTGTCTCGGCAGTAAGGAGAATATTCTCCCCACCCATTTTCTCCCATTACGCTTTATGGAACTTTCTTTTGGAAACCATTACAGATTCTCCGTTTGGTTCGACTATACAGGACGTTTCAAAACACATAGATTTAATTTCAAGGAGGAATTAGTGGTACGAAATGTAGTAAACATATTTTCAGAAATGTGATGATCGATTTTTCGTTTGGTTCAACTATACAGGGTGTTTCAAAACTCGTAGATTTAATTTGAGATTTTTTTACATGATCCTTTTTGCCCTCATTTATGACCACCTGTTTTGAAACACCCTCTAACTTCAACTAAAATTTTCTCTGACAACTCTAGTTACAGCTTTTCAATGGTCTTTTGATATGTTTTTTTATATTTGTATTGTTATATATTTTTATAATTTAAAAAAAATTGTACCAGTTTCACTAATAGTGGTTCATTCAGAATGGAGGATAAAGAATGAATGAAAGCACAGGTGTCCGATTTTTGTCGGATTCGATTATATCAAAGTTGGACGTACTCCAAATTAGGTAGCGACGAGGTTTCCTTATTTCAATGGCTTGGGCGAACTAGCTCTAGGTTAAGCTTATTTGTAAATATTCACTATACATTAATACATGTGAACGCTCTACATCAACTATAAATCTTTCTAAAAAAATTCATTTTTTAAAAACAAATCACTAATTACTCACACTTTTTGATGTTCATTATTCCATAATCCAGAAAACTTAGCAAGTAATGGAAATGAGAAATTAATTTAAAAAAATTATAATAATTAAAAGTAACAGAATAATAAAGAACTTTAAGAATAAAAAATAGTAGAATAATAAAGAAATACTATAAAATTGTAATAATTGAATAATTAATTGTATAAGATACGAATCGATGAAACCTAAATCTGGTTCAACAAACAGAAGTTCATTTAACGGAAGGTTCATTCCGTGTTCAATTTTGACAATTTTTTTAAAAAACACAGACGTAATTTTTGTCGAGAGCTGAAGTGCTCAAGTCTCGAAGAACGGGATGACGGATCGATTTCTCTGGAAGTTTAATGAGAGACTCTCAATGGCCCGGTTACCTTCAAGAGAGAAACACTCTTGGGACATTCTGTGAATTATGTAGGTTGATGGAACATAACCACTATGATTTTTCACTAACAATTATTAAACAGTGGATTTCATGCATTCACAAATTCCTAATCTTATAATTAATTCTACAGAATCCAGAATTGAAAAAAAATTATCCAATTGAAAATAGTATGAAAAATAGAACAATATAAATAGTATGTAATATAATATAATAATACAAATGAAAAATAAGACTTTACTAGTCCTCGTTAAAGTCCTTAATCCTCAAAATTGCTATAAATGCATATACAATCACTCAGGATCGTTCAGTTACTGATAACTGAAGAGTCCTCGAAGTCGTCAAAAGAGGACGATTCTTTTGACATTTTTAACGAGAGCAAGATCTGAATAATCGATCGGGTTCACTTACTATTTCGCCGAGTCGTTGAGTTGGTACTCGTTGCTCCTACCGAAGCACTCCTGGACCCCGCTGTCCGCCCAGAGCCTCTTCATCGCAGCCAGAAGCTCCTCGCCGAATGGCTCCGTGTCCTCCATTCTTTGGATCACGTCGAATACCATTTTCACGTCCGTCTGAAACATCATGGTCCAACAATTCGTTAGATTATCTAGAATACGCCTTATATGTCGATGATATTAAAACGTTTTTACAATCCACATTACGTTTTGGCTTCATGTGTTTTGGGTGGTCAAGGCACTTAGGGGATAATTTCTACCTAGTACCACCTAAGTGTGCAAGTCACTGGTATATAGGGTTTCATGTAACAATGTAGCAAAAGAACAATCTAAGATATAATATCAGATAATTGAAGGTAATTCCCATTAGAACATTAGGGACTCCTTCCACTAGTCCTTCCATTAGTGACCTCTCATTAGTACACCCAATAACATCTACGGGAACAATATTGATTTCTTTTCTAATAATCTATATCAGTATTTAGGAATAATTTACTCCAAACTTTTGATAAACTTTGTAGTAGTATTAAATTGTGTCACTGTAGAAGTACTATTCTAGAAAATGTATTCCATGAGTACTGAGAAATGTACATTATTGTTGTCAATTAACAACAAGCGTATAGTCCTTTGCGAAAACACTGATGAACAAGTGAAAATTAGCAGTGCAAGACAATATTGGACATACAAGTGCTGGATTAAGCGAGACAAACTATCGTGAAGCACTACTGGAAGCCATCAGGTTGCTGATCAACAGGTAGCCCATCAACAGTTCCGAGTAGCCAGCAAGGGAACTGTTGCTGTCTGCATGCTAAGCTGAAATATCGGTGAAAATTCTCCTGAACCTGTGCTCCGACCTTGAAAACTATATTTCCCTAGTCTGACAGAGTATATTAGATTAGAGACATTTCAAGCAGCTCTGAAGTGCTTGGGAGCCTACCTACCCAAACACCAGCAAAGAGGATCACCCAAGGCACTTGCTGTTACTGAAAAGATTTCTACAAGTTCACTATTTCTTATCCACCTACTATACTAGTTCTGATTCCAATTTCCAAGATGGTAAGAAACGCTGAAGACGATCCTAGACCCTAGGACTCTAGCTGGACTCCAGGACCCTGGTCCAAGTCCCCAAAAGAAGCTTCAACTTACTTTACAATATTTCCTTAGTCTGACAGAGTATATATAATAAGATTAGAGACGTTTCAAGCAGCTCTGATGTGCTTGGGAGCCTACCTACCCAAACACCAGCAAAGAGGATCACCCAAGGCACTTGCTGTTACTGAAAAGATTTCTACAAGTTCACTATTTCTTATCCACCTACTATACTAGTTCTGATTCCAATTTCCAAGATGGTAAGAAACGCTGAAAACGATCCTAGACCCTAGGACTCTAGCTGGACTCCAGGACCCTGGTCCAAGTCCCCAAAAGACGCTTCAACTTACTTTACAGCCTGAACTATATTCTTATCGTCGACTATACCGTCGAGAATTGGCATCAATCATCCGCCAAGCTGACACAAGAGACGACCGCCAGCGGATTGAGAGGCACTGGCCTGAAAAGCCGGATCAATCGGTACTCGAGAGTCAGCCAGCCCCTCGTGCTCCTTGTTTTCGAGGCAGGGGCTCTCGTTATTGGCTCTAAGGTAAACGACGCAGCCGCGACGCTGCACGATCGGTAAATATGCCGGATGAGGGTGCTTCAGTGCCGCCTCGAGATACGCATCGATCGCTCAAGTGCTCCCAGCCCTATCGATAATTTTTTATTCCAGCCGCCGGCCTCTAACCTCTGCCTCGGTGTCATTCGTTCCTGATACCCAGTGACATACGGGGCTCCCTTTATTGGGTTCTGTGGTAATGTACAGGAGTGTCGAAGAATACTATTTAAAGCTTCTAGATCTAGACCAAGTGGTACTTATTAAAATAAACAAAAAATAGTCGCCACTGTCGAGGATTGCAGGTGTAGCAAGCATTGTTGAATGAATAAAATATACAGTTATCCTCTCTTTTTTTAATTTTTAATACATCCTCTCCTACTCCGTGGTATTTTAGTAAATGTACCAGTAATTCGTTCAATATTTCTTCTTTTCATGATCTGGTGACACAGTTCGAATTCGAAACATTTTCCCGCCCTTTTCTACTTTCAAAATGGCGGCATATATCGACGAAAGGGGACAAATATAACGATCATAGACTCTACGAAAATGAGTGAATTTCATACAAATGCAGTACGTTTTCTTTCATTGGTTCAAGGATTGTGTTGGAAACAATTAATTCTGTGATGGAAGGTTTAAAATGGAGGACTAGTTTTTCAGTCAAGGTCCAAAATTGGTAAAAAGAGAAAGAGTTTCAGCTTACCTCCCGCTCGTTGGTCGAGAAGCTGATGTCCAAATTCGGCATCGCTCTGAGAATAGCGACTAGAGATTGTATCGTGTTGCTGTACACCACGGGCCTGTACTGTTTGAAGTCTTCCGGTGTAAATCCACTTTCATGGATAATTCTGTAAAAATAGAGAACGGGTGTGCTTGTAGGCTTTCGTGCTCGAAGAACCAGCAATACGCAGGTGTGGCTATGATTTCAAAACAATTTGGCGCGGTGCTGGTAACGAATTCAAATTGTTCATAAAAATATTTTTTACATTATTTTACAATATTCTTTATTTATCTTAATTCAAATTAAGTAAAATTTATTTATGAAGGCACGTTTTAGATCTTTATATCAGATATTATTATTTCTGTAGAAAAAATTATTATAAATAACGTCGCAAAAATTTAAACTTTTTCCATCTTAAGAATGAAACAACCTGGTAATTAAGAGCTGTCGAAAAATTGCATTACTGGTATTTTATAAATAAATAAAAATTTTTGTTTTTATATCGATTTTGTACTCGAATAAACAATTATTTCATTCTCCTTCGTTTACTATCAGTTGAAAGCAGATCAATTGATCATTGATTTTGCAGATCACATTTTTTTAATTTAAAATTTTACTGTATTTCGAACTCGAATAGCAAATTTTTGTTACAGTTTCGTTTTCGATGGAGCATAATTTAAAAAGTCGAAAGATTGGGAACCATAACCGTGGAATATTATCGATCAACGTTCCGGAAGTCTTGTCCGGTGGCTGGACACACGGGATTTTGTTCACTGGACGGTATGAATGGGTCCCATTGACGAGAAAACAAGATTCGAAACACGTTTCCACCGGCAAACTGTTCTTTCAACGGGGAAAATATTGATTTTTTGGGGTGAACGACCGATCTGACGTTCCCTTAATGAAGTTTATGAGCTGATTGTGTGTTAAAACATCGTTTTATAAGCGTAACATCTGCGGAACGTTCGAAATTACTCGGTTCGGTCAATATATTAAAAATTATTTCTATGCAGCTATACTGACAGTAACTAGCATTAAAAATTTAATTCCTCACCCCGCTCTTATGTATTTTAATAAATGGTAGTAAAATTTATATTTTTAAAATTATGTTAGTGATCCTAGAATTGGTTACCAGTAAATATTTTTTACGTAAATTGAAGTAAAATTATTATATTTAAAAAGAAATTAGGACAGTAAACTTACTTCATTTGTTTTACGATGGTACTTTTTCCAGACTCGCCGGCACCTGAAATCATAAGGAAAAGAACAATTAATTATGCATAACGTACCGAGTGTCTAATAATTTCTGACCAACCTATGTAAAAATTGATCGCTCGAAACAGTAATTAACCTCACAGTTAATAATCAGGCCATTGGTCGATTAATCAGAAAATCGATTTTTAACAAAACCGACTGAAATAATTTCCCTGAAAATTCCATAAACATAATACCAAAATATCGAAGAAATATAGCCTCATGCTAAGTTTCCCAAAAATGTTCAAAACCCAACCAATTTGCCCAAAAATAAAAATAATTAACCTCTGCAGGCACAAATTTGTTAAGAACAGAAAAATATTTCTGTCATATAAATATATTTATAAATATTACCAACAATCAATTGGTACCCTGTTTTGTTAAGGAATTTCCTAGTGAATATTTCCTAACAATTTTGGAATGATACTGCGTATACTCAAGAGGTTAACAAATCAAATCATATTCTAACTAAACTTCCAATTAAAGAAAAACGAAATCTTATAAATAAAAATAACATTGGAAAAATCGTATATTTTCTTGAGATAATGATAAATTCTCGAGATTTTTAGTATAATCGGAAAAAGAAAAGGAAAAGGGAGGAAGAAAGGTGCACTAGAAACGGAAAAGAGAAAAACGGCGCCTATGGCGGAAGCGAGGGGACCGGAAGTGACGTGTGGCGCGACCGTATGTACCAGCGGAACTTGTTTTCCTGCTTACGGATGCCGGTGTAGGTACTCCCCCTCTTTTAAAAAGCTCTTTCATCCCGAACCGCTACGCCGCGCCGCATCGCGCGCTTCGGAATCGTTCCCGTCGCACTTCCAGCCACGGTTCTCCACCTCTCTTATCGATCGGCTTGGAACGTACGAATTCCAACCACCTTCCTTCCGCCATAACGTTCGCATGCCACTTGCGCTAACTCGGCTAATAAATTAATGCGAATCGATCCACAGATCCTTGCCCCCACCCCACCCTCTGTTGGTGAACCACCACGAGGAAACGACATCATGAAATCGTAACTGATATTGAGGACAGAAGCATGAAAGGGGAACACAGTGGCTTGGTCTTGTAGGACTGCGATTCCACCCTCCTCCCCTTTTGGTAATGGAGGTGTAAGTAGGAATAATTGAGGTGGTTATCGATTATTTGGAAATTGTATGTCAAGAAGTGTGTTAATTATTTTTTCATTTTTAACTTTTAGTTATATTGGGGATAATACTTAGGCATTAATAATTGCATATATGCACACCCCTTGGTTTAAGGATGGTGTAGGTAAGAATAACTGAAGGGGTTATCGATTATTTGGGAATTGTATGTCATGCAGTGTTTTTAATTATTTTTTAGTTTTTAACTTTTAGTTGTATTGGGGTTAATACTTGGGCATTAATAATTGCATATATGTACATCCCTTAGTTTAAGCGTGGTGTAAATAGGAATAATTGAGGGGTTATCAATTATTCACGAAGTGTGTTGAATTATTTTTTAGTTTTTAACTTTTAGTTATATTGGGGTTATTACTTGGGTGTTAATTCTACATATACACACCCCCTGGTAATGGGGGTGCAAGTGGGAGTAATTGAGAGGATTATTAATTATTGGGAAGTACATATATGCATGTGAGACAATGTAATGAATTTTTTTGTATTAGTTGAGATTCTTGGTTAACAATTACAGATAACTTTTATAAAAAAAGAAAAAATAATTTCTTGAACATTCTATCGATTCGATTTATGGAATTTTGCGTATGAATTTGTCGTACGATTTATTTGTTAAGTTGAATAAACGGTACCTATTGTTGTTACCGACGCGACGGGGCGCGTAGAGCTCGCCCCGCGGGCGAATATTTCACGCGGTTACGGATTAACGGATGATATAGAGGCGTCGAAGAGAGAAACGATCTCGCCGTGCGTTTCCCTCGCAGCATAAATGGGATGAAAATACTCGGTGAAGACGCAAACGAAGGGAATGACGTCATTGGTAACACCAATAAACAGGACCCAGATTTCCCTCGAATAATCTTGGTTTGAACGCCGACCAGAAAACCAGAAGGATTCTTTATCCCACCCCCCTCCAACCCCCTCGATTCAATCGGCGCGTGCCCAACCGATTTCGGGATTTTTTTAACTAAAAACTAGATCGTTGACGTTCTAACAAAATTCCAACAAAATCATGCAATTACTTCAATTTTTATTATTGCAATTTTATTCCACAATTTTTCATTTTTTTTTGTGAAATTTTACTATTAAGATATACTTCTTAAAATGATAATTTTATAATATAGAATATTAATTTCATGGTCTTTTTTTATACCACAAACTACTAATGGATCCAATTTTATAACGCAAAGTTATTATATTAATTACTAATAAAGACCTTACTAACCCACATTGTAATAAATAAAAAAATCATTTATTGAAAGTAATAATAATGTGGAACAAGAGACAGACATTGGAAGAATTATTAAAATAGACTTGAAAATATCAATTTGAATATTGTAAAATAATGGGAGCTTATTACAATTGCTGTTCTTTCACACGGAGATAATGTAATTGAAATTTTCCAGTGGCATGTCTACGATGATAACTATAACATAATTAAGATCCACTTCGTTAATTTCGAGTCACGATCGCAGTGTCGCTCACTCGCGAGTCATTAAAAACAAACAGTAACCTGAGCGAATGCTGTATTTGCAGCGAGAGTGGAACAATTATTGAACCTACTTCAATTCTAGCACCCTCGACGGCAATTCTTTACGCCTCCTGAACATTTTTAAAGCTCTATCTAATTTTGCATGTATTACATCCGAGTCTTCTTTCAAGCTTCGAAATTGCCAAGGTTCGATTAAATGGTTTTTAAACAATTTAATAGCTTCCATAATCATCGCGTTGAATTTTAATAATTTCTTTCTCAATCTCCAATGTGTGTTTGTTTTATCGTAAATCAGTTGGAAATATTTATGCTCGTGTAGAATGCAACACGTGCCACGAGAAAATAAGCATTTGTCTGTGGCGAAAGAAAACCAAGAGTCTCTGGTATATGAAACGAATTCGGGGAACAGAGTACATTCCTTCTATTTGATATTTCTAGCGCGTTATTTCAAACAATGTCCGTCTGATTATTTTCAATGATAAATTAATAAAACATATTACGTGTTAACAATAATTTACAAAAGTAGTTTATTTTATTTATATTACTTAGTATTTGTACAATTTTACCCGCGTGTTTTTTGATAAACAATTTAATCCGGGCACATGAAAAATAATCCGGCTTTATCGATGCTTTAAATAAACATTTTATTAATCAGAAATTCATTTTTTTTTAATCGTATCCTCTATTAGTTGATATTATTATGTCAAATTCTTAGCCTATTCAATTCTTATTTAATTAACTTCATAGGTTATTTCATTGTTCATTTAATCTAGTAAATAAATAAACGATAATTATTATTTGCAACGTGATATAGATTATTAGATTAGTTACATAAAGAAAGTATTATTATATTATTGTTTTATGCAACGATAAATTCATCAACACGACTTTTATGTGCCCAATTTTATAATAAACTAAAGAGGTACTGGAGCATGTACGTACAGGGGGAAAATTATACTTGAACACGAAAAAGTATCTGTTATGTAAGTAGGACGCAGAGGCTTAATAGGTTAGATTGATCAGAATATAAACAACGAATATAAAACCATTAAAGAGGCAAGTGTTTATTATGTAATGATCAACTGACCATTTGCACTTACTGAGAGAGCACGCGGTCGTGTTTCGAACAGATATTACACTAACAGTCTAATTGTTTAAGGAGAAAGTTAATTTTTTTTAAATAAATGATATTTCGAGGCGTTAAGAGAATAGTTATTCTGATAGAATAAATAATGAAACAAGAAACAATACTAAATAATAATAATAATTTAACTATATTAATTCAATAACAATACATACTTCCCGTCATTATTCCTTCGAATAATCATTACGATAACATGAAATTTCATGCAAATTCCAAATTTCATATAATAATTCATAAATACGGAAATTAAACATTTATTACCTCCGTTAAACATTTACTTGAGTTACAAACGAAAGAGAAATTTGTATTGAACTTAACTGACGATACTAATAACGTTTATAAGCACATAATTACAGAACAATATTGTTTCAGTTATTAACACCATCATTATTATTCTCCTAGTTATAGTTATTAATTTCCCATTATTTCCTTAACCACATGCAGGTTCGCTGTCAAAGAAAAATAAGATTAAGTATTCATTTCTACATATCACTCACCAAGCAACAACAGCTTGATGTCCTTGGCGGCCTGCATGCCATCCTCCTTCAGGTTCTTCTCGATCTGCTTGCTCTTCCGCCGACATGGCACAGCCCATCTTGCCACAGGTTGCCTTCACAAACGCCACCACCAAACTCTAAAACCTCCCCTCCGTTCACGTAGAACCGCCCGATTTATCTATATCCCCCTTTCTTTTTTTAATTCTACCACCCCCTTCCTAGGCCACGGCTACACCGCCGGAGCCGCGTCGCAGGAGTCGTCCTCGGGAGACTTTCACCACCCCACCACTACCACACCAACCCGCCACAACCTTCGAAACCGCCCCACCGCCTCCGCCGCCTCCCCCGTGCACCACCGCCACCACCTCCTCGGCGTCGTCGTCTTCGTCTTTGTCTGTCACCGGAACCGACCCCGCCTCGAGCGACTCAATCACCGCTGCCTCACTAGCTGCTCCGCCACGCTCCCCACTTCTCCAGGCTACTGACGGAGCCCGCCACCCTGGGACGTGTGTGCGTGTGTCGACCGCTCGGTAGCACTAGCTCTGCAACAAAAAAAATCCATCCACTCCATGTGATTCACTGTCCGATTCGTATTACAGACTCCTCTCGATTATTGTCCCGAACTTGGGTCCGCGTCGGGACAATAATCTTATAGAGGGAAATGCTTCAGACCCTCGCAAATTCGTTCTTTTTTTTGCCTGAAACCCGAGCCTCGGCAACAAAAACGGAGGGGCAACAATGTATGCGCTTGACAGTAATCGAGAGGATAACGACTGGACAATAATCGAGAGGAGTCTGTATTGCGTATAGGTTGGGAGGGATCGAATTATATGCATGATCCCCTGTCATGATATATAGTGGACTCTAACTATATTGACATGGTCGGGCCTGTAGGGGACTAAAATGGCAATGATTGTAGAGCCCCCTCTATGCTAAGTTTAGTCGTCGTAGCCTCGGCCTCAGCGCCTGTGCAAAAACTGGATCGTGCTGATGCGCCGGCGTACGCAACGTGGTGGGAGAACGAATTTGTGTCTGCGAAAGTACGTGTGAAGGGGAAGTGCCTCGCATGGCAATATGTTCAGTGGCAATATAGTTAGAGTCCACTGTAGTTATGCTACTATAAGGTCGCACTTTGTTGCCCTATCCATGTTTGGGCATTTGTACCCCTATCATTTTGTTGATTTGGCTGGTAGTAAGTAGACATTCTGGTTGGAAGAGATCATCTAAGTTCAACTGTCCTACTACTAGATCACACTTTATGACCTTTATCACCTCCCACTGTATGACAACATTGTTGATCCTATGACCCACCTAGTGGTAGCTACTAATAGGTAGACATACTGGTTGAAAGAAGTCGAGGTATATGTGTGACACAGTCAAACGTCCAAGTATAATGGTCCCAGTACAAGATCGTGCTATGAACCCTCCTACTATATGACACCATTGCTACCCCTATCATCTACCTAGTGGTAGAGCTATCAGTAGGCAGGTATATTGGTTGAAGGAGATCGAAGCAACTGTATAACTCAGTCAGTCACCTAGGTAGAGTCATCTCACTATAAGATCGTGCTTTCTCGCCAACCCCCTCCCCCAACTTGTGTCTCCAATGCTACCCTTATGACCTACCTAGTGTTAGCTACTGATAGATAGACTAATTCATAGAAAGCGATCGAACTAGACGTTTGCCCCAGTCATGACTGGGTCACATATCTAACTGCAGTTCTACTATAACGTTTTGTCACCCCCACTATACGACACCTATGCCTACCAATTCATGGCATAGCTACCAATCGGCAGGTTTTCAAGAGGGAGGAATAGCGTCAAGTGAGTGAACATTCCATAGTATCACTGTGTGCGTAGCAATTTGTACATTTTAACAAAGTTAATGTACAAAAATGTGTGACATTTTTTTTATAAACATTCATAGTCAATTGATCAATAAATGGGAAAATGGATGGACGATTAAATCGACAGAGATTGTGGAAGTCAAAAGTTGAGGCTTGAGACGGTCGGAGGTCAATTAACGAGCAACGAAATGGAGACGCGTGACCGCGGAGGCGCGTGAGGAATATTAATAAAGCTGTTTCACGATTATTTCCGACCGGTGGTGGAACGTGTTTCACGAGGCGCCGATAAGGAACGCCCTATCTCGCGGTGGGCTGTCGATGCTAAGTGTGCACTTATACTCTCGAATAAGAGGTCGTTCTGTAGCAAGACCAGGATACAGGGTCAATTCTGACCCGAAATAAGAATTTTACAATTACTTAACCACGTTTATCGCAGTCTATTCGGTTCATATTAATTGTGTTTTTTGACATTTGAATTTGTATTCAGTGACGGTCACCGGTGACCGACGTAGCGCGAAGTAATGTTCGACGACGCTCACCAGTGACCGACATGGTATGAACAGAAGATTCTGTGACGGTCACCGGTGAGATTACTACAAATTAGAAGAGAGTAAAATCATGTAAATGTTTATAATACGATTCAAGAAATTGTGAAATTAATTTAGAAAAATTTGTGTATGCAAATATTTAATTTTTATATCCAATATATACAGGGTGTTTCATTTATCTTGCCCTCCCATGACAATCTATAATCTATTTTCAGGATTTATTAGCTCACGTATTAAAATATGGAATTACAATTTACTAATTAATTATTTTCTCATTTATAAACCTTAATGAACATCTAACAAGATTTTTATTCCGTTAGTGGAGGAAATCGATTTCTGTTTAATTCCTATTATTATCAAAATAATAATTAGACACTATTAGGACACTACAGAAATAATAGTAACAAAAGGAAGGAACAATCGATTTTTCTAATCAAATCCTAATCCACAATCAATTTCAATTCGAAATGATCCAGAAAAATTTGAATTTCGAATTGATCTAAGAAAATTTATCAACTAAATCCACTCGCGAATCGCCAAGTTTCTCTTAATTGCTCGAACGGTCACGGTATATACGCCACGATGAAAATGTTCGGTTCACCGAGGCACTAAGTTTTTTTTTTAGAAGCACGGCTTGGGAAAAGAATTTTCTGCTCCGAAAAAAGACCGCCGCAGATACTACGGGGACGCTGTGGTGGTGGGAGTGAAGCGTTCAACAGAGTCACGAAATAATATTCGTCGGCGTAGGAAAGGTTCTCGGAGCCGCGAGACCAAACGAATTACTCATCCCGACGCTGAAAACTTATCGAGCGTGTAAACGAACTCTAAATTGATAAATGCCGTGGGGCAATTAACGGGGTCGTGTTGTTCGAGCGCCACGATGTTTTCAATGACTTCTTTCAATGATCCTTTCTTATTTCAGGAAATCGACCATTATGTTCTAATGGTTTATCCACTATACTGTTTACATGGCGACAAAGTGAATTATTGTCCCTTTTTTACCTGAAGGGGTCACCTATTGGGTTCTTACGGCTGGGTCTGTGGCGACCCATCGAATTATTTATGTATAAATCTATGTTTGTGAGATCTTCGTTTACTGCTCACAAAAAAAGGAAGAATTAATTGAAGAATAGAATAAAGAATTGATAACGAAGAATTAAATCTTAGTGGAGAAGAAGCAACAGTAATCAGTAGATTAAAAATTGGTCATACTAAGTTTACCTACTCCAATTTTGTAATTAGACATAATCCACCTTGCTGTGATGCTTGCGATAATAGTACTATCGCTAAGCATGACGTTCTTGACTGTCCTGAACATACAACTGACAAAACATTCCTCGAAGAAACGATGTCGATTAATAAAATAATGTCACTTACAGTAGTTTTGATCTAAAACTTTGTTCTATAGCAAGAAAATAATTTCTATAATCTCCACAAGTCTCTGATCCCTTAATTTCTGAACACCCTCAAATTCT
This sequence comes from Dufourea novaeangliae, assembly GCF_001272555.1. Lineage (NCBI taxonomy): Eukaryota > Metazoa > Arthropoda > Insecta > Hymenoptera > Halictidae > Dufourea > Dufourea novaeangliae. The sequence goes on along the minus strand of NW_015373889.1, from coordinate 320,159 downwards.
TACTTTTTCGACACCCAGTACATGAACTAACCAACCAAAAAATTCTTAGGTCCAGTTGCTCCAGAGAGAAAATATTGTGTATAAACTCCACGAGTTTCTGATCCCTTAATTTCTGAACACCCTCGAATTCTTACTTTCTCGACACCTAGTACATGAACTTAACTACCAAAAAATTCTCAGGTCCAGTTTCTCCAGGAAGAAAATAATTTGTATAAACTCCACAAGTCTCTGATCCTTTAATTTCTGAACACCCTCGAATTCTTACTTTCTCAACACCCAGTATATGAAACGATCCGCCACGAACTTCTCACCTTCATTTTCCCCGGCGTGAAAATAATTTTCCTCCGCGGAAACGGAATCCTTGAATATAATCTAAAAAGCGTTCGCGGAATGGGATGAGATACGACGTTACCGGAGTTACAACTTTAAAGGCTGCCCTCGAGCCGAGGCCTCGTTCCCCTTTTTTTTTCGGACGTCCGTCGAAAGGACACGCTTTTGCTGGGGAAAAAATTGTCAGCCGGGATACGTGTTCCCCTCCCGTTGAAAGAAAATATCGCCTGGAGCGGTACGGCCCGGGAAGACACCGGTGATTTATTATTGATATCCAGGCTAAACACGTCGATCGTGGGTACCACTTCCAAGGGACCGACGGATATGTCCAAACTAAACTCCTCTGCCCACTCTCAGCTACTTATATACATTACTTGGTATACACTTTGTTCCAATAGGTACAGTAGTACGTGTGTCGGCCAAATAGCATACGACCGCGGAGAAGGGGACAGAAGCGTGTGAGTTGACGCCTCAAGGGTAGGGGAAGGGACGTCCAAGTCGACGCTCCTACGAGCTGGCTCTCCACGTGCTCTTGGTCGAAGAGCGACTCAGCCAGAAGAGTTACGACTCGAAAAGCAACAGTCATGTGGTAGGATCACCTGTGATTGTGCATACACCAGACAGGTCAAAACTACTGATCAGATAGGTCTAGCTTATGGACCAGAAAAGTTTAGTCTATGGATCAGACAAGTCCAATCAATGGACCAGACAAACTTAATCTATGGATCAGACAAGTCCAATCAATGAACCAGACAAGCTTAGTCTATGGATCAGAGAGGTCCAATCAATGGACCAGACAAGCTTAGTCTATGGATCAGACAAGTCCAATCAATAGACCAGACAAGCTTAGTCTATGGATCAGACAAGTCCAATCAATAGACCAGACAAGCTTAGTCGATGGATCAGACAAGTCCAATCAATAGACCAGACAAGCTTGGTCTATCGATCAGAGAGGTCCAATCAATGGACCAGACAAGCTTAGTCTATGGATCAGAGAGGTCCAATCAATGGACCAGACAAGCTTAATCTATGGATCAGACAAGTCCAATCAATGAACCAGACAAGCTTAGTCTATGGATCAGACAAGTCCAATCAATGAACTAGATCCAATCCACAAATATTACTGACTCCAGTGTAAGTCAAGGGACACCCAAGTCCATCAGTCCCACAGATTCTTGACCGAAGCATGACCAAGCTAGAACAATGAAGCCTGGAAGAGGAACAGTCATTTGGTAGGACTGCCTGTGATCATAAAAGCCGCCTATGGACCAGACTGGTTTGGCCTATGGATCAGACTAGTTTGGTCTATGGATCAAACAGGTCTAGTTCATGGACCAGACCCACTTCACAAGTCTTACTGACTTCTGTCTAGGTCAAGGAACGTCCAAGTTGTTGCTCGAACGTGCTCTTAGCGTGCTCTTGGCCGAAGAGCGCCCGAGCCGTGGCGAGTTGCCGCACAATGAGCAACAGTCTTGTGTTGAGGTTATGTTTGCATGTAGGGGTCGACTGTGGACCAGACCCGCTTCAACGAACCTTACTCACGCTAGACCACTATCAGCGGGGTCTCAAGTCAATTCCTCTGTCCCAGTGCCCGAGACATGAGTATGTACTATAGTTTCCGGTCTCATTTTATGAACATAGTACTCCTAACCTACAAATTATTATTTTTTTTTTTTAATTTTTTTTTAATTTATTTCTGAAACAATGGTGTAGTAAACAATTTAACGAAGAGGATTACGTAGCTTTTGGGCTAATTGCAGTTTAGGTGAACGAAAGTTGGATCTGATGGACACCTGTTTGTACAAGCTGTTTGGGGTTAATTTCTATTCAATAAAAAATGTCCATTTCTGTTTGTATGTTATAAAAATTGAAATTGATATAAACAATTATAGTAATCATTTGGCCATTACCATTATCATATTTCTTGCCCTAGTTTCATTTAGAGTGATAAAATTGAAGGATAGATTTAAACAAAAATAATTTTTAAAATTGAATAAAAAAGAACATCTTAAATAAAAAGAAAAATTAACTCATCGACCCTGTGTTAATAAGTGAGTTCAGTACGTTTCTAGTAAAATCAATAAATTCAAAATACAAAACTGACAAAATTTGGAAAATAATCCTGGCCACGAAAGTGGTTCGTTGTTACGGGTCAAGGGGGTTAATCGATAGTCAATAGTTCTGGAAGTATAGTGAAGACACCGGGACTCAAACTGTCACGGAAAGCATTTGTACCAACTTCTGTACACCCCGATAGGGTCGAACTATTTTCAAACTTCCGGCGTGTCTTCCGAAGTACATACGGCGAAAATAATTCTTGCCGGTCGGATCGTGTGTCGATCAAGCTGAACGGGGCAAGAATCATTTGGGCAGTAGAACCGCTTGACTCACGTTTACTAACACAATTCCTTAAAAAATTCAAATTAAATGCAAACTAGTTAACTAATTATCCGACGTAATTATTTATTGAAAGTAGCCTTATTAGGTTAATAAAGAGGGTTAAATGCCGATCATGTTTCACCCCCCAAGTAAACATAAATGTACAAAAATAAAGCAATGACAATTGAAAAATTCGAAAAATGAGCAAGGACGAGAACTTTTAAATAGAAAAGGATGTAAAAGAACAAAAATGAGTAACTGACCCATTACCCCCCCCCCCTCTCCTTAACGGGTTAACCCCCAGGATTCTTTGCGACTGCGTGCACTAGTGATTTTTCGAGTATTTGCAATTAATACGACAGAGTGACGTGTATAAGGGATAATATAAAAAATTATTAAACTTAAATAGCATTACCAATCACAAAGGTGACTATTTAAGGCTTAAGGCTATTTAAGATTATTTAGGGGATAACAACAATGAGCCCCATAAATCAGAAACTCCAAAAAATTACTGAATAGAATTTAAAGTGTTAAAAACTATTCCAATGTATGTACATATATACTGTCAACAGGGAGAAACTATTTCCAATAATACAACTTTTTATTATAAGTCTTAGAGAGGTAACTACAACCCCTGTGAATACCAATTCTTACATTAATAAATTATTAATTGAGCTAAAAATGCAACTTAATAAAATTTAAATAAAACCCATTCAGAATTAAGAATTTTTCAGTAAAAATACAGAAGAATAAAAATAGATACTTAATCGTACACTTTTATCTACTTCAAAAGATCGGTCTAAAAACGACAAAAATTATTAATCAAATCCAACCCTATATCATAGGTAGTAACAAAACTTAACCCCTTACAGTCTCAAGTATTCTTAAACTACCCCAACATTTGCCTAAATGTCACACAATTTACTAACACATGAATAATTCATTTTCCAACAAATTTCTAAAATATAAATAATGTTAGGTAGTACGAACGTAATTATAGGATAACAATTAAACACACCACACTGAAACAATTGCTATGAAAAAAGACAATCGACCGTCAAATCCACTTCGACGTAGACCAGGAACACGGTATAAAATCACGACGACGACCCACTAAACAATAACAATTAAATACAGCCGAACAAAAAGGGCAAGTTAACTCATCATCCCCCTGTTAACAGGTTAACCCCTTTGCCCACGGCCTCCTTCGCGTCTGCGTGTCACAGTCACTCTACCCATTCCGACAAACCTACGTATCTCTCGACCCCACACAGATTACAGATAAATACCGACATAGCATATTTAACGCAATCCATTGTCTTTTTAATTACCAGCGGCACAATCGTCACCAAAAAACTCGCCAGGGCAAAGGGATTAGCTCCCCAGGTTCATACATACGATCTCCATATACAACGTCACTGGTCGAAAATCACTAGGTAAAAATAAGATGATTGATGGCCAAGCAATCAAATAAAAAAAAAAATCGTGCGTAGAAACTCACTGTCGAAGAAGCCACCCCGCGTCGTCCGCTAGGTGCCAGGGTAGCTCTCCTCCCCGTGTCTCCGACCGCGCACATAGACGCCTCTCCACCCCCTTGGATTTGGACACGGCCGAAATACCCCTTTTTCCTACGTGCACACACGCACACAAACACACGCACGCACTCTAGTCCCAGAAATCCTCGTTTAGTGTATCCTCACTAAAGAGTCCTCACCACTTTGGTATACGTCGCGCGTGGTATCCTACGCGGGGGCCCACGTAAACGCCCGTGTGTATCACCACGTCGTCCCTCGAATCGATACGACCCGGCGTACGGTGGCCAGCACGGAACTGAGGACACGGAGCGGTCCGGTCCGATAAAGAGCTTGGAGCCCGGAGGAGCAGGCGGAGTTAACCGCGGCACAGTATACGTATATGTGTGTGTTTATATGAGTGTATGTCACTGTAGGATCGCCGGGTGTGCTCGAACCGAACCGACTGAAACTAGCCTACTATAATATGAAAATATCTGAGGGTAACAAAGTAGAAGGAAATCAATGATTTCGAGTGGAGGGGGATTTAAAGCACTTTGGTCACGTTTTCTTTCTATCCCCGATTTCTTCTTTTTTTTTTCTTTCTTTTATTTTGTACCCGTCTGTATACGGTGCGCCTTTCTTTCTCTCTCTCTCTTTCTCTCGATTTGTCGGCACGATAAAACTTTCCCCCGTTTCTTTCTGTTCCCACCTCGGTGCGGTGGTCGACGAAACAGAATCACGACTGTTCTGTGACGTTAAAAAAAAGATATCGCGCGGGGTCGTGAGAAAAGAGAGGAGGATCCGTCGAGCGAACGAGCAACCCGAACCGCGTTTCCGAGGAGCTGGACGCGTCCCTGCTGGGCTCCGGTGCACGACTGAAGCGCCCTCTCGCCCCGCCCCGGAGGCGCAGCGGCGCTCACGGCCGGCGATGCTACGACACGGGACGTCGATCGATCCGCCACACCGACTGGCCCCCCACCGGACCCTGGAGGGGGCGGGGAGGGGCGGGAGGGCGTAGAGCGCATGCGCGGGGATTCTGACCCGCTGCTCGAGAGGGATTCGAGGGATCGAGAGATTCTCGAGAATTTGAATTTTTCAGAAACCCGGCTCGGTGGCCACCGACGACGAGGTCCGAGGGATGCGATGATCGGTGGTGTCGATCCGGACCCGAACTAGGGTAAACGCACCAATGAATGAAGCGTTGAGAGATTTTGTAACTAATCAAGTTGAATTTTAAGTGGTCGTAATATTAACGAATATTTAGCATATGAAAATTAGATCGTTTAATATTTGTATCCTTTTCTATCGTATAGACTGCAATTTTAAAAACTGGACAAATGTATTTAATTGAATTAAAAAGAGAGATAAATGGGGAATGACAGTTTCCAGTATTTCTGGAGGTTAAGCCGAGGCGTACAATGAAAGTAAAACTGGGCCCAAAGTAGACTAGGTCTGAGTTAGTGGGTTCGAATATTCAAGGAAAACTAACTACCGAAATATTCGAGTAGCTTGAGAGGGCAGCTGGAGAGACTTAAAACATGATTTAGTTTGAGAATTTTCATTGGAGAAATTATAAACAATGAAAATTTCAAGTTAAAATATCGAATATTTAAATTGTCGATTTTTGGTGTAACAGGTTTTATGTCAAGTTTCCTGCTAAAGTCAAGTATCCAGGATTAAACTATTGTTCATCAGAGTACTAATGTCCCTGTAAAGTGCTACTCAGGATTATGTCGATATTCATAGCGGATCGACGCCATTAATGGCATTTACGTCCAACCAGAACTGATGGTCTCATATTAAGAACTTATGCCAGTATCTGATTGAAAGGGACAATAAGATAGAAGGTCTCATTCCTCCAACATCCAAGAAGATTAAGGGTCATATACGTTTTAAGTTAAAAGCTTGTAAGTGCATAAAAATAATTATGGTGGATTACGTTTAGGATTTTAGAAAAATTAAATTATAGTTAGTGGTCCAATCGAATATCTTTTCCAGCATTCATTTAACTTTTCATGAAATAGGTAAATAATTAATTTCATTCGTAAAACTTTTATTTTACTATATTCGGCACATTGTCATATGCGATAAGCGCATAAGCTTCAGAGCCTAGCCACCATTCATCCGTGAGCTTTAGTTGCAACGGTTTCCTTCCTCCTTTTTCTATTCTTGAAACCACCACCGGCTTATGGAGTTTCAAAGGCAGATTCAAGCCTTTTCCTTTTTAGTTGTCTCTTACGACAAGCAGGGATTACTGTAGGGTTATTCTTATCCACCCCTATATGAGATTATTATTACTACATGAGATGACATAACGCAACCTTATATTTTCTTAAGAAACTGAAAAACAATGAAATCACTTATTTTTTTTATCCACCATCAGTTATACAGTCCCTTGTAAAACAAAAGTACCGGAAGTAGATAATGTAACTACCTCTTATACACAACAGATGATAAAGCAGATTCAGAAAACAATTGTCGATAATATAAATATCTGTACAAGCATCCGAAGGTAATCACTAATTTGAAAAATCACGATGTAAATTTCAAAAGTGCAGACTGTATAACAATCTATAAGATAATTACTTTAAAAAATGGTGTACTTACAAGCACAAAATCAAAGTATAAAATATGTTAACATTTCTGAAAAACCAAAAGTTCCATACAATAGCTGGTTTTAATTGAGACATCTGTAAATAATAAAAAAACAGAGTACTACCTCGTTTCGAACTTCCCGAGAAACGGACAAAACTCGCAGGATCATTATCGAAATGAGTGACAGAAACGGTATTCAACCAACAATATCTCCAAATCATACTGTATTATTCGCAAGATACTCGTGGCTTTCTACTTATAGTACAGAAAAACGTTTTTTAACACTACGTCATCAAATTTCTCCATTGAATTCCATTCAGAATCAACGAATTCCATACTCTCACTCGTGCACACTTTACTCTTCGTCGATCATTCATTCACAGATTCGACATTATGTCTTGCATATAAGGATGACTCGCACAAAGTGTCACGTGCTATTGTCTCCCAAACTATTCACAATAGCACCAAACGTTTCTTTTTTTGTATTTTACAATTTTCTAGTAACTTCGTTTTCCATCAATGATACTGCAGTGATAAAATACCATATTCTACTGTACGATACCATACTACATGATATGGTACCAATGATACCACAGTGACACGGTACCATTCTAATATACAAGGTACTATTCTAACACATACATCCCAAGGGTACCACAGTGGTACCATTTCAGTACATGTATGTCAACGATACCATACAGTTGTTAAATACCATTAGGCTACGTAGAATATCACTGTTGTCACACACTATTACAATAACACTTTAACATACGGGGTACCAATTGTTCTATGTGGTACCACTGGTGAACAACGGGAACTGTACCAGAAAACTTTTAAATTTATAAAAAAAAAAAGAAAAAGAATTTGGTGCTACATCAAACAACTTCTGATCGATAGCACTTAACACTTGTTCGGACTCATCCTATATTGTGTATGAAAACGTACAACACACATACAGGCCTTACCGATATGTGTGCCCATATAGATGATTTTACATGCGTAAAATAATGAAACTTTGCTTATATCTCACGCGTACGCTAATCATATGATTACTTTTTTCGTTTTTTCATTTATACACATATACATGTTTAGGATTTTATATATATATACCTTTAGAGGTATATATATATATACCTCTACATAGATGCGTACGTATACACGCATACATATACACACATATAATATGTATATGTATACGCATGACGTATTATAATAATAATACACTATGTCGCATATAAAAAACAATTACTTATCATAGAATACAAGATTGTTACGTACATATACGTACGCATATGCATACACACATATATGTAAATACACATATACATATGAAACGTACATGCATTTATGTATATATGTGTATATATTCTTTTTATCATTAATTTGTTCACTTTAATTAAATTGAGTGTCAATTTTTTCATCGTCGTCGTATTGTTATTAGTACTGTTAGTTATTATTATAATTATCGTTAGTATTATTATACATATATCGCTGCTTCCTATGGTTTTGTTTCGTCCGATATTGTTCTCATCGTTCTCTCGTTCCGCAATCAAAATTTTTGCTTCTTTGATAAACAAAAAAATTTCAATAAAACAACCTTAAAGAAGTTTATAATCTACGACCACTGTTAATTTAAAAATTCTTTAAAGAGTCGATTAAAGTGTTTCTTTTTGTTAAAAAAATAAGGTTTTGGGTGTCACTTTTGCTATAAAAATTCGTATTCGTTTATACGTTTCTAATTTTGCACGCAGTCGAGAGAACGTGTTCTTTGATTATGGATTTTCGTACCACGTCAAGTATAAAAATTATTCAACTTTATTTAAACAAGAACATTTTGCACGAACTTATTCTAAATACGAAATTCAATTTTCCGAAAAATCTCGTTTCGTTTCAAAAACACGCTAGAAATTAATTAAAAAGACCTCGAAGACGAACAGGTGTAATCTTTAACGAAACAGAAGAAAACAGACAGAAATATAAAACACCGCTTATTTTACAACGTTCTTTTTAATTATGCAACTTTTATTATCATTGTATAACTGTCATAATATTCGATTTTTTTTTTACAATTATTCAGAATCATCAAGTTTGCATCGATATTTCATCACTCAATGTTTCTTTTTTTCTCTCTCGAAGTTCCTCGTAATCACACGATATTATCACTAACGCACGATATATATATATTTTTCTTCTTATTACGCAAAAATAAAAAATCGAACGGAAGAACATAACAATTGCTTGATGACGATCACGGTCGATTGGGTGGATCCAAAAGAGAAAAAAAATATAGAAAAAAAAAATGTCCAATCGATGAGAACTCGAAAGTGTTCTCGTAACAATAGAAAATAGTAAAAATTTACAATTAAAAAAAAAAAAGCAAGAAATACCAAAAATATATATAGTCGTTTAAAAATGGTCGTTATTGCTTCGTCGTTTATTTGTCGGTTATACGCGATCGAAGTTAGAACGAAATTCGTACGGTGTTTGCCTACCGAAACCGTTATTTAATTTCATTTTTTTTCCTTTTGTTATCTCTCCTAGCTTAATCACAATGACAAGTAATCGAAGAATAATTCTTTTATCTTTTATTTCACCGTGTTTTCGTTTTTGTTTTCTTCTCTTCACCTTTTACGCTTTAAGAGCTAACAATTGATACAAAAATCGACTCGTTGACGACACGATTAGAAAGGCTATCCAAGAATACTCGACGGGGATTAATAATACAATCGTTTTTAAGAATTTGTCAGACGAGACTTTTCTCGTTGGATCGTTACTTTTCTCTTTCGATAAAAAAGTGTCTCTTCTGATGACCTGGGGGACGATGTGACGCGACTTTAAATCCGCTTCTTAAAAGACGAATGAAAAAAAAAAATAAAAATAAAATCAAGCTACGACGAGGAAAGGTGGCAATGAGAAGGGGGGGGGGGGTTACGATTAAATAAAAACTAAAATTTCTTGTTATCAAGTAAATCAAACTTAACGAGATGACACGTACAATTAACATAAAAACTAAAATTTCACGAGCAAATATTAATGCCAAATGGGAGTTTGAGAAACAGAGACTGGCAATGATGCTGAACTTATTGTCATTGAAAAATTTCGAAAAGATTTGTGTACTGAAAATTATCAATTCAAACGGAATCAAATTTATCGGCATCGTTGTTGGAGTAGCGAAAAGGCAACAATGTCAGGAAACAAGAGAATAAGGTTATCGAATGATGTGTTTTAAGTATGCGATAAAACAGGTGAAAAACCTACCTGAAAGGTTATGATAATGACGATAGGTGTGTGATGAAGGGAGTGAGGAAACTAGCTCGAGACCGATGATGTAACGGTTGACAAGAGAAAACGAGAAAAGATTCGTCTCGATTGGCAGATGTTTGAAACATTATCTTCCATTTTTGTTTTATTTCGTATCTTCTTCCTCCATCGTCATCTTCGTCCTTGTTTTCCGTCTCTGAACGTCTCAGCCACAACTTCATTTTACATCTTCAAAAATGGGAGTCTTCTGCGGTGCTTTATCCATCTACAACTTCAATGAAAAATATCCCTTCTTTCAGACCTTGCCTTCTCTGCTACCATTCATCATTATGTTTCATTCTGTCAAGTGTTATCTATAGCTTCTCAACCTCCATCCGCTACATTTTGATCTTAACCTCTTTAGTCCGCTTTTAATCTGTGTTCTTCTTACATGGTTTCCTAAGTATGCTTTCACTGATCGTTATTAAAAACATGTCGATCTTCGCGTTTAGCCCAGACCTCTGCTGTGATCAATCGGGCTTGATATCTATATATATAAATATATATATATATATATATATAGGTTAAACGCCGGCAGTTTTGCCATCCTCGTCTCCTGTGTCCCCGTTGCCGTAAACGCTGTGTTTATAACATTTTTTGGTGGGTTTCGCGAGCGTGTGTAATATGTATTCGTTTTGTTTTTATGTGTTTAGGTATACGTGTGAGATCGAACCAGAGATCCAACTGCCGATCGGAGTGGACTCTAGCTGAAGAGGCACGCGATGTCGCGACGTTGTTGCTGCAAGAGTATTATCTGCTCCACGTTCCGTCTCCACATCCTGGAACAAACTTTGTTCGGTTATTCCAAATCGCTCGTAGTTCAGGCAGAATCAACCGGTCCACTTAACACTTTTCCACCTAGACCCCTGCTAGTAGGCTTTTTAATATACATAGCTGCAGGAGCCTATTGATTTTTCTTTACATAAGAACTAAAAAAGAAATTGTTATCGGTTCACTGTAGTTGTCCAATGTATAATGATAGGACATAGGATGGACATTTTTTTTTTTTTGTAAAATGTAAATACTGGTTTAAGTAAAAGGTCTCTGCGGAGTCCAGGGCTAATTGATACCTCAAGAGATATTAACATCTAATGATTAAAAAATTGTTATTCTTGAATCACTCACATTTACTTTGAAACAGCATTAAACAGTAGATAATAGCCTTGATATATTCTATTTTGTTGATAGTGTGAACTATAAAACAGTTACACGAGATAACCTTAAAAATTCACACGAAAAGTAAAGGGACCGTATGACCAACATGCAAAGAAATTGTTGAAATCAGACTCAAGACGACAGACGGATAACTAAACAAAAATTCCAATGCTTTATTCTTTTTACAAGAATGGATATACTTTATTCTTAGCGATGAACAAAATTAATAAATGTATTTCATTTAAATTACGTACGATATCTTTCTCTTTTTATCACAAAATATAGCTTAATTTAAAGGTACCGAGATGGTGTTCTCGTTAACAATCTTTCATTCATTTAACTTAATAACGAACCGCGCACACCATTAACTGTGCTCGCATCAACCTTCTTTCGTTTTGTCAATTGTACAATCGGGTATCAATTATCCCTAGTCAGTTGCGATCGGCGCGTAATGAACGCATTTAAGGGCAATTACTAACCAAACTCGAGCCGGCAGAAGAAGCAGACGTGGCAGCAGGTGTAGGCACCGTCAATATTGGATGATATTGTCTACATCCGCGAAGCCGCATGCCCCAAGACCAGCACGGGACATTAGCCGTACGAGTTCCCTTGCGTGTGACGCAGCGACTTCCAACGGTGGTCGTCGTGGCAAGTTACTCGATTCTGAAATCACATTTAAACGGTCAAGATTAAGTATCAGAATTCTTTCATTTCTTGCAAAACATTATATATAAGAGAAGCACCAGCACAATAATCTGTTTCTAACAAATATGAACCTGGCAAAAGTCATGACAAAGATATGATGGAATTACATTTTGACTGAAAACTTTTGGCAGTCATTGTATGTGTATGGGGCTACCAAAATCTTTTAAGTGTTTATGGCCTCTGAAGGTCTTAATTCGGCTTTCGACATACTAGCTTCTACCCAAATCCACAGTCATAGACGTTTATGTATAAAAACAAAAATCCGACAGAAACTTATTTCCTTCGTAAAGGGTATTGTTGGATTTTAGTTACTGGGTCTTATAAATGCATGAACACCAGCAGCTTAATTATCATGTATGTCACATCAGAGCAGAGAACATGTGCTTGCATGAATATATGTACATGTTGCTTGACTGATCTCTTCTTTATGCCTTCGACGCGACTCAAATTCTAATTTATACCCAGCGAATAGGACAAAAAATATCTTACCGAGTATGGCGGAATTAAGTCTTGCGCAAACTGTTTCTCTCTGTTGTGGATCTAGCTGCCATCCAACCGGCGAGGTCCACGGATTCGCGTAAGCGAGAAGACTGAACGCGTCTTGGAGCATTTTTTTATTGCTTTCATTTTTCCCGTGTTGTTGCCGCAGGTGTATCGACTGAGAGTATAGCTGTCTGCCGAATTCGAGCATTTTCTCGATCGCTTGCTTGTCACCGCCACACAGCTGTTTCTTGGTACCCTTATTCGATGTGTTTTCTGGATTGCAACTACCGTTTTGTTGCTGTTGAGTTTGATTAGTATTGTCGATCTCTGGAAGCAAGTGGAATTTCCGTTATGGAGTATCGTACGTTCATCGTGTTATCCAAAACTTGTAGAAAAAATAGGACAGTGTTAACAGTAGAGGTTATGTGTCTCAGGACAAGATAGTCTACATAGTGCTTTTAACAGATTTAGAAAGAAAAGAAGAACAGCTCACCCATGTCAACGTCCTCTCCATTCTGACACTTGTATCCGTTAGTGTTCAGATCGCCATTCTGGTAGCCGTTATTGTTTCTCATACCGTTTACAATATTCTCCTCCATATCTACATCGTCCTCGATCTGCCCGTTGACAAACTGTTGCTCGGTGGAACCGTTCAACGCGTTGGTAATGTTCATCTCCTCGACGTTGCCGTTCGTTGAGGACTTGGTGTAAGCCTTTGTAGACTGTATGACACTAGTTTGATTAACACTGGAATTTTGGCAGACCTCAGAGTCACTTCCGTTCACCATTTCGACGAACTGTCGGCACTTCAAGGCAAAAAGAAGATTGGAGTCTCTCTCGAGAAGGCCGGGGTACAGTCGACTGGTCAACTCGATGGCTTCACCCATTCTGCCTGCCAGTACTAACTTTAAAATTCCTGAAACAACGAAAGAAAATTAACCTACCTCTGTTTTTCAATCGTATCACGAGCAATGCTTACTTTGTCTATTTTTTATGGAGTTAAAATCTTCCACGAACACCTGACCGGTACTATTGGCGAATGCCTCGGCAGTGGCGCAGTAACCATGATGGACCAAATATGTTGATACCATTCTGTAAAAAATAAAAAAAAATAAAATTGTTTTATAACAGGGCAGAGACTGTTGTCAATATATGTATGTATATATTTTTGAATCTGAATAAAAAGTTACTTTCATAACATAAAACTTTCGCAATAAGAAACACGATACTCTGTTTTCAGATTGTATATTAACTACTGGACATGGGAATGGAAAAACTTGATGCATTTTTTAATCTTAAATCGTTCTAAAGGAACCATATTGTATGTTGATACTTAAATATATATATATATAAAAAAAAAGAAAAAAATATTTCAACTATTTTTAGTGATCTTACTAGTTCAGAAACATTCTGCTACTCCTGTATTTCGTACTTAAATCGCCTGACTGCTAAAAATGATGACAATTATAAAAATATAAAGTAATTCGTAAAGTTGCTTACGTTTCCTAATATTGGTATATCATCAAACAGACATTAAATAACGTCTACTTAAACAGAATATTAACGCACAGAGTACGAGACAGTGGGGCTTACTTGTGAAGAACTGCTTGCCACTGACCCTGTCCGTGATCTGGCGTTGGATAGTTTATAATCTGTAATCTTGTTTTGACACGGAGTTCGTTAAGCATGTCGTCGATATCAAAGACAAATGGTTCTTGCCCGAAATTTGCATCTACCACTTCTCCTGGCGTTTGAAGACCCACTGTTGGATACAAATTTGGCTGTAAAAAAAGAAGCAATAAGACCTATGAATGACTAATACTAATATATTTTGTAAAACAATGAAGAATTGGTCACGCACTGGAAGATCTGTGAATGCGATACCAAGATGGTGTCCATTTTTTGTGTAAAAGGCAGTGTTATTGACAAGATTTACACCACAGCCAATTACATCTCCAGTAGTGAAAGTTGGACCATAAGGTTGTCCTGTTCCCGAAGAACAAAAGCTGTGCCCATCATCACCATGATATCCGTATGAGTGCTTATCCCAGCCTGGCAGCCTGTTTACATTGACTCCATGTGCAGAGAGACCAATACCCATATACCCGTCTCTACCTTTACTGACAATCTTCACCTCAAAGTAATAAAGACCGCATGCTGCTGGTATTGAATGTGTTGTACGTACACTCGCTGCATCCTTGTGAGTCTTTCCATAGCCTGAAACAAAAGCATTATCACCTATCAGATTGATAATAGAAAAATCAATGAAGTTATCAGTGATACATACAGAGATCCATAGTAGAATAAATAACTATTATCTCTTTAAGTTATTAGTGTAACATTAACAAGCAGATGCTGCTTTTAAACGCTTGATGATTTAAATAAAACCCCTATTCGGAAAATTTGGTATATATTTTTTTATTATAAAATAATTATAGTTACTTTCTTACATATAAATATTAACATTCACTTGGTTTAGAAGAAATAGAAATTCGTTAATTTTATTTAACTATTTTATATAAAGATTCGTATGTAGAATGTTTAGAATGTAAATTTTAAGTAGTAAGAACAGAACCTGATGAATATTACCTTGTTATATTGTATCCAGACGTTTATTTTCACAAATTGCTCTGGTGAATTATTTATTCCTTTAGTGCCTCCAATAAAAGAATTGAAATTTTTACAATTAACGAAAAATACATATGACTTTACTGATAATAATTATTATAACTAATACAGCATCTAATACTTTATGTTGTTTGGATTGTTGATTCCACATATTAATCAAGAAAAAATAAAATAATTTGATTAACATGAAATATTAATATTTATTTTATCGACAATTAAATACCTTACGTGTTTTATAAAAATTTATTGAGTTTTTCGTGTATTTATTCCAATCATAACAGTATTTTTCGAATAATTATGTAAGTATTAATTGCATCAAGTATTACATATATCAATTGGACATCACTCACAGAGGGAATTAATTTATTACATACATTTTTTGATACTTTTAAAAAAATATAACAGTGGTAATATAAGTGGGAGAGGGAAGGAATATCAATTGTTATTAGATTTATTAATTGTCCTTGATGTTGTTTCTAAAAATTTTTCGATTTGTATTTTAAAAATAAGCATAAGAATGCAAAATACAAATAGTGTAAAAGATTAAACACAGAACAAAATTGTTGGATCAACTTTCCATATTTTTTTATTCATCATAGAAATTGTTAAACAATATAAATAGTCAAGCTGCAGCATTAATTATACTGTAGCCATGATAAATTTACTCTTATTTAAATCCTGAAAAAAAAATTAAAATGCACATATTAATTCATTATTTTAATATAAAACATTAAGTAATAAAGTATACCAATAGTTACAGTAAACATATCAACAATTTTTATCATAAATCTTTAACATTTTATCACCAATTTACACGAAGTTTAGTAGAAACAAATAATTAGATTGTGGATATTTGTACAGACACAGGTTCTTGTAGATTAGTTTATAGGAACTGAATTTAGAAATTACAAGATTTTGCACACAGTTCAAATAAAATCAGTTTTTCATTGGATTTGAGTAAATTGTTTACTGAACTATATTTTAGACAATTATGAGTATATGTATGTATACATGCACGAAATCTGTAGGACTAACAATGATAAACAGTGTATTTTAATGTTGTGTATCCTTTTAAAAAAATCTCAATTGTTTTTAATTTCATTAATAACAGTGCTGAGAATTGATTTATAAATTGTTCTCACCTACAGAACATAAAATGGATTTCTCTCGATAAATTCTGTTAAATAACAATAATAAAGAACATATACCGGACGAAAAGTTAATTGTAAACAATGTTAAAAACAATAAATCAACAAAATCAGAATTTGAGTTCTTTATATCAGACTGCAGATTTTATACATTTATGATACACACGAATGTGTACAGTGCTATGAAATAAAATAATAAACAAGCCATTCGTATTAATCCATGCGACATCTGTAATTCATTTTTCATCCAACGAATTACCATTTACCACCTCCCACATTCATGAATTAATCTACACGCACATCATTATGCGTAAACATCCGCAGTCTATTTACGCCTCGGCCCTAACGCATTATCAACCGTAAAACAATAGAAAAATAAAACACGTCTTCTATTAAATCTACGAAATCTCGTTTAAAAAAAAGGGGGGGAAAACAAACAATGTAAATCGACACGTTGCAATGCGGCAATACCAAAGGCCACCACGCGTGGGGGAACAACAATTTCGATTGTTTTAAAACACAAAATATGTAAACTTGGAAATTAATCTACGACGAAGATGGGACGCAAGGGAGGGAGGTCAACGGAGGGACCGAGAGGAAGGGAGAATCAAAGATAGAGGGAGCAAGAGACAGAGACAGAGAGAGAGAAAAGTAACTGTTCAAACATCGCAGCTGTCACTGTCATTGCGTCTTCCCTACGCAGATTCAATGTTTTTTCTCCCCATGAATTTCAAGTAAAAACGATCAGTTTCCAGGGTCGTAATCCTACGGTGATGATCCGCGAATAGGTGGATATATACTGACAGTATATCTAGAAACATAATGGTGAACACAAGACGATTCGGGGAGAAAGTTTGATCAGAGACCATGACCGATCAGCTGATTCCTTTGTTTAGGTCGCTGACACACGCGAAACGGAGCCCTGCCATTTTCAATCGATATCCCACGGACCCGTCAACGATTCGTCCGTGTCGGGGCTGACGATCGAATCCGATTGGCCGGGGTTCCGTTACATCTCGATCCTTTGCACGCGAGGAAATATCCCAGACGGGATCGAAACACAACACGAGAAACTGAACCCGTGAACACAGAAATGCAAACACAAACGATCGTAGAAGGGAAGTTGATCGAAACCCTCTTACCTTTGTAGTGAACACGAAGATTGTTTTGGGAGAGGCCGATGAAGGTGTACTTGTCCTTGGGGCTCCAGGATCTTGGCAACGGTGTCTCCTCCTCGTTAACCATCGGATAAAGTATCTTTAAGGGATCGACGGGCTGATTTTGCCCGGGATTCGACTGCGAAACCTCCATAACACTCCGTTCCTCGCTGGTGGCGGCCATCTTTCCTCTGAGCAGCCCCACTACTCTCGGCCCGTGGACTGTACTTCCTCTAACTGCGCAACACTCCTGCGCAACACAGCCTTACCCTTCCACTGCAGGGCTCGGCGGAAAATATCAAAGCGTAGATAACAGCACGTGTCGGTGATAATTTCAGATTGGTCTGTACCGCCGTCTGGCGATTGGATACGGTACTTTTCAGTGATTTTCCTTTAGTGACAATTATAATTGTTTTTGGAGCACTGTTACTAGACTTTGAAATATTACGAATGATCGATGTCAGAGCCATGTATAATAGACTGCGCGGTCTTATGGTAGGGACGAAGTTGACATAGGAGAGAGAGGACAATAACTAAAGTAGCTTCCCTCTCAGCTAAACTTCTGAAAACCGCCATGCTCCGAATTGGATGAAATTTTCAAAATAGGTTGTTTCTTGACAGAAATGATGATTGCGAGAAGGATTTTTGGCGACTCGAAAAGTTTTTATGTCGTTTGAGTATCATTCCCTACCTTACCGACATAATTTATTATAGTGAACGAACCTTTTCAAATAAATAATCACCGTGATTAGGCATACTTCGGACAGAGTAGAAAGTCGTCTGTTGTTTTGGGGGAGGGGCGGCAGTTCTATGGTAATCACTGATAAATGGCATATGGTGTTGAATATGGTCAAGAGACGTTACTGGAATCTAGAAGGCGCTCGTTGTATATTCTCGCGGGTAATTTGAAATATTCAACTTTCTATCAAATATTCTTGTTTAGAACATTCCCTTAGTTACTGTCAAAGAGTCTGTAGAAATTGTGTAAACTATAAATTGTAAATTATAAGAAGTAATGATTAAATAATAATTGTTATTCTGAAAGTTTAGTAATTTCTGGAAGATTTATAGAAATAAATTAAAAAATAAAATTACATTTCCGCTAAAATGGAGGATGTGGTAGCGTCATCTATAACAAAATGCTCAAACTTCTAACGAACTAATACTCACTTTTTTTCGTAAGGTGATGCAACGTTACTATTCTAGTATCCAGAATTAAAAAAGATGGATAGCGCTATCTAGTGAAAGGAATTAATATTAGTTGGCTAGTAGCTTGAGCATTTTGCCGTAGATCGCGCTGATAAGTCACTTTGGCCAATTTTCGGTTGTGTAAAAACAAATTAATTGATAATTAAAAACGTCATGAACGTTAATGTTTTATATACAATACCTATGTAACGGAAATAGCGGACAATGTGATACCATTGGATGCTAATTGATCATATCACACTAAAAAGTGAATTACAGGAACATTATTTAGGATTAAATAATCAAAAGCCTTAGTTAACCTAGAAAGATTACTGTTCAAAAAATCTACAAGTAATCATTAAAATATATAGACTAGCAGTAATTAGTAATAAAGTAATTCTCAAACTAATTCCAGTAATAATTTCCAAAACTATTGATTCCAAAGTTTCTAATAACTTAAAGGTTCCCTAAATCGCCAATTTTCATCAAATTTTACGGCCAGATTCCTCGACATCCTCGTAACATCGTACAAATGATGAGGAGGCCCGGTAATAATAGAATACCTTGAATACCACCTGCGCCAGCGAACGCATATTATGAAAATAATTAATCACGACGGGCGCAAAGATTTAATTTTGGACAATTCGTGTATGAATCGTGGGTGCAGGACGTGGTCGTGAGACTCGGAAAATCTTTGGAACTCGAAGAGCTGCGATCACGAGGAGTAGCGGAGGCAGCGAATTGGAGATACACAGGACGCAACGAATTATATTTAAACCTGACTCAGTAGTCCAACGATTCCGCCAATGAAATGATCTTTCTTATTCATTCCGTGCTTAATAGATCCGTTGATCGTTCGATCGTCCGTTATCACGACCATAGGCGAAATCTGGGGGCGACAGGGGGAGCCACGTGACACATGGCCGCCCTCTAAGTGGTGACTTTAGCCATAGGCCTTGGCCCTGTGTGTCTCGGATCCCGTGCTGTCCTCGGCTCCGCGTGAATTCAAAAAGTGGATCGTGTAATAATAACCTGGCCTATATAGCGGGGCCACTATTTACAGAAAAAACATGCGGCACTTTACGCAACCGAATTGCCTTTCCCATTCCATTTCTTTCTCTTAGGCCTCCAAACTGGCTGGAGCAAAACCAGGAAGGGTTTGATAAGTATCGTGGACTTTGGTACTCAATTCGGAGAGTTGGATGGTTATAGTGTGGTCTTGGTTGAATTTTCATCTTGGCATCTGGAAGACACTCCAATGGACTTGGAGAATCTTGGGAATATTCGAGGATTTTAATTGCAGACATTCTCACATAGTAGCTAACGTTATTCTCTAGAAAATAGATTGGAGAATTCGTCTGGTGTACACCTGGATTCCGTAATGTCTGTGGAATGATCGTAACCTCGATTTGAGTATTTAAAGATTAACAATAATAGAGAAATATTCATGTCTCACTGTAATTTCATGGAAACGTTTTTCATGGAAAATTCAGAACCAGAAAAAGCGATGGCAAATGGATGGTACCGAACGTGTTTACATCAAGTAGAAATAGTCAACAAGAGCCAGACTGGTACTACTGATCGGAACCAGCTGCTATACGTTCAAGGAACATTCCAATTCGATTCTTTCGAAAGCAAACAAAATTTATTCTACATTTCTCACTTATTTTTCTACGTACACTCACATTCTATACAGGGTGGGAATTTAATACACCGCGAAATGGGGTGATAGTTTACAGAATGGCGTTCTGAAAGTATGGATAATTATCGGAATAAAGTGTTTCTAAAATTGAAAATGGTAAAATTATTAACCACAACTACCCCATCATACTTTCGTTTTTATGGGGTGATAGTTTACAGAATGGCGTTCTGAAAGTATGGATAATTATCGGAATAAAGTGTTTCCAAAATTGAAAATGGTGAAATTATTAACCACAACTACCCCATCATACTTTCGTTCGACGAGCTTGGCAGCCGTGATTTTGGAAATCCTACGTGACGCCCCCCTGTCCAACTGAATAAGTCGCTAATATTAGATTCCCTGAAAACCGTGGAAATAACGTACACACAGACACGGTCGACCCACACGCCGCCGTGGTCGTCTTTTTTTGACGTATGCCACCAGGGTGGTGAAACACACACGAACACCACCCGTGTTGGACAGTCTACTTCGAAGCGTGGGCCGTATTCCCGCCATCCGTCGCCGGTATAAGAGGGGCCGGGGCTCGGCCCATGCACTTCAGTCCACTCAAAGAAACACTACAACGTGCAACGATGGCCCTCGAACGTCAAGTGCGCGCCAAGGTACGGCCCTAATCGCGACCATTTTGTGCATCGATCGTGTATAACTGTCACAGGATCGTGAGAGTGCTGAATTGCTGGAAGAGTTCATCTTTTTGGGAACATTCTCAGTGACTTGTGATCTTATTCGCCTGGACCCAAAGCTGGGCCTAACTGAGACCAGACCTGAACGGAACGTAGACCTAACTGTGACCAAATTTGGAACTGGAAATTTTCACTTGGAATTAACTGAGATGAGACTTGGATACGACGCAGACATGACAGAGACCAAACTTAAGTAGCATCTAGACTTAACGAAGACCAAACTTAGGAACTTTCTAGACCTAACCGAGATCAAACTTAAGCTTTTTCTAGACTTAACGAAGACCAATGTTAGGCAACATTTAGACCTAAGAAAGACCAAATTGAGGCAGGACCTAGACTTAACGAAGACCAATGTTAGAAAACGTCTCCTAACGAAGACCATACTTAGGCAATACAGAGACCTAATCAATGCCACGACTGGACACAGTTCAGACTGACTTTGAACCTAGACATAATCTAGGCCTAACAAAGGATATTGCTACATACTATTCAGACCTAATGACGATGAGACCTAGGTACAACCCAGACCTAATCAGGAGAAAATCAAGACAGAATCTAGATCAAATTAAGATGGAACTCAGACACAATCCAGATCTAACTATGATTTAATAGTTCCTACAGATTTTCTTTTCATCATTGCTATAGATCGCGGCGAAGCGTAATCCGGAACAGGAGAAGGAAGCCCAGGAATGGATCGAATCCATTCTGGGAAAGAAATTCCCTGCTGGTGAGACGTTCGAGGATGTGCTCAAGGACGGACAGGTGTTGTGCCACCTGATGAACAAGATCGCCCCTGGATCGGTCACGAAGATCAACTCCTCCGGCGGTCAGTTCAAAATGATGGAGAACATCAACACGTGAGTAAATTTTTCATGTGAATTATTGTTGAATCTTTGGAATTACACTGATGAATGCTATTTTGCGCTAGGTTCCAGAAAGCTTTGAAGGATTATGGCGTGGACGACGTCGACGTGTTCCAAACAGTTGACTTGTGGGAGAAGAAGGACATCGCCCAAGTGATCACCACTCTGTTCGCTCTTGGTCGCACGGTAAGCTCAATTAACAACAAAATTCATGTTCACTGCCATTTTCGATCCAATTTTTGTTTATAATTCATCTGTTCAGCTTCCATCTTTCCTTCATTACAATTTGTAATTAATCTTTAATGTTACATTAATTTTCCTTAAGTTCCTTTTTTCGTCCATGTACGAATTGAAATTTGTTTATTCCTATTTTGGTAAAATGTTTTTCCTTTTATTTTTATGATTTTGTGCAATTTTTTTTCTACAAAAATTGATTTCCTCCATATTCTCGAGTTTACTTTTCCCTTTTATATGGAATATTTATTGTCAAAAGTAATTGGTAATCGTCGAAATTGGCTTTAAACTTGACTCTGATGTCATCGCATCACGAACTGTCTGACTATAAGCGACCAAAATCACTAGATCGTGGGGAATTCATTTATGCAGACGCGTGACAGTGGAACATCTCAATATTAAATCAGACAAAAATTTCATATCCTTGTGTTATAGTCTGTCGACCTAAAAAAAGGGGTAATGATTTGAATTCTGAATCATCTATGCAAATAATAGATAATGATAAATCCACATTTAATTCTCGGAGCATGAACTGTCAAAGCCCATGGTTGGGTCAATCGTGACCCATAACAAGATCACACAGACACGTAAATATTTATAAATAGTACGATGACTGTTTTCACTGATGAGTCTCAGGTGACCCGGTCATAGGAATACGAGGGTTAATATGCTCAAACTATGAAACCTAAACCTATAATAGTATCTCCACTTTCTCGATATTCCCAGACATACGAACACTCATATACTCAAAGTACAGTATTGCCCCTTAATAAGATCGCTGAATAAAGAAACATCCCCTCTAATAAAATTCCTAAATGATGATCATGGTTTGTCGCCACCTTCCACGTCATGTGATCGCAAAAACGTGTGAATTGCCCTGTATACCTAACATCAGTGGGTTCATCCTCCTTTCCTATTTTTCCAGACATATAAAGATCCATACAAAGTATCGAACCTAACCTTAATATTTCAAAATTCTCCACTTTCTCCAGACGTATAACCACAGGGTTAAACGTAAACCTGGTATTTCCACAGTATCCATGCTTCTAGTCATAAAAGTACCCATATGGTCAAAGTATTAAACACAATCTTAATACCTCCATTTTCTCCATAATCTCATATACATAATCACCCATGTAGTCAAAGCGCAACGAACCTAACCCTACTATTTCCACATTCTCTACTTTCCCAGATATACAAACACCTACATAACAAAACTATTAAACGTAGTCTCGTGTCTCCACTTATTTGATATTTTTAGATATACCATATTGTCTAAGTGTTAAATACATTCCTAATGCCACCATTTCCTCCATGATCCCATACAGCCAAAGAGTATCTCACCTAACCCTACGATCTCCACATTGTCCATTATTCCAGACATGCAAACTTTCATATAACCAAACTACTAAACGTAGTTTTAACGTCGCCATTTTTTTCATACTTCTAGACATAAAAGTATCCATAAATGGCCGAAGTGTTAAATACAATCCTAATACCTCCATTTCCTCTATAATTTATTAAATATGGTCAAAGTATCGAACCTAACCTTACCATCTCGACATTCTCCATTCTTCCAGACGTACAAGCACCCAGAATGGAAGGGACCTTACCTAGGACCGAAACCATCAGAGGAATGCAAACGTGAGTTCACGGAGGAACAGCTCCGATCCGGCGAGTCGGTGATCGGTCTCCAGGCTGGATCGAACAAGGGTGCCACCCAAGCCGGCCAAAGTCTCGGCGCGACCCGCAAGATCCTCCTTGGAAAGTAGAGACTCCGAACAGCGAACCTCCTCCCCATCTCCCCCCTTTTAGATTTCCCCTCGAAAATTTGTATTTTTTATGTACATGTATATATATAATATCAATATACACACACACAGAGACGTTATGTATTTATTTTGTATTTTATAACTGAATAATAATGATTATATTTATTATTTACGCCGTGGACATATGTTTTTTGCCTGATCTGGCGCGATGGCGGCGATGATTCACCCGTGAAAATTCGAGATATTCCCGACGTGTATCGCTAAAAATATAATATTACTTCGACGCACACACGGCCCAGACAACTGCAACCACACTGAGTACATATTTACAATAGCTGGCAGTGTTAAATGGAAACACGATCGCTGAAATTCTTGTCTTTTTGATACGCGGCCACACTAGATGATTTATCAGATGGATCGCGGGCGTTAAATGACGTTAAACGAGACCGAAATTGCGAATTTGTGGAAAGATCGGTTCCTGTGGACTGTCGACGTCACTTGGTGATTCATTTTTGCATTGTGGCGTGGGATTTACAGTATTTATTATGGATATTTATACGAATATTCACTTGTATAAGTGGTTTCACGAAAATTAGGATCATTTAAAGGTTAATTATTGTATGAGTGCATTGATTCTACAGTCAATAAATAAATTTTAATGATCCTCTTATATTATTTGGAGTTTCATTGAATCCTTTAATAGAGTAAATCAATTTGTCTTAATGTAGAGTAGGTTGTAAACAAGAGTAATCGACTATGATTTTACCAAAGTGAAATCTAATTTGTTTACCATTATTAGCCAAATTTTGTTCACAATGGGTTTCAATAGATTTATTTTTATTTTTAATTTGAACAAAATAATAATGATTATAATTATTAACATTATTATTATTTTACCTTTCCTTACTTCCCACTTAATAAAATGCTTAATAATACTTTAATAATTAATTCTATTTTAAAGTCTATAAATAAGCGTTTAATTTATTGTTTTCCATCTACTATTCAGATTAAATCGTACTCATCTCCACTTTAAGACAAACATCTTACTAACAGATACATTTAGGGGCATCAAGAAGGTACAATGAAAGAAAATCAAATTGAAATCCAACTCCGGCATGATGCAATGCCAGAAGATTTCATAAATTGAATCATAAGTTTATTGTATCTCTTAATTTATTCTCGCGATCCTCTGCCAAAGTGTCTTCATTTATCGAATATTCCGCAAGTTCCTCTATCATCGACTATTTCTGTACGAACAAGTGATAAAATAAATCCTGAGAGCGCCATCTGTGTACCAAAATGGCGGTGAACCACCGATTGTTAAGTGAGACGTAAAGAAATCTATTGCAGTATTCTCACGAATAAATATATTTATCGGCAAATCAATTACCAACAGTGATTAACGACTTATTTTATTTAAATAAAGTTCATTTAGTAAAATTTGTATTCCTAAGAAACCCAATAATAATGAAGTCTGTAGGATCACTTGCTAATTCCTGCAGACCCTCATTTCCTTTGCCATCGATCCTACGAAGATTTTTAAACAATTTCTACAGTTCAGAATTCACTAACAATTATTACATTTTATTTAGTAATACTGAACGATAAATTAATCTTGTCTTTTGTAGGATCGTTTGGTAATTCCTCCAGATCCTTATTTTCTATTGCTATTGTTCCTACGAAGATTTTTAAACAATCTCTACGGTTCAATATTCAGTAACAATTTATTACATTTTATTTAGTAATACTGAACGATAAATTAATTTTGACTATTGTAGGATCGTTCTGTAATTCCTCCAGATCCTTATTTTCTATTGCTATTGTTCCTACGAAGATTTTTAAACAATCTCTACGGTTCAGAATTCAGTAACAATTATTTACATTTTATTTAGTAATACTGAACGATAAATTAATCTTGTCTTTTGTAGGATCATTTGGTAATTCCACCAGATCCTTATTTTCTATTGCTATTGCTCCTACGAAGATTTTTAAACAATTCTCACGGTTTAGAATTCAGTGATACCTTGTTAAATTTTATTTCATAATATTCAACGATAAATGTCGTTTAAACAACGCTGAAACGGAGGAACAAGGAAAGGATGGAATGGACCACAGGACTTTGGCTGTGTGCGTGAGGAGTCTGAGTATCGCGAACACGTCGAGCAAGACGGATTTAGACGTGAAGAAATGCGAATACACATAAAATGTTACGCGAAGGTTACTAAGAATCGTCGAGAATCGAAAGCATTCGTGGCGGAGACTGATGTTCCGTTGAAAATTGAATTGCTCGCACGGAACGCGTTCAGCTGATCCGTGTCCAAGAATATCCGAATAATCGTGATATTATGGTGAACAATGGGTCGTAAATTAACGAACATTCAGAACATTAATTACATTATTCACATACATCAATGTGCAAATAAATCCTTCTGCTATAATTTGTTGGATTATAATTGACTGTATTAACGCTCTTAACCCCTTGCCTTACAATTTGGCTAAAAAAAAAAATGGCTGACAGTCTGAAACAACTGTTGTTTATGGGATATTAAAGATCGATGGACTGGATAGAAGTGGTCTAAAATATACAGGGTGAAACAAAGCAAGGGTTCATAACGTTCAAAGTAGATGCCTGTGCAGATCCATATTTTTCATATAAATTTGAATCTTTTCATGTTCTGAATATTTTTAGTAGATCTAGTGAACGCAGAATTGAAGAACAAATCTTTTTAACCAAAATATTATCTAAACAGTCTACTGTGTTAAAATGTGTAATCGAATATTTTTTTTACTCTTAAAAGAAAATTCAGGTCTGAAAGGGTTATGAAGGAAACACATCAAGTTTTGTACTCGTTCAAAACGCTTTATGTATTCGAAGAGTTTTTTATTTGATACTCGACGTGATTGTGTATCGTGTTGTTAGACGGCGAGCGGAATAACAGGTGGAGGTAACAAGTGTTGCACGAAAATAGTGATATGTATTGTAATTAGGATTATGTAGCGTGTACGCATACGATTCACTTTGGCACGGCCTTCGTCGTAACAGATCGGTCTAAATTTATTTCTGGTCCTTCCAGACCCGTTGCGAATCTACGCGTCTGCCTAATGCGCGATTTTGGACAACGTTTCCACGGAAGACAATCCGTCGATCTCATCGATCATTTCCCCCTTTTTAATGAAAATTGAAATAAAAATTTCATTTTAATTGACTTAATTGAAATGACGGTAAAATAGAACGAGTAAACTATGGATGTTTATGCATTGTGGTAGAAAAATTACTTCGATCGGTATAATGCTTCAGAGTTGGTTAGACACAGTACGAAAAAGAAAAGTCATACAGAGTTGGTTGGAGACAATTCAAGAATAAAACCTAATTCAGAGGTGGTTAGAGACAATTCAAGAAAAAAAGAACCATTCAGAGTTGATTAGAGACAGTTCAAGGAAAAGGTATCATTGCTCTCTTAATAATTCTTAGTTAGATTAATAATTCTAAGTTTTATGTAATAAACATTTGATAACTGAAACTTTCTGACGGTCACTCAGAAGGGTGACCTTGACAACATATACCAAGGTCAAGGCCATCGGTCATTTTAAATTCCATCTAATATTGACTTTTAGACACTCTGTATTTGAAACTGTGAATTTTGCACGAACATAATCAGTCTAAGAATAAGTAAATGACCATTTGAATTGTTTATATGTGGTTTCAGGAAACATGTTTCCTTTCGTCTGTATTTAGGTCTTTAAATATTTATGAATTTATAAAAGAATGAAATTTTGAATGTTTCTATAAGAAACGCGATAGGAATGATTTCTTAAAATTATTGGTCGCGTGTGCAGGTTCAATCCATTTTCTCGCCAGTCGGCCATTTTGTAGTCGGCACGCTAAGGACTCGAGTTTGGACGCGAACATTCGACGTCTCGCGTTATTTGTAGAACGAAATATTATTGTTTACTGCCAACAGCAAAACATGCAACGGTTACAATTCAGCTTCACGGTCAGTTTGTTCTGGAATATAT
Organism: Dufourea novaeangliae; assembly: GCF_001272555.1. NCBI lineage: Eukaryota > Metazoa > Arthropoda > Insecta > Hymenoptera > Halictidae > Dufourea > Dufourea novaeangliae. Next base: position 292,306 of record NW_015373889.1, on the reverse strand, counting down.
CAAATTCATCGTTTTTTCTGAAGGATCTTCGTGGCTCATGGCGAATTATAAAATTATTGAAGAACTTTGTGGGGAAAAATGCTAATAATATTTTTAGAAAAATGTTGAGAAAGTGTATTAGGATGAATGATTCATTATTTGAGATCCTTTGAATTTTGAAAAAGATTCTCGATGTGAATGTACGTCTGCAATTTCGATCTAAGATTAGTCTGATCGGTACCAGGTGGTGATGCGGACTGAATTGAAATTTGAAAATGAAAATAAAGTAATGTTTGGATAGTCTGACAGATTGAACGATAAAAATAGAAATTATTCGATGGTATTTGAAACTAGAATATAATTCCTACATTCGAAGAAAGTTTCCATGTTATCAAAATTATACTACGTAAATATACTCAGATATTTAAACAATGTCATGCAAATAAGCTACACATAAAATTGTTAAGAATAGTTAATCAAATCCTTGCTTGTATACATTTTATTTTTACTTCTATTATACTCGTATGCAGATTATTTATAATTATACGCCACGTGAGTATCTTTCCGCGAGTAAACGAGTGTGTCTCTGCAATTTTTTTATGGAGTAAAAAGATTAAAAGCGTTAATAAGATTTTGCAGTATTACGAGGAACGTATTTAGATGAATTTATTAACAGAATTTTTTAGTATATATGTCACGTAGAAGAATTGTAAATTATAAATTAAAAAAATGATTAAAAAATATAAATAAAAAACGAGAAAATACTTTCAAGTATGGAATTTATGTTGAAGTATTTAATCATCCTCTATTCTAGGTATCAAATAAAGATACATAAATGTTCCAATTTATTTGTTGTTGATTTCCAGCCTAAATAAAATTGTCACAAACATTATTACCGACTTACGATCATTGAGAATGTTCTTTGCACTTGGACCTACAAGATGGCGCCATTTACTTGAAAATTCGCTTAAAAAAATTACTCCAATGCAGTTGTCATCCATTATACTAGATAGCAGCACATGCACCTCATTTGTTTCAAGATTCCAGCGTACATAAACATTTTCAATTTTTCCGAATGCAAATTTCGAGTTTTCATTCAACATTCAATATTTATTTTCAGTGAATTGGGAAATTAATATTCTAGAGCCTCCTTTTCTCTTCTCATTTTTTTGATTCTACACTTTCTTTACTGTACTCTGTATTATAATTTTCACCATTATTATTACTAACCTCATCACTTCAATTATTAATAATACACTATGTTACAAATGGATAAATTTCAAGATCCTATTATTTTCCCCAAAAAATAAACCCAACCCTTTATTTTCACTCGCTTCAAAATACAAAGCATGGAGAGTTGTTTAATGATTTTAACCCTTTAACTCCCAATGTTGCACCGGTGTAATACACATTTTAAGTGCATTAAATCCAGTCAGCGGTTAATATCTAACTTTTGTCAGCAAGCATTCGTAGTTTCACTGATGTGAACTTCATATTCACGTTTTCAATTGAGAAATTCAAATATTCCACCAAAAAGAAATGAAAAAAAAAATAGGTTTGTTTAATATCGATATTTTCAATCTGAAAATAGCAAGGTATGTATATGCATATCAGTTTCAAAGTCTGGGCGTTAAAGGGTTCAAAATGGCGTCCCTCACCCATCGTTCCGCCATTGGTCTTATGCGGAGAGTTTCGTTCGGAAAGTAGCGTGAAAATAAAATAGTCAGCCGGCTAGGAAACACGGACTCAGGAATAGATCGAGTATCGAGGTAGTCGTTCTCATTTCGTGCATACTTGGCGTGAGAGGGAACTGTGCCTCTTGATATGGCGCCAGCCATAGTCGTAGCATCCGGCAGGCAACAGATTCTTCGATTCGAAACCCGCGGTCGGTTTTTCTGGAAACTGCGGGCGGTGTTTAATCCGGTCGATTTCGTCGTGTCGCGGATCGTGGGTCGTTAGAAAGCCACGAATTTACGATTCTCTTGGCAAACGGACCCGCGGGAATGATTTAAATATCGCAAGGGAGCTGGTGGGATCGTAAACAACTACGCGACGGAGTCATTGTGTACTTCCGGACACGGTTCGTGTCGCTGTTTTGTATTTTGCTTTCATGTTTTTCATAAAAATTGGACTTAAAACAAAGTGGAACTAATCAGGTTGAAAGTAAAATGAATTAGGGCTAAACGAAATTGAAACTAAAAAATTGGGAACTAAAGGAAATTGGAATTGAAAGAAATTGGGGTAAACAAATTTGGACTGATAAAAAAATATTGGAACTGAGTGAAAACTAAAAAAATTGTAACCAATAGAAATTGAAACTAAATGAAATTGGGATTAAACAAAATTTGGACTAAAAAAATTGTAACTACAAAGAATTGAAACTAAAAGCCAGTTATAACTAAAAACAAGATTACAAAATTTATACATAAAGAATTAGAACCAAGAAACATTGCAATAAAAAAAATTGGAACTAAAAAAATTAATTGGAAAGGGACTCACTAGATACGTATATATTTGGAATATGTATTAAAAGACTAATTGTTTTCTATATGCACTGTAATAGATAAATTGTACTGGAAATGGAATAATAATAATCATCTTCATTTTTTAAGTACTCCACGGAATACGGTATTAGCCGGTCAACGGGTTAATTAATGAGCCCGATTGTTCCGCTCGTTTTTCACGTCGAGAAGGCCCGTACATTATTTCTAGATTCGTGTTACATCGCGGATACAGCTGCTGGCATTCGCGGCTCGTTTGGAAATTGCATACGACGCTCGAATTTCCCGCGTGTCATATTTATATTTCACGGGACGCGATGGCAGGCCAAACGGCCCGTTTTATGAAAATCCCCCGGCGATTTTTCAATATTTCATCGAAATGCGGTAAAATTACCGGTAAATATACTAGTAATATAATAGTCGACGATAATAGCTACTGTACATTGAACAATAATAACCGAAATAGTAAAATTCTGTAAATAATACGAAACGATGATCACTAACAAACTCTAGAATTTCGAAAAGAATACTCAGCGATAATCGCTAGATTAAAGAATACGAAACAATAGTGGCAACAATAAAAATAGTAAAATTCGGTAAACAATAGGAAATGATCATTATAATTAACGGTTACTCAATTGTACTTAGAATAAATTTCAATGTTTGTAGATTTATGACTAGAATTGTACGTTTTATTACAAAATCCCCCCTCTCTTTCAACCAAAAGGGCCCTCAAAAGTTTGATAGTCCCGGGCCATAAAAAATCTTAAACCAAGCCTGCACAAAATTCAAAATATTATTCGATTGCATTCACAATCTGGATCTAACATTGGATAAATTTCTCCTCCAAAAGTTAACTAGCTGTACCCACCGCCCACATCACACTTGGTTTCCACCTCGAAGACCGAAGACCGTGTCCCATTGGATGGGTCACTGGTGACCCATAGAAGCACACTGTCACCAAATTGTATATCTTTCCTCAACTTCAAAAGAAGCATCGTTTAAGTTTCTCCGTGTTTGTGAGATCTGATCATATGGGTCACGAAAGACCCAGCCGCCGATTTTGTACAACCCCCCCAGCAGATTCTTGATCCCACGCTGGATGTGCCACCGCCCACATCAAGCTCGGTTCCCACCTCGACGGCCGAGGACCGTGCCCCGTTGGATGGGTCACTGGTGACCCATGGAAGCACCTGTCACCAAATTGTTTTCTTTTCTCAACGTCAAAAGAAGCATCGTTTAAGTTTCTCCGTGTTTGTGAGATTTGATCATATGGGTCACAAAAGACCCAGCCGCCGATTTTGTACAACCCCCCCCAGCAGATTCTTGATCCCACGCTGGATGTGCCACCGCCCACATCAAGCTCGTTTCCCACCGCGACGGCCGAGGACCGTGCCCCGTTGGATGGGTCACTGGTGACCCATGGAAGCACCTGTCACCAAATTGTTTTCTTTCCTCAACTTCAAAAGAAGCATCGTTTAAGTTTCTCCGTATTTGTGAGATCTGATCATATGGGTCACGAAAGACCCAGCCGCCGATTTTGTACAACCCCCCCCAGCAGATTCTTGATCCCACGCTGGATGTGCCACCGCCCACATCAAGCTCGGTTCCCACCTCGACGGCCGAGGACCGTGTCCCGTACCAAAAGGCACCCCAATTAAAATCCACACGGTTCGGTTTTGCGCAACGTTATCCCGCGCGCGGGTGTTCGTCCGGTCGCAGTGGGATTCGCGTGCCGGCTCCGGATCATTATGTCACGATAATGTAACAAGTCACCGTGCCGTAGCGCGCGGGCGCGGCCACGAATTGGCAGCCGTCAGCGAAATATTAAATCGGCTACGGCCGCGCGAGGATAAGCCGAACCGTTGGATATTTCGGCGGTTACCTTGAAAAATATTCGTCGATCGCGGTTAGGTAGGCTCCGGGGCTGGTGTTGCCCCTCTCATACGTTTCCCTCGGCCTTTCTATTATCGGATCGCTATCAGATATCATCATTATCGGAGGGCCAGAGAGGCCGGCTTTATTGCCACCCGAAATATCCGCAGGAATAAATTCTCGCACGTGCACGACAGGGCAGGCCGTCTCTCTCGCGGCCGGCACCGTCGTGCCCGCTTTATATCACGTTTAACGGATGCGTTAATGAGCGATTAATGTCGGGACAAAACGGCCACCCCGTGGCGACCAACCGCGCGACAGTCTCGAGACCCTAATTGCGCGAGACCGGTTGCCCGATAAAACAGTGACGGATCGATGTTTAAGCAGAATCGATTTGAGTTTTGGATCGTGGGTTCGGGACCAGGCACGAATTCGGGGAATCTTGGACAGGGTGGACGGAAGGCAGAAAATAGGTTTAGTCGTTTGGAAACTGGTCCTGAATTGGGGATGTCTATGCTATTACCTTGGACCTTCTAGATGTAGCTAGGTCCTTCTGGACCCTTATGACACCTTTTTCTTGGATATTGTTCTTTGTGACGTACTGTAAGTCCTATTGGACTTATTAGTTACTACTGGTTTAATCTTATAGAAATAGATATCGGTCGTTTGGAAGCTGATTCTAAATTGGGGATGCCTATGGTATTGCCTTGGACCTTCTAGATGTAGCTAGGTCCTTCTGGATCCTTATGGCACCTTTTTCTTGGATATTGTTCTTTGTGACGTACTGTAAGTGCTATTGGACTTATTAGTTAATACTGGTTTAATCTTATAGAGATAGATGTCGGTCGTTTGGAAGCTAATCCTGAATTAGGGTATTGCGGCTTTGAACCTTCTGGATACTTTGCTAGTGATGGCTGGATCCTGCTGGACCCTTATGAGGCTTTGCTCTTAAATATACTTCTTCTTGACTCACTGGAGGTGATATTATATCTATTATATTATAAGTTAGTACTGGTTTAACATTAGAGAAATAGAAGTTTGTCGTTTGGAAGCTGGTCTTAAATTGGGGATGTCCATGGTATTTCCTTGAGACCTTTAGACTTAGCTAGGTTATTCTAGACCCCCATGAGACTGTGTTCTAGGATATACTTCTTTATGATGTACTGGAAGTGATACTAGATCTGTTATAATTTAGCACTGGCTTAACTTTAGAGAGATAGATACTTGTTTGGAAATTGGTCCTGAATTGTAATGTCTGAGCCTTGGACCTTCTAGATGTATCTAGGTCCTTCTTATGGCACTTTGTTATTTGATATAATTCTTTGTGATGTACTGGAAGTGCTTATTATAAGTTAGCACTGGTTTAACCCAATAAAGATAGATGAGATAGATATTGGTCGCTTGGAAGCTGACACTGAATTGAGTATGTCCATGCTCTTGGATCCTCTTTAAAACCTAGCAGCTTTTAAGCTCCTGAAAACCCTCCCTTCTTACTTCGACAGATAAAATAACAAAAATTTTTCCTGGACTCTGACAACTAGTCTGACATCTGTTAACCCTCATCTGTCCCTCATTTTCCCAACTTAATTTGTCCCTCGGTGTCAAATACACCCAGTGGTAAAAATTAATACAATGAAGTGATAAATAATGAAATTTGCAAATTCTTTAATGTAAAAATCACAAAACCTCAGCTAAATATAACTTGACATGACAACATAACCTCATTTCTTATGAACAAACTGTGTCAAATTGACACAAGCGACGGATGAGGGTTAAATATGTTCAAAAAATGAGAATTCGTGCGAACATCCGTAAATCGGTGCCAGAACAATCAGAATCACTTTCAATGAATCAAAATTCCATTCGTACCGTCGAAAGTGTCAATTCCAATGGGACGAGTAGCAATGAACCGTTATCGCGAACACTTTCACGTCTGGATTGAATTAACAATTTACATTGTAAACCTGGGCTGATTAATTCCGTGAACGTCGACCGTTACATTGTTAAAAGCGAACGAGAGGGGGGGCCTAATTAAGCCAGCAACAAAGTGTGCGAAATTGTAGCAAAATTGGGATGCCGAATGTGCGATTGGGAAAGGGAATTTGAAGATTGTCCAAGTAATATTGGCGGAGCGGTTCGCTTGTGAATAACGACTCCCTATATTTAACTGGATTCGAATCGCGAAAATATAAGAACAAACCTTTCTTTGATGGTGAAACGTTTCCAAATTTTCTGGAAAATCCTGAACCAAGATGATGGAGCGACCGATTGATCCGTTCGAAATTTCACGCATAAATTCTCCAGGACGGTAAATTCGATTCGCTCAGTGGGTCGCGTACTTTATCAAGATCGATAGGTGACTGGGTAGTAGGACGAGCCGTAAATCTGGTAATAATTGCATTTGGTAAGCTTGATATTCGGATATTTAACAGCAGATGTTGGTTAGATCACCTTAAGACATTCAGGAACTGGTCTGATTTGGTTAAAGAAAAGGAAACATTTTGAATTTCGTTAAGATCAAGTGGATAAGAGGATAATGAATGAGTACCTTTTATTTTGGACAAAAGAAAGTTTTATCACTCTCAATTGACAGTCAAGATAAAGGACAGAAAGCAAGAGCTATTAGATCATTCAAGGACTTGTTTCTATAACAGTGAATAGAAAAGAGAATCTCAACGCCACCTGGACTTCAGAACATCCTCTAACAAGGGAAGGCACGGAAGTGTCCCCCTCTGATTTTGATGAAACTTCGTATGTCTGTTAAGCAGTCAAAAATAAGGGATACGTATTTTTTTTTATCGGCTGAGACGCGACTCTAAGGAGTGAAACCACCCCTCGAAGTTTCGATCCGAAATTTTTTTGTTATAAACAAATTATATTTTGGACAATTTCTTAGCACCATTTTATTTTACATAAAAAACCGCAAACCTTGTCCATTAGAAGTTTTCATGTATCTCCTCTGGTTTTCGAGATAGTACTTTCGGGTCGAAACTTCGAAGGGTAGTTTCACCCCTTAAAGTCGTGTCGCAGCCGATAAAAAAAAATACGTGTCCCTTATTTTTGACTGTTCAACAGACATACGAAGTTTCATCAAAAATCGGAGGGGGACACTTTCGTGCCTTCCCTTGTAAGAAGATGAATGTTATCAAGAATCCTAGCAAAATCTATTCACCTAGAACATTATGAAACATTTCAAGATCAACCTAACTAGTATCAAAGAATAAGAAACTAGAGTGCCCGTCACAACTCTGAAAATCTGATATCTAACCTACAATATCCTTGAATATTCCACGAATAAATTGACTTCAGTCCTGGAATATCCTTGGACTTCAATTGACTTCAGAACATTAAATAAGAAGAAATAACCTCAAAATCTTGACGTAACGTCATCTAACCGAAGCAAGAGACTTAGCTTTAGAGTATCCAACACAAACGCGAATGCAGTCAGTATCCCGATTCGTCTCGAACATGACATCATAGAATAACATTTTGCGCGATATAAGCGAACAAGTTAAATCATTTCAGTGGGTGGCCAGGAAGAAAGCTCGCGCACCGAGGTCAGTGTAAATTGTTTGGGGAGAAGACAAGCGCTGTCGCCAACCGCTACTCCGTTCCATCCGAGATGCGGCCGGTGAATCAGCTCCGTTTACGAAACTCGTAATTCGTCACCAGTCCATTGTCTCGGTTCTACTTTTAACAATCGTGGAATATAGCGATCCGCCACAGACTCTTGGGTGCCCGCGCACGCCTCGATTTTAATTAAACTCGGTAGCCAAACGTCATTCACAGAGACCGCCATTAACACTAGAACTACCATTGCAGTCAAAATGACTGGTCAGTATAGTCTTAAAGCGGCGATTAAAATCTTACGACAATGCGTTGTTTTCTCAGATGTTTCACAACTTTTATTGCAATATGAAAGTGAAAAAATTAGTTAATTTATAAATTTGTATATTTTTTAAAAATTTCTCATTTTTATCGAACCGATAGAAATAGTGTACGTTTATCATGGGTGGTTCTAGTGTTAATATTCAAGCAATGTATCCGTCAATTATTAATTCTAACATTTTTTTTTGTGAAATTCCACGATCGCTCCTGAGAAAATAAAGAGGCATGATCTTGATACAATTTTTTTCAAATATTGTTTATACGTATTAATCCTCATGTTTCAATGGTTGGGTCAATGATGACCCATAGAAGCACACTGTCACCGAATTGTTTTTTTTTTAACGACAAAGAACACTTCTGATCACGTGGATCACGAAGGACCCGTCGAATTTGTATACCGAAAATTAATGTAAGTTTCTCTGTATTTGGTACGTGAGTTATTTCATTAATGCATTGTCATCCATCTGATCTTAATTCCATAGGGGTTATAAAATATCTTGATAATTAAAATTTTCAATACATAAAAAAGGTAAGGATATTGGACTTATAATTAGATGCGTCTTAAGTACTTGGATACTTGGATCCCTCATACTCATTGTAGTTAAACAGCTCTGATCATCCATAAATTCATCGAAATTAAATTGCCTGGTTAAAGGCTACCTGAGAACATAGAACAACTGAAAAGTCTATGAACTTCGTTGAACAACTCACATAACTCACCTCTAACTCAACAAAAATCCACCAAACGACTAATCCAACTTAAGATTTGAGCAAAAATAAACTAGGATATTAGCATTGGATCCCTCATATTCACTGTATGTTTGCAGCATAGACCATCCATTAATTCATCGAAATTAAATTGCCAAGCTAAACGCTGCCTGAAAATACTGTGTTATTTAAGAATCATGAATCCACCAGTCTCCAGAAGGTCGATATATTGGCTCGCCGGGTATTCAAACGTTCAATTAATAACAGACAGAACCTGATGGCTGAAATGATTTTACCGTGTACGTCGTCCCAGGTGTTCCCGGGCCGGTCGTTGAATCATCGGATAGACGATTTCACAGGTTTTAGATAAATACGTCCCCGGCTAATAATAAAACGGTGACTAACGAGTGATCCGAGGGGTTTACGAATTTTTGCCCTGGGTGTACGAAAATAAACGTTGGTACCAGAAGGATAGCCGGCCCGCAAGGTTTCCCAGAGTGGTAAATCTTTAGCACTGCGTTCGAGATCCTCTTAATTAATCTCGCTCAATTGAGAGAGCCCGATAGAGCCATTGCGCTGGTGCCAAGCTGCCACATTTTATAAGTAGGTCGTTCACTTAAGTAAAACCATGACGTTAACGTCTAAGGGACCACCGAGAATCGTCAAATCGACGGATCACAGATCCCTTGATCTATAATCATTGAGATCGTAAAGGTGCTTTAGTGGGAGTTTATATTCACTTTGAATTTACCACACGTTTTGTATTACACTATATTACATGTAAGTGTAATTTTACAGGTTGGTGATTCTAGTGGTAATCATGGTATCGTTTATCAATGGTACTTAACGTCACGATGTGAATGCTTATTACGATCCAGACGTGACGATCGAAGGTCTCGAAGCCATCGAAATTTTCGATTGGGTGGTTGAATGAAATAGTTGATGGTGGATTCGTGACGCTGAAATTTAGAGTTTAATAATTTATCATTTTTAGGTGGAACTATCGATTAGGATATTTCTGGATCAATAAATCATGTGGAGTATGATTGGATTTAATTGACTAGAATTTTGGTGAACATAGAGGCGGTACTGATTGACGTTGGAGCTAACTTATCCTAAACTTGAACTTCATTGGTGTCTGAATAACATTAAATCTAACTAAATATAAACACCGCCAAGGACCATCGTAAAAACTTTGCCAGCGTTTGAACGGAACTTGCATGAAAGCTGAACTCAAGGAATACTCATGTAGGATTTTATTTATATCAAGTAGTAAACTGACCCTGACCTGACCAAGGACTATTACAAAACTTACCGTTGTGTAAGTGGGGTCCTGACTTAGATGGAATGGAAAATAAACATTAAATCAAAGAAGAATGAAGTATAAATTTGATGTAACTGATGACTAACCTTGATCGAACCGAGGCTGAGCCGAGGACTATTACAACACATACTCTGGTTCAAGTATAATTCTAGCTTAAACTGAATCCAGAAGTTTTCTTTAAGTAAATACACACTTGACTCAATTATTATACTAAGTTACTTAAGTCTCAAATATAAATTATATTTTACTGAGATTTAATTCTCTCTAACAGTTAATTGTCTCACTATATCTTAATCATAACTTAATTTAACTCAACCAAAGTCTACCAAACAACTCACTCAACTTAACATTTCAGTAAACATAGAATAAATGACAGGTGTAGGATTTTTGATAAACTCACTTAGCTCACTCCATAACTCATACTTGACTCAACTAAAACCCACCAAACAACTCACTTAACTTGACATTTCAGTAAACAGAATTACTAACAGGAGTAGGATCTTTGTTAAACAACTCACTTAGCTCACTCCATAATTCATACCTGACTCAACTAAAACCCACCAAACAACTCACTTAACTTAATATTTCAGTGCATATAGAATAACTGACAGGTGTAGGATTTTTGATAAACTCACTTAGCTCACTTCATAACTCATACTTGACTCAACTAAAACCCACGAAACAACTCACTCAACTTAACATTTCAGTAAACATAGAATAAATGACAGATGTAGGATTTTTGATAAACTCACTTAGCTCACTTCATAACTCATACTTGACTCAACTAAAACCCACGAAACAACTCACTCAACTTAACATTTCAGTAAACATAGAATAAATGACAGATGTAGGATTTTTTATAAACTCACTTAGCTCACCCCATAACTCATACCTGACTCAACTAAAACCCACCAAATAACTCACTCAACTTAACATTTCAGTAAACATAGAATTACTAACAGGAGTAGGATCTTTGTTAAACAACTCACTTAGCTCACCTGACCCAACTAAAACCCACCAAACAACTCACTTAACTTACGGTTTGAGTAGAGATATACTAAGTCATTGACAAAGTAAGTGTAACAGATCTAGAAACTTTGTTGAAGAACAAATGGGTTACTATCACTAATTCTCTTCTCCCCTCCCCCCACAACCCTCGGCTATTCACCCTCTTCATCTTTTTCTTACGAATTCCCGTTCTCTATTCGGGCTGAGTCACCGTGCGTGCAAGTGTCTCGAGGGCGTCTGCTAAGTCACATGCTAAATTTGGTTACCTTACCATCGGGATTGTATTACGCGCGTGGGCTTATTCTAATATTTCGGACGGCCGCGATGGCAACTAGGCCGCCCTCTTGCTATACTTATATCTGCCTTCCCTGAGCACCGACACGCTGCACTGCCGCGATAAAGGAGAAGGAAGTATTAGAATCGAACCGACCGAAATTCCCCGTTAGAAAAAGTTATCCTCTCGAATTACTTGTGGAAACTTAACATCCCCATAGAGGGTAGCTAAAAAAGGTTCTATGGTGTTACCTTCGATCAAGTTACTATGAATTTGTCTGTTTGCTTTGGTAAAAGTAATCAGAAATTTTCTTTTGAATTATCTTATTCAAAAATTTTTTAATAGAAAAATTTTCGTTCAAAAAGTGATCCCCTCCAATTACCTTGAGTATCGAAGGGTGTTATATGGTGTTGCCCTAGGCCACAATTAGAATTTTTATCTAATAAACGCAGGCTCACTTTTCCAAATTTTCTTAATGGAAAAATTGATCATGTTGGATACTTGGTTGTGATATGATCTAGGTGGAATTTTGATAAAGGAGTTCTTGAGTGAAGTAGACCAGATAGACAGCTGAGGTCTTTGGACTAATAAAATAAGATCTAAGTGTTAAAGCTCCTTATCTTGTCTTAGACATTTTCTAATGAAGGTTAAGATCACATTATATCCATAATTAATACATCCATGAAAAAAAAGATTTAAAAAAAAAGTGGAAAACAAAGTGTCCTTCTGTCTACAGACATTCTGGCGCCATTTAAAAACCACCCTGCACAACCATCAAAATTAATCTCTTATTTATATCGATCGTGTTTGTAAACAGATCCCGGTGCGAATTATTTTTACACTTTTCATTGTTGACAAATCGTCTCTCTAGATTCTAGTGGATTTGTTATCGCGATCTTTGCCAGAGATTGTGATAGTGACAAATCATTTTGCGACACATTTTTGATTGCACGAAAATTATTCTCGAATAAAGGAAGAAAATAAAAATGGCGATATCTGAGGGGTTGGGTCCGATGAACAATGGGTAAATGGATGTTGGAGAATTATTTAAAGATGGCTGGAATTTCTGGCGAGGGAGGATCAGATTTGGTGTTCAAGGGATTACCCGAAAGAGGGTAGATCCGTTTCTTCCGCGATCATGTAACACCCGCAGGCGGGACGGAAATAATTTCAGGCCGTGAAGAGGGGTGAAGGAGAGAGACGGTCAAGTGGAACAAGTCAAGAATTTCTGCATTATGCGCTGCGCACAAACTCAATCTAATGGCTACTAATAGCCCTCCGTTGCTTTCAGACGGTGTGTGTGTGTGTGTGTAGAACGACCGAAAGCTATCGGCTTAATTTCAACGCCCCGTTAGGGCACCGATAAAGCCCAAAGTGTCGTGGATTTTATGGTCCCGTCGTTAAACTCAAACGGAATTGCCGAAAATGAAATATCTACTGAACCTGTTTTTGACAATAAAATGTTATTCACTTGTAGATACAAAGATATTTCGTTTGGAAATTTTTTTTTAAGGGAACCAGTGTCAGTTTTTGAGGTTATGTAATCCAAAATGGCGACTACTTTAAATTGGAGAAATTACACGATTATGTTTAAAAATTGTTCATTTTGTGAACTGATTAGCACAGTTTCCACGACTTTTGCGTTTCAGTGAACTTTATACTATTAACCTTTTAACTTCTAGTGTTGCACCGGTGTAACAATCATTTTAAAAATACAAAAAATTCTGTCGTCGGTTGTTATCTAACTTTTGTTCTCCGAAAATAAATAAAAAAAGAAAAAAAAAACGTGTCTGCTTAATATCGATATTTTTGACATAAAAATAACAGAATACACTATATAAATCAGTCCCATAATTTTGAAATAACGATTCTAGGGCCTGAGCGTTAAAGGGTCGAATAAGCAAAAATATTTCTTGTATCGTTTATATTTTTCTGACTTATGTCCATTATTTTAATGAGCTTGTTTTTTATGGTATGTTTTTAACTTGTACGTGAATAGTGTAACAATGTTAGTTTAGTTGAATATTTTTCGACAGGAATCGAGTCTCGCGGTGATTTGTTAATGGTAATTAAATATTACAGTCAGTTTCGGAGGCGAAGTTGGAAGTCACGTGGTGCAGGGAGAATTATCCGTGTGATTGACAAGGGAATTTAATTATGCCGCTGAGAATGGGCTGTTCCTTCGATCCCCGTCCGAAATATTCGTGCCCAAAGTAGCGGAAGACCGCGCGCGAAGAGGAAGTGGTTAAAAATTCATTCAACGGGGAAAAGCAGTCGCTTTATTTATATTTAACCCGTTGGTGCAACGATCCCGACCGCGGTTCCGGTATGCAACGGCGAATTCCCCCACTTTTCCTTCCCGTGCATCGTTTCGTTACCAACCAGAGAATCTTCGGGATTCGTTCGGAAAATTATTAAACGATATTTTCGTGAATAGTTAACATTTATTAATACTGAAAAAAAAAACGTTATAAGAAATATACGTTATATGGGACAGATGAAACATTTTACAATCAGTCCTTCCTGGTTTTTTAAAAAAAATTATTTAAGCCCATGTGAATACATTAAATTAATTTCATTAGATAAAAACCGAACTGGGGGTTCGATTTTGGTGCTTCCCATTTAATGGCACTGAAATCGGTGTAAGAATCCAGTGAAAGATGAATAGACCTTACGTGTGACTATATTTATCGACAAAATGGCCGTCACAGGGAACAAAAAGCTACATATCTGAGAACGAATTCTGCCACAATGGGTCACCGTTTCGACTCGAAGTGGCCGTTTCCCGTGCAGCGTGAACCGTTAAGCGTGGGTGTGCACAATCATATGTAGACTCGGGGGCCTTTTTACATAAAGCCACGTGCACGCGTGGTAAGCCCGTCTAAAAATAGAAATTTGAGCAAGATTCTATTAATAGCGAATGAATGTGTGTGTGTGTGTTCTCACAACCGCTGTTCTCACTACGTGTATATCTGACTAGTAAACTCAGCTTCCTCTAGGGGAAAAAATAACGCAGGGAAAAGGCCTCCTACCATTTGGTATTTGGAATTACTGAAATTTATGCCAAATTAACGTTCGATTTAACATTTATTTCATTACTTGAAATAAATTTATCAAGTTGTAGGATACCTTTTTTCTTACGCCACTTTTTCCCCTAGTGGAAGCCGAGTTTGCTCGTGGATGTACCTAGCAAGGCTTTTGGGAAGACTCGTAGGAACGGAACGAGCGGTTCGTCTCCTACAAACGGGCGCATAACGAAAGAAAAACGGAATTCGATCCTTGCCCGATCTTTACTCCACCTCGATTACGGTTCGAAATAAACTGGAGTAGCCGAGAGCTGGTCCTGTTCGCGGTTTCGATTTGGACCTCGCTCGATTCACCAGTTGGCTCGCGTGGTCTTTTCCATTCGTACATTACATATGTATGTACGAACTTCTTCGGTCGGTTTTGACAGGAGGTGATACATAAAATGGCTACTGACTTCCGGCGAGAGGATTTGTTATTGATGGACCGATGCTTCTTTCAGATCGGTGTAATCTTGGTTAATTTCGTTTAATATTCCAATTATACTATTATTATTGATAGTAATTGATAGTAATTTATAATAATTACTAATTATTATTATTAATAATTATAAATCAATATTAGCATTATCGTTAGTTAATTTTGTCATTGCTAATATTATTAATATTAACAATAGCCTTCCGATGAAGCGTGATCCATCCTCTCCTCTTAAAAAAAAATAATTGATATTAATTTATAATAATTAATGATTATTATTAATAATTATGAAATAATGTTAGTATTATCATTTGTTAATATTATTATGAATTAATATTAATAGTAATAATGATAATTGATATTAAATTATAATGATTACTAATTATCATTGATAATTATAAATTAAAATTAGTATTGTTGTTAGTTAATGTTACTATTACGGTTCAATATACTACTGGTAATGAAGATTAAGGTATTTTTTTCTGCTTACTTGTAATTGTGGATTTGAGGAAACGGACTAAGGAAGTTTGGTAGGGCTGAAACAAAATGGCCTCTTTCACCGTAATTGCAAATGATCCACAAAGAGATTTCCAGCCAGGACGAATGTCGACCGGCCGACAGTAGACAGAAAGGTGTAAATCTAAAAATTATTATGGTATCGCGTTGCCGTTGTTCGCGGTTAAGCCCCGGGAGTGAGTCCAAATCGTATGAGTAATAAATTTATTTCGGTGTTGTCTCTTCGGTGGTTCATCGCTCAGAAAACACATTCCCCTCTGTAGTACAATGTAAACGAATACCGCGGACTGTGCCTTAACTACGAACATGATTCACTGAAAATATCAAATTTTCGTACCGGGGTCACGTGGTCAATTAATATTATTATTATTAGTAATTATAATATTATAATAACATTACGTGTATAAGTAAGTAATGCACCATTTGTTCACCAATATTCTAGCAGTTCCACTTTTGGATTAGGAATATTTATCGAATATTTATTGATTAGTGAAAATCGGAGAGGATTATGGGAACAAATAATATTAAATGTTTAAAATAGTTTAAAATAAATACGAAGTTTTGTAAGAAATAGTGGACTATCTATTGATAGACATGATATAATGTAACGAGTATAAAATATAATTATAATAAAATAATAATTATTTATATTTGTTGATGTTATTAACATTGGTTCTGTTAACCATAGAGCGTTCCCACGGGTTAGTTAGTGGTAACTCGAACATTGGAAATCAAAATGTTCATGCACGTGTCTGTAGGAGCTTAGTGTGGGTCACGACTGACCCACGCTACGAAGATTAATACGCAAACCAATGATTTCGTAGAAAATTTCGAGGATCATCGAAACGACTTGTATTAAAACCGGAAGCATAATATTTCGGTTACTTGCCAAATTCTGCACCTATTTTCCAGCTTACATAATTTATTCGGTTGAAATATGAGATGAAAATGTAGTTTTAAAAACGCACAGCTGGAATTTTAATTATTTCACCGTGTTATTAGTGATGAAATGTAATAAATCGGTTTTATGACGAGCAATAGAGTATATACCGATTTATAAATAATGATGATCGATATATAAAGCAATAAAAGAACTGAAGGAAAAGAAGAAAAAAATAAAAACTGAGATGAAGTTCGGTCTAGCATTTATCTGATCGTTAAAGTTCCTTTTGGTTTATCGTAATTTTATTTCGAATCAACATCTCCGGTTCCATATTCCTCTACCTCTTTCATCTCGACGAAATGTCTTCCGAGTCTTAATATTCGTTTTCCCTTTCGAAAAACTATTTTGCCCATAGTCTACTGAAATATATGTACCGTATATCTTAGAAAGTATAAAATTTCATTGAATGTATTTTCTTAACGTAAAAATGATTATTATTTTCATAATTTTCATGTGTAAAAATGCAAAATGCATTACATTTTTCAAAATGGATTGTAAAATGAAATACGTTCCCTTTCCTTGCAATTTTTTCAAACCGTTATTGGGTATGTACGGTATTCTCTCTCTATAAGCGCGTTCCGCCGACTTTTATAATTTTGTAGAAATAGTTAATAATACATTGAGGTTCATCAACGAAAACAGCAATGACTTTGCCAATGAAACAGTCTGAAAAACACGTCCACTTCTCTCTATAAACGCGTCGTCAATCTCGAGCAGTGTTACTATAGAGAGAGCAGCATACTATATGACAGGATTACTGTGACTTCGGATTTTATACCACCTGAAAATATCTGTACACATATTCCCGTCCATAAATATTAGGATACCTGTCAAATTTCATATGAATTTAAGAAATTATTAAATAAATAAAGGTTTTGCAAGAATATTCTTCAGGGACTATCAAAACTGAATGATCCACATGCAGTCTACAGTCTTCAATCGTTTTCATTGCAAAGTATATACTTTTCATGAAATATCACGTATTTATAACATACACTGGGTGTCCCAATAATTACGACCCGCATATACAGGATGTGATAGAATTCATGGAACAACCGAGAGAGACATAGTTCTATTAAAAAAAAATAAATCGAGAATATACAATAAAACGTTTTCACATGAATATTTGTTTCCATTAAAATCCACCTTACCATTTCAGACCTGGTTGTCACATCTGTGTAAATAAAGTTTCTTACAAATTCACACAAAACCTTAGGTACAGTGTATGTTTCTTATTTAGAATCTATCTTAGATATATCTATCTTTATTTAGAATTGAATAACAAACCTTTGTTTAAAACCAAATTTTTTAAATAAAAAAAAAATACAGTCTACCGAGTTAAAATATGCAATCAATGTTTTTTACTCCCAAAAACAAATTCAGTTCCGAGAGAATTGAAACTCACGCCTGCGATAAGTAGAAACAACACGTACTGATCAGACACATTATCAGGCACCTTCGTATCCTCAACTTTGGATTTTCTCCCAAACAACGTCCCCTTTCAAAAAACTCCATATTACATTATCGATCCGTTTTTACACGTAGAATCATCCCCATACGATCGTTTCACGAATTTTACCGCACCACGTGCACAAATCCAAATTTCCAATAACCCTATAAGCCCCTAGCCAGAATAGCGGAGGACCTTTCGGTGAATCCGTGGATTAAAATGATGATCTCGTGGTCGGATCGACCGGTTCGCCGCTCTGGATCGGCCGTCCCGACGTCCCGATAGAGTATAGTGTAACACCCCCGCCGATGGAAGGCGGCTGAGAGGCGCTCCCTCTGCCACCGCGACGCTCTGTCGTCAACAGCACTGACGTTCCGATGCACACGTGCCGTGTGCAAACCCCTGGCTATGACTAGGACGGTCACGACGCGAGACCAGCCATTCGAATCCAGTATTAGTGCGGTGTAGAGTGCTTGCTCGGTGTTTTTAATCGGACGCCTGCCACATACCCCCGAGTTCCCATTCGATTGTGACTTCGAGAGATACCGGTGGTGAGTACCAGCCAGATTACGAAAGGTGCACGCGATTTTCGACGGGGAGGACACTTTCTTTTCGGTACCAGGGATCGTTGGAGGAGTTTTTCAGGTGACTAAATTCTATTGGAACGAAAATTCTAGCGAAAGAGGATCTTACGGAAGATTAGAGATTTAAAAGAAAAAGATTTGGATTTTTTTGAAGATGGTCTTTAAGTTTAGCCCCTTGATGATCGCTACTCCAAAGTTTTATTTTGTGACCGAAACCCCGGCGGAGAGTCAAGTTGAAATAGTCTTTAAGCTCCGATTCTGTCAAAGATTAGATATTTCGTACGATAAATGATCAATTTCGAATTTTTTTTGGTGATGTTTTGGGCAAGAGCTTAGCCCCTGGATGACTCGATGATCACTATTTCAATTTCGAATTTGTGACTGAAATCGGTGAGACAGTCGTCGGACAGGTTGGAATAGCTTTCAAATTCTAGTACTTTGGAAGAATAGAAATTTTAAGTTGGACATTGGAAATTTTGAATTTATTGAAGAAATAAGGAGATAAGGCTTTAGCCCTTCAGTTACTAGATGATAATTCTTTTGATTTCTGGACTGCGATGGAAACCGGCGAGATAGTCATGATCTAAGCTTCAAATTTTAATAATTCTGAGGATTAGAGACCTCAAATATAAAATTGATGAAATTCGAAGTTATCTCGAGCATCAATACTGGGTAGGATTGAGGGTTCTTAAACTTTTTGGGGGATTTATCGAGTCGAGTAGTGAACATTCAGCCACGTGTAGCGAGAACTGTTGAAATTTGAGACGGAACGAATTTAGTATACACGAGGGTGACGCGTTCTTGTAATGTTATGACGTAATACGCGGCGGAATATGTATAAACAAAGACGTTAAAAATACGGATGTTGCTCGGAGAATACTTTCTTTCTTCTCGTTACGATCCATACTCTACATCTCCGGATTTTCTAAACTAATTTCTGAATTAAACTATGTAGAAAAATTCTTCTCATGCAGGAAAAAGTAACACGATTCTATCATGACGGAATTACAAAAATTGCCGATATTATGCCTTATTTGATGAAAGAGTAGTAAACATTTCAAATTTTCATATTACTGTTCGGATTCAAGGTTTTTCACCACTTTGACGAAATTTTTGTTTTAACAATATTTGTAACTATTTTCCGACATGAATTGAAACTAATTATTGATTTTTGTGTGTAAAGAGAGTATAAAAATTATCTCATAACTTTTTAAATTATTTTTTTAATAATATATTAAGTTAGAATGATCGGAGAGTAAAAGTTAGGTTAGGTTTAACTATAGTGGAGCTGCTTCGACTGAATTCAATTTTACACTAGCCTTGGTTTATGCATGTACTTCTTCATCAATCGATGAATAATTGTATTAATACACTCACTGACAGTGTAGGTAATAGATTCGTGCAATAATAATAAACTGGGTGAATTCTGAAATTGATGAAATATGTATCTCCAACTTCCTGTAGGATGCCAAGCATTGAAATCATTCACCGTAATGCCGATCAAATATGTATAGGCAACTTCCTCCTCAAGCACCAATAGATAGAAAACATTTGAATATTCCATGATCCTTATCAGTCTCTCTGGATGTTAAGGAAAATGGTGAGAAAATATTTTGAACGAATTATAGACAAAAATGGAAAATTAGGGCAAATATTTTTTAAACCAAATTTGGCTGTTAGTGGAATCATATATTATTATAAATTAATTATTTATACAATAATAAGAATGTATTAAATAATGATATTTACTTTTTTCGATAAACAAGAAATGTATTCTTGAATTATTATATAAATTGAAGTAATATATAATTTTTTGAATTTTTTATTTGCTTATTAAAATTCGTAATTTGGACCAGAATATTAAATTATATTGCAAAATGTAGATTTTTTATACGTATTTTTTGAATACGAATAACGCTATTATTAACCAGAAACACGTGATTTTAATGATTGGCACACTTGGTTGTATGTTCATGAATGAAAATCATTGACAAGGGACACAATTTTATGTTCAATTACAATACACTGATTATTCATAAAACTACTTAAAAATAGCCAAAACATTAATAAAATGTAAATCGATCTGAGACTTAGGTGTGAATTTTAATTCAAACTTATAAAAATTCTATATATCATATTTAACCCTCGCGCTTGTTTATTGTCGGGTCACCGGCGACACGTCCACCCTAACACAGCCACCAAATTTTTTCTGCAACGAAACTAAAATCTTGTTATGGGTCACGGGTGACCCAGCATCCAGCTCCAACAGTCCGTACTGTAGACTACAATCAATGCATTCTTAACGGGTACTTATCGCGAGTCCACTGCATTTACTAAATGTTAAGTCTATCAATTAATAATCCACTATGTTTTTTTTAATTATGACGCGATATATTTTAAACTAAAAATTTTTCTTGTTTCCATTTAAAACTTAAAATATTATTCAGTTTTCTTCTATTTTAAACTTAAAATATTATTTAGTAAAAATGGTACAGAATGTTGGAAAAGTAGAAATAAAAGTGAAACAATACAGACCATTGAATACTGTTTCCATCAAGAAAATGCGGATCACTTATTAGTACCATAAAATTTACATCGAACCTATCGCTGAGAGGAAGTACTTTACTGATGTTTAATATTTTCAACGAAGATAATTGATGGCCAGGTACCCCGTTCTGACGGTAAGGGTAATGGCGACCGCGTTGTGAAGAATCTAGCACCTTCCCTAATACGGCCTCGCGGACCGGCTCCCGTCTGCACGGATATAGAATCCTCCGTCTCTCTTTGCTGCTCCCTCGTGGTGTCTACCGTCTCCACTAATGCTACTGCCGTCGCCACGCGTGCCGCTATACGTGCCCGACGGTCACGCGACTTCGACTTTGACTTTCCATCGAATATTGTTTCTGGATTTCCTTCAACAATTTGTTTATGCTACCGTTCGAATCCATGTGGCCATTTTCAAATCCACGTGTCCATTCTCAGATTTATGGAACCATGATTCATGTGACCATTTTTTCGACCTATGGGACCATTTGGCCATTTTCACCATTTTTACCCTTTTTACCATTTTTGCTATTTTTACCATTTTTATTCAAAATTTTCCTAACAGTTCCTAAACCTTGTGCAATATTTATAGGATGAAACCATTGTTATATAACTGTTAGAGATAAATATTTGGAATGGTATGTCGGTTTCACCGTTTCTGTTCAAAATATGGAAGCAGTTCGTCGTGATATCTTCAACCTCCGGTGAACTTCCGCTACCGGTTATCCCATTCATTCGCGCAGGAACCCCCGAACAGTCTAAAATTACATCTTATGTGACATTTATGAGGAGTAAATTCAATTTTAAAGCCATGCTTTTCGAAATACTCTACGTCCTTACTAACATTATCGCGGCTAATATTAACATTTTCCGCTCTGATTACTATTAATGGAGATTTTAGAACCCTGTGGTTAATGTATGATTTGGCAGAATGTTCCACGATTCCCTTGTCGTTTTATAATTTCGTGTTTCTGATATAACTGTCACGAGTGGACCACTTTAATTCGATGACTGACGAGTTGTTTCGCTAAATGATCCAGAAAATTGATCAAGAAAACATTCAACCTCTTACAATTTGTTAGAAAAATATTCTGAAGGTTGTGTTTAAACAATTTGTTACTGAAAATGGTGTGAATCAAGTTCCATATACAAAGTGTTCCATTTATTAGAGGACAACAAAAATTTCTCATTGACCTTAGACTATAAAAAAAGAGACTTTTTGTTTACAAGATTCCCTTCTATTCACATGTCACAATCATTGATCAAATGAAACGAAACTATTTGTATCATAGAAAAATAAGAAGCTAACAAAAATGGTTGCAATTTAGGATGTTCATTCTAAAAAAAATATTTTCTCTTCTCTTTCTGATATAATTGCCGAGTAATGTGTGTGTACAATCAATTTTCTGGTTAAAAGCCACGGTTCCAAGAGACCGTCGAAAATTGGGCGCAGAAGCGCTTCCGAGTTCCCCTATCCTCATAAATCTCCCAGATTCTCGCGAGTCCCTCGCGATGGCCGACTGCGAAAATAGTCGCGGTTGTCGACGGAGGGCGTGACGGAAACCACGGATTCTTCGTGTTTTAGTCAGCGGCCGGTTAAGTAACCAAACCGTTGCGTTCTGGTTAGCTTTAACACTAGAACTGCCAGCAACACCGAACTAAATTATAGAATACTTAAATCAAAAATATATATAAAAGAATAATATAAATAATATATGACACATTTTAAAATGATACAGTATAATTAAAGGTCAACATAAATTTCGATGAATGTCATCTTTAGGATTCCAGCAGCAGTACAATAGGAAATGTGAAATCCGCCATTTTGATGGGTTTGGTAGTCCTGACGTCGACTGTCAAAA
This sequence comes from Dufourea novaeangliae, assembly GCF_001272555.1. Classification (NCBI taxonomy): domain Eukaryota; kingdom Metazoa; phylum Arthropoda; class Insecta; order Hymenoptera; family Halictidae; genus Dufourea; species Dufourea novaeangliae. The sequence continues at coordinate 269,349 of NW_015373889.1, read as the reverse complement.
AGAATATGAAACTATTATTTTTTAAACTTGAGGAAACTACAAAGGTTAGGTTAGGTTTAACTGAGCTCTACCGAAAATATATCTAGCAATCTGGAATTACGTTTCTAACGCCATCTTCTGGGAATTGTGGTAACTTGTTGGCGAATAAAAGTATAGTTTAGAGGATGTGCTATGGATAAATAATGGGGAATAATAATCGATCCACCTGTCTAATCATTAGGTAATACGTTGTGAAAACGGTGAATGTCCCATTCAGCTGCCGACGTGTTTATAGACAGAGAAATGTTATGGTCGTATAGCTTCTATAATTTTTAAATAATTATTCACTATATCAAATATTTAGAGGTCTCTCGATAGTAATTTTACGTGAATTTTTGAAATTTTATAATTGAAAAAGTAAGAAATTTGGCAAGAAAATATTGTGAATATCCGTGGAAGATTTCAAGAATCACTGTGTACCGAAAGGAATTGTTCCCAAGAAAGTGAACAGAAGTTTGTTTATTCGCTGACAAAATCTTGACTGTTATGCTAATGTAGATTTTGTCTGTTGTTTCAGGACAAACAAAATGCCTTTCAAACCAGTAGAGCACCCCAAGTGTCCCAAATGCGGCAAATCCGTGTACGCCGCGGAAGAACGAGTCGCCGGAGGCCTCAAATGGCACAAGATGTGCTTTAAATGCGGTAAGTCGTCACACGTATACCGGAAGTTGCACGTTACACTTATAGCTGGTCCGTATACACGGTGTTTCCAAACTATGAAATAGAATAATAAAAGCAAAGAAGACTTAATCCCATAATTGTATTATTTTTCTATCGAAAATTTATAATTCTTCAGACATTTAAACCTTTTTTCTTTTTTTATTACTAATAAATAACTTTTCCAGTAAACAAATTATTGGTACCCTATTTAGATCTCATGATACTATTTTCGCCAATTTTCTCTTTGTGAACAAAAAAAAAAACGGTTCTCATAAGTGTTGTCCAATTAAATATCAGACTTCAATCACCAACAGGTGATAAATAACATTTACGCGTACCCATTTAGTCCCAGTAGTATCAATTTCTTCTAATTTCTCTTTCGACAAAACGATTCCCATGAACGTGGTCAAGCAAAATAATCGTAATCAAGATTCCATCATGGCGGACGGATCGTCCGTCAGGTCGCCATTGCGCGCCCAACAGCGCTTCCCCGTTGCGCAAACAACACCATCGGTCCTTTTTAAATTTAGCCGCCTCTATAAATAAGTTTTACGCCAGTCCCGGATGGCTCGTCTTGGCCCTAATTAGTTCTGTATGCCAGCCAAAAATCAATCGGAACCACCCAGCGGGTAGAGGCCCGCCGTCAGGTGCAACGACCCCGAAACCGCGGCGTTCATCCGCAAAAATCCCCCGTGTTCTGTGTTCCGTGGAGCCACGGGATAAAACCCATCGAATATTCAGCCGACGTATCGAAATAACCCGGTGCAGGGAATTCGCGGCGCGATAATTACCCGGTTTATTCGGTTATACTTTCGACTTATACCGTCACTCGGCCGGCGTTACCAAACTCAGTTGAATAGAGAATTAACGCTATCCCCGTATTCGACGTCAGAAACGCATCAATTTCGGGAGATTCTACATGAAAACCGAATTTGTGTTATTCGGAGTTAATCCACAAGGCTGTTATTCCTGTCCAAATGATTTAATTGAGCGCCGTTTTATTGTCGGTATCGGCGAACATGGAGGAAGTATTTAGGTTAGATTGCCCGAGCGCGAAATAGCGATCACCTTGGATTGGAATAACGGAACATCCTTTTGGTTGGTGGAAATTATTAACGGAAGTCATTATTTTTACTTTACTGTAGAATATAAGTGATATTATTCAAGACATGTTATTTTGTTGGCAGTAAAATTATTTGAAGAATACGATACATGGTAGCTAGGGTATATAATGCTTGGGATATATGTATATCCAGAAGTTAGGTTGTACAATACTTGGGTACATACACAGATGTTAGAGTATACTATACTTAGGATACATACCCAGAAATTAGGGTATGTATCTAGATGTTAGGGTGTACTATAGTTAGTACATATAAAAAAAGTTATGTACTATAGTACTTAGGGTGTATACCCAGCAGTTATGGTATCCAATCCTTACAGTATATACCCAGAAATTAGGGTATATAATACTTAGGGTACGTACCAAGATATTGGGGTAATCTATAATTAGGGAATATACCCAGAAGTTAGGGTATCCTCTTCTTAGAGTAGGTACGTACCCAGAAATTAGGATATAAAATACTTAGGTTACGTACCAAGATATTGGGGTAATCTATACTTAGGGAATATACCCAGAGGTTAGGGTATCCAATCTTTAGAATAGGTACGTACCCAGAAATTAGTGTATAAAATACTTAGGGTACGTACCAAGATATTGGGCTAAACTACACTTAGGGAATATACCTAGAAATTAGGGTATCCAATCTTTAGAATAGATACGTACCCAAAAATTAAGGTATAAAATACTTAGGGTACGTACCAAGATGTTGGGCTAAACTACACTTAGGGAATATACCTAGAAATTAGGGTATCCAATCTTTAGAATAGATACGTACCCAAAAATTAGGGTATAAAATACTTAGGGTACATACCAAGATATTTGGGGTAATCTATACTTAGGGAATATACCCAGAGGTTAGGGTATCCAATCTTTAGAATAGGTACGTACCTAGAAATTACTGTATAAAATACTTAGGGTACGTATCTAAAAGTTGGGGTACCCAATCGTTGTGATACGTAACTATGAAGAAGTTAGGGGTATATTATACTTAAGGTATCATCTAAAAGTCGTAGAGAACTGTCCCAATGAAATGAATCAAATTCCACCATATTCAAATTTGAACCACTTGGATAGCCTATCGACTACCTGCCCACATTCTTTATTCACCTGCTAGCGATCTTTATCTCATCACAAATAGGCCGCAGCCAAAGCACGTGTGTCCTCTGTTCCAGGTCTCTGCGGCAAATTGCTCGACTCGACAAACTGCAGCGAGCACGAGGGCGAACTATTTTGCAAAGTCTGCCACGGTCGCAAGTTCGGTCCTAAGGGATACGGCTTCGGTGGAGGCGCTGGTTGTCTGTCCATGGATCAGGGCGAACACTTGAAGAGTAGCGAGTGAGTGCACCTGCCGTCGTCCGACATCCCCTCCACGTACTCAACCCTACCACCCCCCGACCACACACCCCTTGTCCTAAAACCCAAAACTCAAAAAGAAACAAAAAACCAAGAAAAGAACAAATTCTCCGAGTCGTTTTGCGATCGCCTGTGTTCCCGTGTTGAACCGTTCATACATGGCGTTAAACAGAAAAAAAAAAAAAAATTACGTACCATCGACCGATCGAGCCGGCCTATTGATCGCCACCTGGCATGACCCTCCTCTCTTGGTACGATAAAAACCGTGTTATGGAAGATCGAATTGGAGGAAGCAGCAGCCTGCCCAAAAAGAACCCAAGGACCGAGAGCATGCGTCTCCAGCATTACGACTGTGCAAAACCGTGGTTTTCCACACCCTCTACCGAACCCCCCAAAAACGAATTATAATAACTGATTTTCGTTTATCTTTTCATTTGTATATTTGGAGATACTTTTTTTTCTGGAATTCGTAGCATTTTCTGGACCCCTCTTGGTCTTTTCTATTTCTTTTTTTCTCGTTTTTAACTGTTCCAACCCCCTGGCTACCTAGATCCCAATTGTCCCTTGAATCCTCTCGTCATCCATCGACACCGATAGCGATCATGGGGATGGTGATGATACAGTATATATATACGTAAACGACGACGATAATCAATAATAATGATAATTAACTGTGTTTTTTTAATCTAGCCGAGTATCTCTTTTGTTGTCACTGTAACAACTCGTATTCTCCCCCCCCCCCCCTTTTTTCACCCCCACCCACCCACCACGCAAATGATTAATAACGTATTATAATGTTTACTTGTTTCTTCGTTTCTTTTATGCGATTACTACAGTTACGCCTAGTTTATAGAATCATTTGTACCATCTGTAATAAGTTGCCATTAAAAGACGAAAAAAAGGGAATTTGAAAAAAAAAAACAGATAAAACAGAAGAATTTGGTTGTTCTTCATTGAAAAAAAAAAAAAAAATAACATTACGCAAAATGAACGTTGAATACGGTCGGACAAAAATGTTCTTGCCATTTTGGATTTGATTTGATTAATAGCTGGATTTTTATCTAGAAATTACCATGGTACAGATGAATATTATCTATCGAGCTAGAAGGCTCTCGGTACTGCCAAAAACATTTTTGACCCACTGTATGTGCACAGAAAAAAACACCTAATTAGTTGTATATAGTGATAAAAAAAAAAGCAAACGTGTACGAGAACGTTCCGTCGGCCTGGCGTCGAGGAGAAGTGGAGGGAACCCGACACGGTCGTTCCATGGAGACACCAAGAACGAACGAAATGGACGCCAGGCCTTCCGTTAATCCTCGAAATGGCGAGATGGATCCTTCGAGATCCTATTAATCTACACATTGTCACAAACATTGCATACACCAACGAACAATTTACCGTCCTTTTCCAAATTTGAATATCTAGTTCCATGAAAATTAACTCTTAGAGACTGTGGCGCCATCTTGAAGCAAAAAGGCGGGAAATTGCATAAAATTCAAACTGCATAAATTGCAACAGGACGAATGGTGGATTATTTCCTTCCGTGCCTAATCAAAATTATTTTCAATCTGTTTTTCAATGTTTATGAAAGTCTGGTTAAATGAACAAACAAAAATATATAGTTGAGGTTAGGATCCACCTCGCCTACAAAAATTGTCCGACTCATCATTTAAGGGTTAACGTTTAAACCAGCCTCACCCAACCTCTAGCCCCCTTTTGCAAGACAGAAACGAGAGTCACCCCCCCCCCCGCCAGCCCCGCCGAGTGCGAGCCAACCGGAGGCCCACTGAACAATGTATATGTTGTCGCTTTATCACGAGCCTGCGCGTGCCCCCTCGTGATAAAGGGAAATACCAAGTAACGAAAAGAAAAAATGGTGAGCACCGAGTCAAATTCCGCCTCTCTCTCTCTCTCTCTCTCTCTCTCTCTCTGCCTCTCTCTCTTCTGCCATACACTCTCCGCGTGTTCAACAAAGTAGAGGAAACTTGGCTTCTTTCTTTTTAATTTTTTTTTCTGTATTTTTCTTGACTTTTTTTTGTTTAAATTATTTTTCTTCCTCTCTCTCTCTATATATATATCTATCTCTATCTTTACGAATTTATCGATCCGCACACCTGCACGGCCTCTCGTACCTTTTTTTTTTTTTTCTTCGAGACACGTAACCCCGTAACCTTGCTAACAACGTTAACTCGATGGGTGCTTTCAATAGACGCGAACACGCCTCGCTTACAGACCACACACACGCCGACGAGAAAAATACGTAGACGTGCTTCAGCAGACCCCCTCGATTGTTGTACTGAAATGGCGTCTCTAGATGGTTCGAGGTTGTTGTGACAGGAGTTTGTTCCGATTGGGGATAGGTCGTGGAATTTGTCAGCCTCGAGAATTGATTTTGACGGGTGTACAGGAAATCCTCGATGAGTGTTCGAAGACTCCTCGACATTGACAAGGAAAGGGCCCCAGATGTAATACTGAATTTTTAATTAGGTTTAGCGCTGTGATAGATCTTCGAATTCTGAAGCCAATGATATTTGTTCCAAAAATATTTAATATTTAGTGACGAGGAGCCTTCGAACATTCATCTTACATTTATTGTAACTCTTGAAAACGTTTGGTGGAAACTATGTTTTTTTTTTTTTGTGAATAGAGTCGTTTCTTGATGATTATGATCGCTTTTAAAAAATTACATTATGTACTTTTTTTTATGTAAATGAACTGAGTTATGAATAACTTCCATTTTTCTTTTTTAAGTCTGTTTCAGGTTAAGACAGTTAACAATTATCGTTAAATTTGGGAATTTTTATTGTAACTATTGATTGTAAATCCACCTAGTATCGATTTTAGTGAAAACTGTCTAAAAAGTATGTAATTGTATTTTTTTTTAAGGGTCTAGAATCTTTTTTTAACATTGTTAAAGATATTATTATTCTAGGAATAATGCTGAAATTTCGAAATTCTTATCTAAAATTTTTAAAAATTGTCACCGGTAACATCAGGAATCATCGAGAGGCCATTAGAACAACCCCCACTGTTATGGCCGCTATTCTCACTCCCCCACCCCTTTTCTGTTTTCATCACGACTATCTTTCTCTCACTCGATTCTGTTTTCTGTCCCAGTTTATCACCCCGTTCCCATTTCCAAAATCTTATTCATCTCTGTCCTCACTTTTTCTTTTTCTGAGTAAACCGTTATTTTATTGTTTATTTATTTTATTTATTGTTACACACGATCCGCTTCTTGGCTCTCCTCTCTCGGGGCTCGGCGGAAGCCACTTGCGTGGTTGCAAAGGGGAAAAGAGATACTAACCCATCGCTAACATGTGCCTAACATTCTAACACGAGATTGTTATTCTGTGACCAATTTCTGGTAATCAGTTTTGCCTTTTCCTATGTTTCTGTTTTTTCCGTTTCTTTTTTTTTTTTCATATCTTGCGTCGATCGAGTTGTGAACGATTGTCGAGAAAATCGAAAATCCTTTTTAGAAACCGTACTGATCAACTCCACTCATTGTACAGTCAACAGTCGTTCCACGTAAAGACGGATCACGTAAATTACTAAAAATTACGCAATAGTTTTTTTCATTTTTTTTTTCAATCAATGGAACAATAGTCCTAGAAACTTGTAAAGGGTCGATTTTTAGTGAGAAATTATTAGATAAATAATTTAGCCACGTGGTTTTCTTGTCAGGTGCTCTGTCTTCATGTGAAACAGACAATAATTCTCTAAAAAGATAAACTTCTAACCTTTTTAATGTAATTGAATTTATCACCAGGAGATGATGGATGTATATGGCTTCTGAAGCATACGTTAGGAGTAGCAGTGAATAATTCATTATTTTGTTTTTACAATACAGTTCAAATTTAACGTGTCTTCCTGCTATTTTTGTCGGTAAAAAAGACTCAGGAAGTTACACAGGAACATTTTCTATTATTTGAAATAAATACTGAATTTAATAAAAAAAAAAAAATTGTGGATTAATCATTGCTGCACCTGGGATTTAACACCCTCGAATATAAAACTTACATTTTTCACTAATTCAATGTATAATATTATTACTTTGCTAATTATATTTCGAGGGTAAAATTTGAAAAATAATATGTATAGTTTGTTCCCTGTTTTGTTTTTTATAAATTTTGTTTTATGGAGTCGATCAGCTCCTGAGTTCAGTTTCGAGATCATTTTGCATGTCGTGAAAACGAAGATCGTTAGTAAAATTTCGACTTCGAAAGCACATCTACACACGTTCACCGCTCGACGTCACCCCTTCTCTTTTTGCGGTGGTGTTTTTTTTGGTACTATTTGCTTGCCCGTTGTGCCCGACACCCTTGTAATAATTTTGTATTTTCTTCAGGTTTTTTTTTAGACATTGTAGAATATTAAATGGTGCACGTGGTTTATTACTGTCCAATGCGATTCAACAAAATGTACGAATCATTGTCATTAATTTTAAATTGAAAAAATTACACAAGATTCGCTTAAAAAATTATGGTTCACAATTACGATTAAAAAAATTCTGAATATAAATTTTAAAAAACTTGAATGATTCATTTCAATGTAGAAGAATTAATATTTACACTCGAATGAATAATATTTCTCCTAATATTGTCCTTTGTATGGACAACTTACGTGGGTCGTATCTTCAAACAGTTAATTCACTGCGCACTGATTCATTACTCACTCATCCACTAGTCAAAACTAAACTGAGGCCTTGTATCGTCTTCGACCCTGTAAAAGTCTCCCCACCAAGGACCTTTCACGAGGACCGTTGCCTCGTCGTTGGAATATTGTAAACACAGAAATGACCCGTGTGTGCCATCACGATCAATTCGAAACGTTCGTCACCAGAATGTTTGCCATAAATCACGATTCATAAACACTCTTCCAAAATGATAATATACACAACTGTTTCAGTTACCCTGAAACAAGATATTTAGTCGAAGTTCTTAGAAACTTGGTTTAACCTTTAAGTACCGAAGCGTGGTCTCATAGATTAACTTTTAGATAACATTTTTTCGAATAAGTTTTTTGCTGAGTTATAGACCGTAAAAATCTCCGTGTGATCTGCGAAGCCACGGATTGAAACGGCACCTCGTTACTTAAAGGTTAAAATAGAACTGAAAATAGAGAATGTCGACGCATCCAGTGCCCCATATGTAATCGATGTGTTACGGTAGCGGACGTGTCGAATTTGATAATTTTGCAAGCGTGTGTCGGTGCGCAATACGGTAGTTAGGCTTTGTGTAACGTAAGTCCAGAAAAATGGTATTATAACGGCGCAATTTTTAGGGAGCTCTCGCGGGGATCGAACGCCATATTGGAACCGCGAGCGATCGCGAAGGCACCGGAAGGAGAGGGATGCCCACGATGCGGAGGATACGTGTACGCCGCCGAGCAGATGCTGGCCCGCGGAAGGGTGAGTGTTCCAGGCCTGCCCCCCTCTCCGTTTTGAAACGGACACCCAGTGTCGCCTTGGTGCCGCGACTTAAAAGACCAGAAATAATCCGGGGATCGAGAACAATTCCGCGTTATATCACGACGCTGGGACGAGAGCCTAGCTATTCCTGGCCCGATGGTGATCTTATTTTTACCAACGGAAACCCGATCCCCCCCGAGACGAGAAGTAGTACGGGGTTGTAAACAGCCCGTGAAATACTCGGGTTATTAATCGCTTGATACCAAGGTGGAAATCTCGATCGTGCGAGAGATCTTTCGATTACTCACCGCTAATCTTGAGCCTCGAACGTTCTGGAGTAATGTGTCGGTGGTACGCTTGGGATCTCATTTATTTAGACAGTGTAGGAATGGCTAGAAGACTCGAGAGGTGAACCATTTTTTGGAAAGGAATCAATTCTTGTGGATTAGGGAAAATGTCGGCTTAATTATGGGAGAGAGTTTCTTGTAGATTAATTAATTACGTTCATGCAAAATTAGAATTTACGAAATTTTTCAGGGGAATAATTAATGAATAATAAACTTACAATTCGTATTCTCGAGATTCGTCTTCCGTTCACATTAAATATAGCGACTGCGAAAATTTTGCAATTGTAAAATTTAAAAATTTTCTTGTCCACTGTCACGTTTAATTAACAAATTCAATTTTTAGATTTCAAGTTTTTATCTCAATAAATCCTAGATAAAAAGGATATTCAATAAATATCCGTCAGTTCCTGATTTCCAAAAATGTTCAATTTTTAAACAAATTGTATATCCAAGTGAAAATAATTAATTACCCTGAAGTTGCACAATTTTATATACATCGAGAATTTTCAATTTTTAAACACCAATATCTTTCAAATGATTTTTCCTCGGTTCGGATAATGGAGGTTCCGCGATAATTTTTCTACGGAAAAAAAATCTGCCATTCGATCCCGACGAAGTCCTCGACGAGATTCCGAATAAGCTAATAAAACGACGATGATCCGATGCGTGGCCTCGCGTTATCCGATGCTAAAATTGACCGCAACTACGGCTGACACGGTGCCAGGGGGCTCATGGGCCGTGACGCGGCTCCGTAATCTTGCCCGTATGACGAAACGCGTAATTTCATAACAATGAGGGAAAAAAAAAGTACGCGCAGCAACGGCGACGACGGCGAGGAATCCGTGGGATGAGTCGTCGGCACCGTGTGCGCTTGTTGCCGTTGGTGCCCGCCCAAAAGCTTTTCCTATCTTCGTCGTTGCTTGGCAGACCACCAATTGGTCCACTCGACGCGTTGGAAAATAACTTGGAACAGCCGACTCGGTGGATTAAACCGATGCAGGCTAATTGCCTTTTCTAGATTATTGCCAATCCGTCGTTGCGAACTTAGAACCTCTTTACAGGAGACACCAAACATACTATCCATCTTTTGATCTTTGGTTTCGAGGATGCAGCTACGTCTCCACTTGATGATTTTATATAAAGTCTTACAAGATGCGCTTACTGTTACGTTTTTGCTCTAGGAAATAAAATTTGTAAGTGTATTTCCAAGTGGACACAGGGTTAGGGGGAGCCTCGATAATTGATCTCCAGTGGAGACGTAGCTTTAGAACATTTGAATCGCTGGAGACCTTAGGATTCTAAAAAGTTGTAAGGTCTTGGATGAAAGTGTTATTGTATTATTGATTTTCGGGGCAGTTTTATGTACTTTCTGTCTTTATGCTAACTATCCACTTGAGAGAAATTATCAAGACTTACTCTCAAGCTTGTATCCGAGTGTTTTACTCAAAACTATTGACTCGAACACTGACAACAGAATTCGGGAAACTCTATTTTCAATTGGATACAGGTTTAAGTGTAAACCTCGAAAGTTGTTCTCAAGTGGAGACGAAGCATAAGTATGGAAATTAGTCCTCCAATGCTGAACAAGTCTCGTGCACAAAGATTCCTGGTGTCTCTCGTCTGTTTTTTCAAGATCAGAATGATTTAGTAAATTCTGTACAAAGGAACTGTCTTTCATTAGCTAACAGAGAGTTAACTGACCGATCAACAAATGAACCTCTGTGCACCCGTGTCTGTCCAATGACGGAGTATTCTACTGTCTGTGCGACGAGCCAACTTCCACTGCAATAGTGCGATGAAATACAATGAATTCAGTTATTTTCGGTTCGAATACAATAGACCGGTCCCGTTGCCCAAAATCTGTCTTCTATCTCGTTAGCCTCCGATCTGAAATCGTCCAAATTATTTAACGATTCCGATTAGTCACTTAGAGCGCCGAACAGATTGTTAGACCGACTACGAAAAGGCAATATATTTATGAATGTAATTGCACTCACGATTTTCAAATAGCGTTTTAGGATTGATTCATTTATTAACAAAAGACTTCAATAATTTTTTCATTACATATTACGTTAATTTAATAATTTTAAACTACAGTTAGCGTTAGTATTATTTTTTAGATTGTTTGTAATTGTAAATTCTGGTAGTGTGGGAAGTTCTTAAATTTCTTGGGAATTATTTTTTTTCGGATGATTTATATAGGGTGTTCATAAATTACGTGATCGAACTTACTTACCATAAATATTAATATAACTTATCATGTCCCCATGATAATTCTTCTTTGTGGAAATAAATAATACGAACATTTGGCATTAAAAAAGTCAAATAAACATTCAGAGCAATTGATATTTTACTAAATATTCACCAGATTACTACGTTCCACTATTTTACGAATAGAAATGTTTACAACCCCCTGATCAATGATCTACATGAAAAATCATTAAAATCACAAGATTAAATTATCGATTATCCAAGAATAGAGAAAATGTTCGCGGCACCAAGACGCCACCCATCGAATCGACAGCCAGTGAAAACTCGCCTGTCGCCCGGGCGCATCATGGTTATTCCTGCTTCTTGTGATTAGGCTTACCATAAGCAATGCTACAAGTGCAAAGTCTGTCAACGGTCTCTGGACTCCACGCTTCATTGCGATGGTCCTGATCGCGAGATATATTGTCGAGGTATCTTATCGAAATCCAACGAATGTGAATCGTCCTCGTGTACTGAAGCACTGCCACCCCCACACTCGTTGTCTCCCCTCGTTTCTTTTCTTCTTTTTATTTTGATAACGACCCCTTGAATTAATCGCTCTTGCACCCACGTGAACCTCGTTCGTCCATAGTTTATATTCTTTTTTTTTTCTTTCACACACACTGGCGCAAAGTGTTCCGTGGATTGTTACACAGGAACCTGAGGAATCTTCTCCCTTGGCCCCGAGTTACTATTCGCCGCCATTATGGTACCGAGTGACTTCTAGTACAGTAATTGATAAAAAAGAATGTTTTTTTATGCATATTGAGGAATTAATTTATTAGGATAATTATAATAGGAAATAATGAGTAGTAATGAAAGTAGTAATGTCCAGTATTGATCAGACATGTCAGCTGATAGCATAAGTTAAATTTCAAAATAGATTTTTTACTGATCATTTTTACACGTACATCATATAATGAAAATTGTGCCTCAATCTGTACAGATCATCGATTTTTTTGTGTACAATACGAAGGATATGGAATAGGATTTGGCAGACGTGTCTGCACATTATCGATTATTTCTACTTAGTCGAAGCAATTCGTATCAGATAAATTTTAAGAGTCAGTTTTTTAAAGACGAATAATTGTATATTGAATAAAAATCTTCGTACCTTGTTCTCGATTAATTTTTGGACAAGAAGTCATTCCATGCTTGGTAGTACCATCATGGAGGCCATAACCTATATTCGTTTGCCACTTTTGTGACCGTCAGTTCTATTACCAGCGAATTGTTTGGGATAAACGAGGGAATTTAATCATAATTCTGTTAAAGTAAATCAAACGAGTGGATTTTTGTGATCAAATTGAACATTTATGGAGGGAATAATATAAGAGATATCTCAGTATTTAGGAACATTTAAATTATTTCTGGTATTATTGAAGATGCGGAAAAGAAACCCTCTTCTAAGTCACTCCATATTTTTAATAAATATCTGTTGATTATGTCTTCGGCAAAGGAAATAATTTAAATGTTCATAAATAATTAGACACCCGGTATGTTAGTATAATTTGGGAATAACCGTGAGTAATAGAACATAAGATTCGTCGACCCCTTCCAGAGTACTTTTCGTGACTAACACGTGTCCCTTTGTGTTCCCCGCAGCAATGGCACAGGGAATGCTTTAAATGTGCCAACTGTGCCAAGAGATTAGATTCCGTCAATTGCTGCGAAGGTCCTGACAAGGACATCTACTGCAAAGGTGAGGAAACCAAGCCACGATTATACGAGGTGGGACATAATCTACTAGGCATATTTTCAATCTGATGAATAAGTCTCCTTAAAATGGAATTCAAATAAGAAGGAAAAGTCTAGATTCTATCCTCAGGATCTCTAGATCCCAAAGTCTCATCAAGATCTATAAAATGAGAATAATGCACAAATGATACTCATAGATCTCCTTCATCTGACAATTAGCTTCGGCAAAAAAGGCTAACTTAAGTCCCCAAGATCATCAGAGTCTTAGAATCCTCAGCTCATCAAGCCTCTAGGACCTAAGTCCTTGGACTAATCAAAACCCAGGACCTAAAGATAACGAGAGTCTTAGAATCCTCAGCTCCTCAAGCCTCTAGGACTTGAGTCCTTGGACTCATCAAAACCCAAGACCTAAAGATAATCTGAGTCATAGAATCCTCAGCTCCTCAAGCCTCTCGGACCTAAGTCCATGGACTAATCAAAACATAGGACCTAAAGATAATGAGAGTCTTAGAATCCTCAGCTCCTCCAGCCCCTAGGACCTAAGTCCTTGGACTAATCAAAACCCATGACCTAAAGATAACGAGAGTCTTAGAATCCTCAGCTCCTCAAGCCTCTAGGACCTGTGTCCTTGGACTAATCAAAACCCAAGAAATAATGACCTCAGAGTCTTAGAATCCTCAGCTCATCAAGCCTCTAAAAAATTAGTCCTTGGACTAATCAAAACCCAATAACTAAAGACCTCAGAGTCTTAGAATCCTCAGATCCTCAAGCTTCTAGGATCTGAGTCCTTAGACTAATCAAAACCCAGGACCTAAAGATAATCAGAGTCTTAGAATCCTCAGCTCCTCAAGCCTCTAGGACCTAAGTCTATGGACTAATCAAAACCCAGGACCTAAAGATAATGAGAGTCTTAGAATCCTCAGCTCCTCAAGCCTCTAGGACCTAAGTCCTTGGACTAATCAAAACCCAGGACCTAAAGATAATCAGAGTCTTAGAATCCTCAGATCCTCAATCCTGTAGGACCTGAGTCCTTGGACTAATCAAAACCCAAGAAATAATGACCTCAGAGTCTTAGAATCCTCAGCTCATCAAGCCTCTAAAAAATTAGTCCTTGGACTAATCAAAACCCAATAACTAAAGACCTCAGAGTCTTAGAATCCTCAGATCCTCAAGCTTCTAGGATCTGAGTCCTTAGACTAATCAAAACCCAGGACCTAAAGATAATCAGAGTCTTAGAATCCTCAGCTCCTCAAGCCTCTAGGACCTAAGTCTATGGACTAATCAAAACCCAGGACCTAAAGATAATGAGAGTCTTAGAATCCTCAGCTCCTCAAGCCTCTAGGACCTAAGTCCTTGGACTAATCAAAACCCAGGACCTAAAGATAATCAGAGTCTTAGAATCCTCAGATCCTCAATCCTGTAGGACCTGAGTCCTTGGACTAATCAAAACCCAGGACCTAAAGATAATGAGAGTCTTAGAATCCTCAGCTCCTCAAGCCTCTAGGACCTAAGTCCTTGGACTAATCAAAACCCAGGACCTAAAGATAATGAGAGTCTTAGAATCCTCAGCTCCTCAAGCCTCTAGGACCTAAGTCCTTGGACTAATCAAAACCCAGGACCTAAAGACCTGGTAACAATACTCTCTATTTTACAAAAAATATTTTCGACCCAAAACACGCCCAAAGTAGGTTATGTTCCACCGAAGTAGCAACAACTACACAACCGACCAGATACCTTTAACCGATGTTCTCTGCAGTATGCTACGGAAAGAGATTCGGACCCAAGGGTTATGGCTACGGCCAGGGTGGTGGCGCCCTACAAAGCGACTGCTACGCCAATGGGTGGGTTTACAGAGCCGAGACTGAGACGGGAACACACAAGAAAAATCCCGCCTCGGCTTCTACACTCTCATTATATATGATGCGCTTGTCTGCTTAACAGCTTGCTATCCGAAGAAATTCGGTCCGCGCGGTATTGGCCACGCTGGGATTATGTGGATCGGGCTGCAGTGCGATATTCAGGACGAGGGGTACGCGCACCCCCCCTAATTATGCCATTCCAGTTTCGCCAATCCATATGTGCGTGTGTGTGTGTGTGTGTGTATCCATCAGTCTTAACACTTGATCGATGAAAATCTTCGATCCTCAAAGTTGAATGCATCTCTGAAGACCCAATTGGGAAGATAAGTGTTAAGACATCCCCCATTTTTTCCAACTAATTTTCAATCAAAATGGCGTCTCTGAGTCTTTGATAGAATCATTTTTTAAATTATTTTCTACCATTCGAAACTGTTCCAGGAGGATCGTGAAGATTCAAAAATTATCAAGGGATGTCATTAAGCTCCATTTAGATTAATGTTGGATGAACCTGGCCCCTGAGTGAAAGAGCGAACGAGAGAAAGTTTGCATGTGCCTTTATACACAGATACACACGAGTCGACGCTTTAACGCTTTGCGCTATTACTCACCGTCACTCTTACTGAATTTCTATTCTCGAGGCCACTCGATCCTTCCAGACTGTCGAGACCACTTCCTTTCGAAGTACTGTCATGTATATACACTTTCTAGATATTCGGTATTCGGCAGATCTGTCATCGAGTGGCTGCCGTAATTTTCGAATAAATAGTGAATAACGTTCATCTCGTCTCTAATGGCACCTGTCTCCTTTCTGAAGTTGATTACACCGAGTACGTCTGTCCCCCGGAAAATCAATTGTTAAACAAACCGGGGATCGGGGAATACATTATTTATGACTGGAATAATCAACTTTCATTGCAAGTTCTTTCACCGGTAGAATCACCAGACGATCCGTGGCTTTCATCGAGGACCCTACCCCCCAGCATGCTAATTGCCCAATCAATATCAATCGATTTCTCATTTGCATGGAGTTCTTTGTGAATGTACAATTAGTCGGAATCGCACGACTGAGGACGAGAAATATTTCTGACTTTACAAAGACGTATAGAAATGAAAAATTTAAGTTAGAATCCTCATTTTTGCGACTCCATGTTGAACACACTACCAGCCAACAGTATGATGACATCTGAACTATAGATTAAGGTACCATATTAGGTGCCATTGTTATTATATAATATATCAGAAATCCTGGAAGTTTCAGAACTGCAATACATTCTCTGTCAAATAAGTATAATTTAATCACCAATAATTTTGTAAACCTTGTTATTATACCTTTGGCCGGTAGCACGTTTGATAGTTGAAAATTAGGAGGATCGATGGTAACAATGACCAATATGTGAAATGTAGCGATGCTGCACCTCGTACCACCGTAGTCGACACCGCCGCGATCATGGCCCCACCCGGCAAGGGTTGTCCGCGTTGCGGCGGCGTGGTGTTCGCCGCTGAACAGGTGCTCGCAAAGGGTCGCGAATGGCACAGGAAGTGCTACAAGTGTCACGACTGCACCAAAACTCTGGACTCCATCATCGCCTGCGACGGGCCCGATAAAGATGTGTACTGCAAGACCTGCTACGGAAAGAAATGGGGACCGCACGGATACGGATTCGCATGCGGATCAGGATTCTTACAGACCGATGGCCTAACGTGAGTACTATCTTCCTCGAGCCACACAATTTCAATTATAGAAGCTGTTTTCTGGGGTCCACTGACCAGTCTAACAAGGGAAGGCACGGAAGTGTCCACCTCCGATTTTAATGAAACTTCGTATGTCTGTTAAGCAGCCAAAAATAAGGGATACGTATTTTTTTTTATCGGCTGAGACGCGACTTTAAGGGGTGATACCACCCCTCGAAGTTTCGATCCGAAGGTACTATCTCGAAAACTAGAGGAGATACACGAAAACTTCTAATGGACGAGGTTTGCGGTTTTTGATGTAGAATAATATGGTGCTAACAAATTGTCCAAAATATAATTTGTTTATAACAAAAAAATTTCGAATCGAGACTTCGAGGGGTGGTTTCACCCCTTAAAGTCGTGTCTCAGCCGATAAAAAAAAATACGTATCGCTTATTTTTGACTGCTTAACGGACATACGAAGTTTCATCAAAATCGGAGGGTGACACTTCCGTGCCTTCCCTCGTAAGTCCAGATTTAGCTCCTCTCTGATCGCCTAGAGACATAGTTCACGACTTCAAAAATAAGGTGTAGTCTTTTACGAACTTCAAGTAGTACTGGCCTGTGCTACACGTGCTTAAATTGTAAATAAAGTAGTCTGAATTGGGTATGGAAGAGTAGCCTACCTAGGCTATAGAGTAGCCTAATTAGGCTAAGGCTGATAGCCCAAAATTTCAAGATTCTTTAGACATTTGACACCTTAATGAGTCAGTAAGATACGAGGTTCAAAGCTATTCTGTCTTTCAGGGAGGATGAAATTTCGGCCAGTCGACCATTCTACAACCCAGATACGACCTCCATCAAGGCACCAGCTGGACAGGGTTGCCCGCGTTGCGGTGGCATGGTGTTCGCTGCTGAACAACAGCTCGCGAAAGGCACCATGTGGCACAAGAAATGCTTCAACTGTGCCGAGTGCCACCGACCGCTGGACTCTATGCTAGCCTGCGATGGACCCGACAAGGAAATCCACTGCCGATCCTGCTATAGCAAACTCTTTGGACCCAAAGGATTTGGATTCGGACACACCCCGACTCTCGTTTCGACGAACGGAGATCACGCTCCTTCCTAGTAAGTTACACTTCACATATTCTTTGGAATTTTTATGAAGATAGCCACATCTGATAATGTGTCCTAGTACAGTAGACTCTAACTTTAATGCCACTGAACACATTGCCACATGAGTCACTTCCCCTTCACACGTACTTTCGCGCACACCCATTCGCTCTCTCATCACGTTGCGTACATCGACGCACCAGCGCGATCAAGCTTTTGCGCAGGCGCTGAGGCCGAGGCCATGGCGGCAGAACTTAGCATGGAGGGGGCTCTCAACACATTGCCATTTTACTCCTACAGCCCCGAAAATGGCATTATAGTTAGAGTATACTGTAATGGAACTACTAAAGGGTTTATCAAGTAGCATGTTCTCTAACTTCTACTCCAATCCGTGCACCTTCTGATATTATCCATTAATGCAATTTCTGCTGAATCCCATCAGCTGGATTTATCAAGTAGTACCCTTTCTTCTCTTCGAATCCCATCAACCTAACGTCTGCTATCAGCAGAATTACCCGACGTGTCTATCAAAGAGTATACCTGCTGCCTTCTTCAGAATCTTGTAAACCTTCTATTCCATTACTCCCCAAAAAATCAATCAAGGGGTATACTTTCTTCCAGTGGAGCTACCATTTCCAGCCTCATATAGCTTAGCTGCCATTTGCTACAGTTTAGTCCCTGAAAGGGTCTTCGTGTTAGGTGACTACCCAAATTGGTCATTGAATCCTCTGTCCTGACTCCAATGTTCCATCAACAATCATCAGCTGTAATTAATCCTGATTTCCTCTGCAGCATCGACTCCAAGCCCCAGGTCGGCCAGAAGCGAAATGACGGTCACGGATGCGCGCGCTGCGGCTACCCGGTGTACGCGGCAGAGCAGATGATCTCGAAGAACCGCGTGTGGCACAAGCGTTGCTTCAGCTGCGGCGAGT
The DNA here is from genome assembly GCF_001272555.1 of Dufourea novaeangliae. Taxonomy (NCBI): domain Eukaryota; kingdom Metazoa; phylum Arthropoda; class Insecta; order Hymenoptera; family Halictidae; genus Dufourea; species Dufourea novaeangliae. Next base: position 250,888 of record NW_015373889.1, on the reverse strand, counting down.
GCCATCGTTCGTTAGACTCGACGAACCTGAACGATGGCCCTGACGGCGACATCTATTGTCGCGGCTGTTACAATAGAAATTTCGGTCCCAAGGGCGTGGGCTTCGGTATGGGCGCGGGCACCCTGACGATGGCCTAAATTCACTCTCGACAACCATAACGAGATGCTCGAATCAGTCTTATATATATATATATAAATATAATATAAATATAATTATATTCACGGTGTATACGCGCTAATGAATGAACCTGGACGACGGGCCACGGCCCACGTTCATTCGTTCATTCGCGCGTGTAAGTAATGTATATGTATAGACGCCTGACTCCTCGACTAACTCCGACAAATGACGAAGAAATAACGCTGCTCCGGAATTAAACAAAAAAAAAACAAAGAAAAAAGAAAAAAATAGAAACGTTTCACCTTTTTTTGTCGCTATCGACGATTATTTTTACGACGATACGATCGGGACACGCACCGAGACGTGTAGGTTCGATCGGCAATCGCCAATCGGACTTTGGGGGTTGCCCACACGATCCCTTCGACGACGTAGCACACGAACGACCAACACAAACACACACCGATCACGATTATCGAATATATATATATTATACCGACGAACACGCAAACTTTTATTACTTTTGTATGGCGAAAAATTCGGCCCGCCGGGTACCTCGCGCGGGACAGACGTCGGGTCCGATCTCCTTTCCAGGCGAGACTGATCTCACGTGGGCAGTTAGTTCGAAGACGGCCCGCTAAGCGGCGCAGGATAGTTGTAACGGGTAGAGGGAGCCTCTTGGTGGGAGAAAGATGGCGGATAGGTAGAGACACTTCACCCGGAAAGGAGACCTTGAACGTCGTCGCGAGATTGATCACGAGTAGCGGATGGGACCAAGCCCAGGTACTAATGACGATCAGCTAACTTAGTACTCACGGTACATTGCCAAATATGTGATATTGCTCAGCTTGATTACAATCCTGCAATGAGTATGAAGATACAGGTCTGAGTATTCTAACCTGTACAACCATCGAATCTTCTTTAACCAATATTCCATTTGTATCGAAGACTTGGATGAACCCTGGGATAAGAAGGTTCTATTGTACTCTGGGTTCGACTACACTTGCAAGTGTCTTCTTCATAGGTTAATCATTCAGGTTCGAATATACGATTCGTTGAAGTTTGGTCCCATCCCCAACGACGAGCATGCGAGCAACATAGTACAAAGGAGAACCCGTATACCTGGACCGCAATCAGGAGCAACGATGTAATCAAACGACGACTAAAGACGAGAGAGAGAGAAAGATATATATATATGAGAAGCACAGATGAGTAAAAAAAAAAAAAAAACAGATACAAGAATGATTATTTTCAATAAATGTATATTTCGAAATAAAAGTGGGAGAAAACTGTTTTTGTTTTTCGTGAGAAGGGAAAGGCGGCACAACATCGTATCGACAACGGCAACTCGACATTCCATTGTCAGATCAAAGGACGCGTCGAAGGAAAAGTCATCGTGTTGAACGAAGCCTCGGAATATGAGCTACGCCCGAAGCATTTACTATAAAAATAGTTCGAATATCGATAAGGAGAGAGAGGAAGAGAGAGAGAGAGACTGTGTGTGTGAGAGAGTGAGAGAGAATAGAGAGAATGAAATAGGACACGATGATAGAGAGGTTTGTTTACAGCCATATCGATTCGTTCGACAATCCGAAAACCCTTAAACCAGAAAGCTTTGATGGTCTCCTCCTCTATGCGTCTGGAACGGTACTCGTTAATCTTTAAGTAAGCCGCGTTAAGGAATGCCGTTGACAGTTGGATATACAAACGAGATAGCGATTAATCATAGCGATCTACTGTGTAAAATAAATATTTTTTCGATTTATAAAGACTGCAAGGTCTGTTCTATTCGTAACCCCGAGGCGCGATTACTTAAAGATTACTGCGACCCGTACGGTCTCCATCGGTTTAAGGATTTCCCGTCAGCGATCAGTTTTCCTTCGACGATCACGCGTCCAATTTCGTACAATTACCCCCTTTGTCGATTTCACTGTTCTTTCCCCCTCCTTTTCGGTCATCGGCGTCGTCGGGGGACATAGACTAACATTATTTTCTATGTTACGAATGGACCTTAGTAAACCTTACACGCTAACGCATAGTTCTGTGAATGTATACTTGGTGGAACAAATGTATAGGGACTTCTTGAAAGCGTGTCAGACTGTTGTGATCCAAGAGTGGACATCTGGACACTGCTTGATCGGTAACCCTTGATCTTGGGTTGCAGGTCACGCAAATCCATTAACTAGGGACCTGCTGGCAAGATACTGTCCTCCACGTATTCGACGTGTTGTATGGTTTGACCGAGTGATACTGAGGTCTGGGTTAAAAAGTACTGTTCCCTAACACTTTAGAGTGGTAGCAATGCTCCCCACAAGTCTGGAGGGAGTGCAGTGGTTCCCACCAGTTGGAAGGGGCTATATTATAGTAGTAGGTATACCACTTTAAAGATAGTCTATTGCTCCCTACAACTCTGGAGAGACCACAGTAGTCCCCAACAAATAGAAGAGGTAGCATTGCTCCTTATCACTCTAAAGATGCCCTATTGCTCTCCACAACTCTGCATGGAGCACAATGGTCCCCAACAAATAGAAGAGGTAGCATTGCTGCTTATCACTCTGAAGGTGTCCTATTTTTCCCCACAACTCTGGAGGGACCACAGTGGTCCTCGATAAATAGAAGAAATAGCATTGCTGCTTAACACTCTGAAGGTGCCCTATTGCTCCCTACAAATTTTGAGGTACCACAGACTTCAGCGGCAGTCAGTAGCTTCCCAAGACTCTAACAGAATAATCCCCAAAGTGTCTACGACTCCCAGCGTCAGCTACATAGCTGTGTAACTGACTGGTGACAACAGAAGACCTTATCTCCGACTGAATCCTCTTAGATCCTCAGCACCACTCGGTACAGTTATGCATAATTAGGGTATCACTCGACAAGACAGTTGAATGGGTCTCAAGAGAGTTATTATATTTGTTCCACCCACTATATATCGAAACGCCAATGATACAGACGGAGCTACAATTTGTTCGTTCCTCGCGAGACACGATTTTTCCCTCAGTCCAGGTTGGTTGTTCTAGGACAGTGATGGGAACACACATTTCGCTCCTGTTCGATGGATAGTGGAGTACGAGTTTACGGTGTAAAACACTAATTCTCCTATATTTATAGCAACAACTGTACAAGTGCCGACCACATCGATATCCTCGATATTATCGTCTATATTCACCTTAACAAAGAGCGACACGGTGAGAAACGAGGCTGTTCAGAGTCCCGTAAACGATCTTTTCTGCCGGTTGTCATCCTCATTGCTCGCGTTTTTCTTTTCTTTTATGGAAAATATCATCGATCGAGACGTCTAGACTATTTCGTTGGATCATAGTTGGATATACTTTCCACCTTTCTTCAAGGATTTTAGGATTCTACTTTCCTGATCAGATCCCTCTTTTTTTGAAAACGTCTTCGCGGCTACTTCTGATGCAGGCGATCATCATTGCTACCGACTTATCAGCTAGGTTCTCTGGCAATGATCAATGAGAAGTGTAGGACGGTACGTGAATATCAGTAACTTTGGGTTTCATATAGGAAACCGCTTCTATTATATCGGACGTTACGCCCTGAGATCGTTTCCAATCCAACTTAGGGAATTTAATAAAGAAACAAAAATCCTTCAGTATTAAAATAAATAGGAGGAGAAACTTACGTATGACGATGAAAGTAAATATAAGAGTATGTTCGGTACTTTAGGATCATAGTATACGTAAAATATAATAACGTATAAATCAAGCTGGATTTGAACCAAATTTTCATCTTTTCTTCCTAGTTGAAGTAAAGGTTCTTCGTCACAAATCCTATTAGCTGATTCTCAACAATAATTCAGAGACACCCTGCGTATCTTCAGGCCAAGAAACATTTCTTCTACATAAAATAAAAAAATAAACAAATTATTTGTAAGTTCATCAGGTTAAAAACAAAATAATGGACTGCAGCTCAAAGGTAAGTCCAATAAGGGGACTGCAGGCTAGCTCAAAGACTAATACCGATATTACGACTCCTGAATTATCTAGCCAGTATTAATACCTCAGAAACACCCTGTACATCTCCAGTCTAAGTGAATAAATAAAGAAAGCAATAAAAGCACCCAGTCAAAGGATCAAAGTTATCGACACAACGAAGGGACATAGAGAAACGACCCCGCGGGTAGCTAAATGTCCTCTGAACAGCGACCCGTTTCCGGTTCCAAGTACGCGTTACTCCCTATATTTACACGATTCAGCCGGGATGGAGTAGTTTCGTCGGGACGATTAGTAAAGATTCGCGGTTTTCAGGGGCAGCGGGTCCAGTAGGTAGGGCGGTAATGCGGCCGAAAAGGGCCTTGGGCTACAGGAGCCCCATGCGCCCCCGGTGCTGTTGCTTCCCCGTGTGTTCGTCGAGCTTCCGTCTGTCGTGTGGTCCGTCACGTGTTTCACGCTGACCAGGTTGGGATTCGTGATCGGTTTCACCTCGTTCGAGGACAGGACACTGTTCGAACCACCTGGCGGCGTTGCTGGACTTCTCGGCGAGCGACCCTCCGCCTTCACGTTGCTGGCCACTGGACTGGATGCACCACTGTCCACGCCCATTCCGCCCTGGGACGTAGATTTCTGTTGGGCAAGTCGTTCCTGCTTCCGGAATTTGGCCCGTCGGTTCTGGAACCACACCTGGAATCATAGATAGGACCGTTAATCTGATGAGCGTGAAGGTATCCTCTATGTCAGAGGTGGCCAACGTATGGCTCATGCGTTACGTTAGAAGATTACAGGTGGCGCCTTTCATCATATTTCTCGAGTACCCAAAGCCCATATTGTAGGTTGTCGAGCGGGGAAAAAATCGAACACGTCTTACGTATTGAAGTTGTTTATTCTAACTGTTCGACGGCTCGAGACTGACTGCCTCGTGTCCTCGCATTCATGCCTATAATCACGCTCTCATAGCACACACATGCACACACACACACACACACGCTGCCGCCGAACTCGCCCGGCGACAATCAACCATCGCGTTTAGGGCGGCATCGGTCCTCAATCGACGCCGGAACGCAGGATTCCTCGAAGCCGGCGGCTCGACAAAGCCACGCGCCGAGCCGCTCCTCGGCGACACCCGATCTGATAGCGACACGCGCGGCTCCTGCGACCGTCGGTCCGACGCGGAACGCGTAGATTCCTTACAATATTACCGATTCTTTGGTTCTGTTTCCTTTCATTTCAGGTCCTTCCGCATATGGCTTAAGACACTCACCACCTTGTCTCTACTAACACGCACATAAATGTGTCAATTCCCTCAATTTAGCTCAATTAACCTCAATGAACGTAAGAAGGTAGAAAAGGTGATTGATTTGTATGGCGGATCTGGACTTATTGGGTTCAGAATAAAACAGGCAATCGTCACCAGCAGAACCGAAAACTTCCCAGATATCGAAGTCCCCTACAAACGTCCAGAGTTTAATAATAATCGTGGGTACCACGGTTCCATCCTAAGTGTCCTAGCCGATTCTCTTATCCCTGAGCCCACCAAAAGTCCCTCATCACACCACTCACTTCCCAACAATCCTTGAGCTATCCTAGCCAAACCATTCCAATACTGGTCAAAGAGCCCCACGAACAGTCTCCATCATCGATCCCCGTAAGGGTCGGGGGGACACACGATGGAGGAGAGGTGGGGAGGACAGGAGACGCGTCAGGTCCCTCTGCTCGTCAGGCCAGCGCTCGTAATTGGCTCTAGTTGGCCAAATGAAATATTTAACGAATAAAATAAACGGAAAGCGGCGCGGTGACCTGCATGTTAAAGTAGCGGGATTTATTTGCTTTACCGTTTATCTGACCAGCGAAGCCACCCTTTCTCCTCCTCCCACCCCCACCCAACCCTCTCCGTCCCCCGTGTATCCGTGCGTCGAGCTCGGTCCACGTTTGTCCTCGTCTATTCCCCTGTTCGTACGTACCCTCGACGTGTGTGCACGTGGTTATCCCACCCCCAGGAACATTCCATGGGCGGCTACGTTCTGGCCGCCCGCTAGGACGGGGCTGAGTGGCAGTCGGACGGCAGGGAGGGGGTAAAGGGGGTGGATTCGTTGGGAGTCAGAGGGGCGGGAGGAGGGGAACGGGACACCATGATGAACGTGATTGCCCTTTCCGGACGGCAAACACTGCTATTGGATTTTTATCAGTTGCCGGGGCTGCTGAACGCCGACGCGTCGCGCGAGGAATTCACAGACGGAAAATCCACCGACCTGTGCACCGTTTTGTCCCTCGATTCCGATGTGGCCGAGAGTTGATTTTCATTTATATATGGATATATATACATCGACTTGTGCTCGATGGGATGATTATTATATAGGAAATTCGATGTTCCGGGAATGAGATTAGGTCCATTTACTGGGTGTTTTGTTGTGTTGAGAATGCCTGGGTTTTTTGAGGTTATGTGATATGCGCTGGGTACACTCCTGCCCATAAGTATTGAAAGAGGTATCGAATATGCAATAAATAGAAGGCATTACGAAATTGTTGAAAGTCTGGAAGAAATATTGCTGGCGGGAGAATTTTTGTATTTGCAACTATGCAACTTCGAGTGTTTTTAAAATATTTAGAATATTAGAACTTACGTTTTATTTGTCAAACTTTACGTATAGGAAAAGCGATTTTTCCTTATTTTTTTTTTTACTATTCTAGTTCTTATTCAAGATAGATGTGCTACTTACTTTTTGTTTTTGAAAAAACGTACTATTAGGACATCAAAGTGTTAAGGGGATATTATAGCTCGACGGAGAAGCTTTATGCTACTATGATTTTTTTTAGAATTAAAATGAAATTATTCTTTAACATGAAATACTAAAATTTTATTTGAAAATTAGAAGAAGAAAAATATTATTTCAAATCTCACTTAAATAAATATTCCAACCACTAAATAATTATTAAGTATATAACATATTACTTGAATTAATATTTCCAATACACCTACTCTAAAGAATATTCGAAGAACGTGAATATTCAGTAAAATAACGCACTCTTCAAACATCACCGGAGAAATGTAAATATCGTAATGGAATAATTTATTTCTTCACAAACGGGAAACTATTGGTTAAATTCAAGACGGGCAAAATTTTGACCGACGATAAACGATTCAATAAAATAACAATTGAAATTAATATTATCCCAGATCTTACGTATAAAGGTGTATATTTGTTGAACAAATTCGTGGTTTTAGTCGAACAACAAGGTACAGTATGTTGCAGTATTTAAAACAACTGAAAGAAAACTTTTTTAAACAAAATATCACCTAAACAGTCTACTGAGTTAAAATGTGTAAATAAATACATTTTTTTACTCTTAAAAGAAAATTCAGTACTGAAACGGTTAATAAGGATCCCTAAATTATCAAATAAATGTTTTCAGTTTTCATTTTTTTTTTTCTTTAAATATACCTGTGTCTTAAAAAATTATACTTTCGACATTATGCTTTTACTAAGGTGCTGTAGGAAATATACATTATCTACATAGTAAATGTTATCATTTATCAAAGAGTATAGATTTTTATATTCATATGCCAAAATCGTACGTAAATGCATGCATTGACGAGTAAGTATGTAGATTTACTATACTTCACGCTTTTACTGTGACATATACATACACGGGGCTGGTTAGAGAAGGGAAGATGGCGGAGGAGGCAACGGAGCGTATGAAGCGAGGCTTAAATATTTATCCAAAACGAGGTGGACATCTGTCGACGCGGCTCGTTGCATTTTATTTAGCCGAACCGTATTTATTTAACATTAACGCCGGCACGTAGCCACCCTAATTCACGCCGCCGTCGTCGTCGTCGTCGTCCGTTCGGCAAACAACGGCACACATGCTACGGTCTCTTCGGGGCTTGGTCCGTGGCCAAACACGAATTATTAGTGTTGTCACTGGGCACCCGTACCCGCGAGTTTCTGCGTGTGTGTTAGTGTAGTTTTCGGTCGACGATGACGTAATGAAATTACGCCACGTTTCGTCCTCGACGACGACGTTTCCGTCAATTTCTCGTCTCGTTCCCCATTTCGAACAGTTTCTGATTTTATAATTCTGGTTAGTCCATGGACACGTCGGCCTTTTTAACCGGAATTTTTCTTGAAATACCAATCACTCAGTGGTTTTTTGGAAGTTTAGTTATTCGATGATCACTTGGAATTTCAATAATTCGACTGTCACTTGGAATTTTAATCATTCGATAATCACTTGGAATTCAATAAAACGGTCCTGGAATTTCGGCTGAATAAATTCTTAGTATTTGAACAGATTTTTTTGAATTTCTGTAATTCAATAATTCCTTAAAATTTGAATAGATGTTTTTGGAGTTTGAATAATTCGATAATAATTTGAAATTTCAATACTTCGATAAAAATTTAGAATTTCAATAATTCGATGATCACTTGGAATTTCAATAATTCAATACGTTCTTACAATTTCAATGGACTTCTTGGAATTTTGATAATTCAATACTATCTCCATATTTCACAAAGTTCCTTGAAAGTTTAGTAATTGTGTTGTCCTTACGTTTAACTTTCTCAACCCCAGTGTAGTATTCGAGTACATTTACTTCGAATGTAATTCCTGTATTGGGAAATTTTTTCAAAGCTTTGTGTGCTTCTAAAATTAATTATTAAGAGGTTCTTCTTCACGTTCAATTGAAATCCACCTTCGATTCTGACTTTTATAAAATGGTTATACTATCGGTAAATGAAATATTTTTCAATGTTACATGGTTTTCGAATGAAGATCAAACGATTATTCTGAGAATAAGGAACGTTAACGTTGAATGTAATCACTGGACGCATTGAAATGAATATTATACGAGGAAACGAGAGTAAAAGTAATCCGAACACCCACGGATCCGACCCGTTAACTTTCCCTAGCGATTAGAACTTCGTGCTCGACGCTGATGGAAATTACTCCCTGGGATAATTTTTATGGGAATTATACCTTGTAACCGGATCAACTGAGCCAACACGTTGAAGACGATACAAAATTATAGCATACTTTATAGTAATACAGTATTAGTGTTATATTAGGTGTACCAATGAGTAATCCACTATGTTTTGTCAAATTCAATACTTATTTTCGACGAAGTCTGAAACTTATGCTGTGTCATTGATATTTTTTATATTTGTCTAAAAGCAAAAAAAAACATATAATCAAAACAAATTGTATCCATTCAATGCGTTCTTTAAAATACTATATAATTCATTAAAACCATTTTTGATACAACTAATAGGTAATGAGTTATTTTAGACAGCAGTTCTTATTCACTCACCCTGTATATTTAACTACAGCACACTATAGTTAACACCACATTGACCGTATAATGATTGATTCATTCCTGTCAATCGATTATTTATTCTTGATCAACCTCTGGACTCTTCCAATTAATATAAATTAACTATTGTTGATTTATAATGAGATAAAAAATGGTTTAAAAAACGAAATGCCCGATTCAGCCACGGTTTCTATAAGAAATAAAATGAAATCGTAAATGATATTTGATTCTGTACAGTGGCGAGAGAGGGGATTCTTTTCGGTGTTGGTGTAAACATTTTGACAAGGGAAACACCAGGAGCTTATGGACCGAACATTAGGAATTCCGGCGCGGTAGGGACACATCGGGGTTCAGAGCGTATTTGCTCGTACGATTAACCCCCGACGATTCCGAGTCGCCGTGATTTCCACCTTCTGGGCTGGTTAGCCGAAGGATTTCGCGCAGTTGCTGGCCCACCCTTCAGGGCTTACGACTTCTGGCAATGTTTAAGCTTTGGACAACAGAAATATTCTATTCAGGACCGGAAACGAGCAGTACCCATAATGTTGGATATTGGAGGAATAATAAATGAAACGTATTTGACGCAAAACTTGTGTCAAACATAGGATTTATGTGATGAAGAAAATTCAAATAATAAATGACATTAAAGTAACGAAGGAAAATTGGCTATAACGGAAATGTAAATTACAGAGAAAAATGAGCAACGAAGGACCCTTAAATAAGAAACAAAGTTATTTAAAATTGTTTTAAAATCAGCCCGTAGATCGAAAACTCGAGCTTTCAACGGCCGTCGGATGTCAGAGAATCGACATAGCTTTAAATTTCAAAGTTTCCCAACAACCAAGCAAAATAACGTCGAATTTTCATCGAAAGTATTGCATTTGTTTTCTTTATATAATAAATGGAGTAATTTCTTACATACTTGCATCTGAATAACAAGTTTAGGTGCTGAATTTTCAGTAAAACAAGGAAAATACTGAAATAAACAATTTGCAATGATTTATAAATAATCTGTAGTGGTATGTTGCTGAATAAGTATTGTCTATCGATATTTTGGATTTAATTAAGTATTTAAATGTGCAATAACTATAACCAGTTGTTTTACTGAAACATCTTAAATACTGTATTCAAACAATTTCAAAATCTCATGGATACTTCTAAGAATTCTAAAAACAATTCAGTCTTCCTGAGCAGCTACTTAACTAATTAATTTCCCCGGTCGTTTCGTCCATTCGAGTAACCGGCCACGTCCCAACTAACGCCTAGCTGCCAAAGTGAAATAGAGACTCATTGACAGTGAATCGTCACGGTTGTGGTCAGACAACGAAAATGGATACACGGTTAATGAGATCCTGTCCGAACGATTTATTCATCAGGCTGGATGGTTCGACCGACCGATGCATCTCTTAATCAAGATTTCGACTGCAGAGCCATGCATTCCCACCCCCTTCCACCCTAGAACTTATTTGGCTAATTGAAGAAGGCGATTCCGTGATGGCTCAGAGTGTCGTCATCGATTTTAATCCCATTACACAGCATCTGATTTGATTGTCTTAATGAATCCTTGATCGCTACCAGTTTCCTTTCTTTTACCACATCGAAGGTTCAAACAGCTTCAAACTATTTCAAATAACGTCCAACTAACTTGAATGACTTTGGATAACTGCAAAACAATAATTCTGAAAAACTTTCAACCACTTCAGATAACCTCAAACTACTTCCAACAGCTCCCAGTAATTTTAAGCAGCTTCAAACAGCTTCAAAGTACTTCAAATAACGTCGAACTAACTTGAATGACTTTGGATAACTGCAAAACAATAATTCTGAAAAACTTTCAACCACTTCAGATAACCTCAAACTACTTCCAACAGCTCCCAGTAATTTTAAGCAGCTTCAAACAGCTTCAAAGTACTTCAAATAACGTCGAACTAACTTCAATGACTTCGGATAACTGCAAAACAATAATTCTGAAAAACTTTCAACCACTTCAGATAACCTCAAACTACTTCCAACAGCTCCCAGTAACTTTAAGCAGCTTCAAACTGCTTCAAACTACTTCAAATAATTTGCAACTAATTTTGATGACTTCGGAAAACTTGGAAATAATAATTCTGAAACACATTCAACCATATCGGATAATTTCAAACTAGTTCCTAGGATTCTGCTCATTTTAAGCCGCTTCAAACAGCTTTAAACCAGAGTTCGATGGAATTTTATTCGGGTAATACATAATGAAAAGCAGCAGTATGTAATTGTAAGATCGTCATCCTGATGTTTAGGCCTTTAACGGTGTTTGACGAGTGTACTCGTCATGACAAAACAACCAATTTTGGGTAATAGCGAGTATACTCGTCATGTGAAGAAATAAAATAACTTTTGCATTAAAATTACCGAGCCTAAATAACTGATTGCCAAGAAAAAACAATATTTTATTACAACAATTAGAATATCCTCGTTTAATCAACTGAAAATGACGAGGCACTTGTTCATCCTTAATTCGTCATCCAAAACTCCTTATCTGGACAATGAATTTGCCCATCTCTGCTTCAAACAATCTCAAACAACTTCAAGCAACACGAAGCAGCTTCAAACGCCTTCAAACCAATGGACACGTGTTTAAAATCGTAAAAGTTGTTTGCATTAAAATCACCAGAAAAAAATGACGGAACTCTGTCCCAGGAAAAGTAGAACAATACGACCTAACAGCGGCATTAGTATCGCCCTGGTATGAACAGTTAAAGAAGTTCCAGGGCGTGAACGCGGAATTGCTTCCTCGCGGCGGTGCTTCCCGATGTTTGGTAGCTACGGGCGGGCGGCGCTGGTTCCCCCGCCGGATGATACCCAGCAGGACAGTTTTTAATCACCGTAAGTGGATCTACATAGAGTTCGCAATTACCAGGGCACACTCCGGGCATGGGCCCCTTGTGTATCAGCCCACCCTCATCGGCCAGAGCAGCGACCGGCACTGCCAGAACACGAATGTTTTCTCCCCTCACCCCCCAAACCCCCACCCCTCGCCGCCCCATTTCATCCCTATGCGCGTGGAAACCAGCCAGCCCCCTTCTTACGACAGACACTCTGCGATCTTTCTCTCTTTCCATCCCTCTATCCCTCTCTTTACCTTCACTGGAAGTGTTATTGCCCATTCTACCGCCCCTGTTTCCGAACTCTTCTTTATTTATCATTTATCTTTAACCGTCGGATGTATTTCCTTCCGCCAACATCTGACACGGGTCTTCTACTTTTCTGAAGTTTCTTGGGAAATTTAGTGCTCTTTGGGATGTATGTGGGTGTTGGTGGATCTTGCAAGTGGTTTTGGAGAATAAAATATTGTTTGTGATCCATGGGTGATAGTTTCTTGGACTTGGATTTGACGAAGGTTCTCTTGTTTTCTTGGGTTTCTTGGGAAATTTAGTACTCTTTGGGATGTATGTGGGTGTTGGTGGATCTTGCAAGTGGTTTTTGAGAATAAAATATTGTTTGTGATCCATAGGTGATAGTTTCTTGGACTTGGATTTGACGAAATTTAGTGCTCTTTGGGGTCTATGTGTGTGGTCATTGTTCTTGCAGGTGTTCCTTCTGACTTTCTTGGGAGATTTAGTGTTTCTGAGATTTGCGTGTATTGGATGACTTGCAGGATTTTTGGGGTAGACTATATTATTTGTGGTCGAATGTGGATAGTATTTCCTTAAGCTTGAATTTGATGAAAACTTTCTTCTTTTCTGGGGTGCCCTTGGGAGACATAGTACTTTCTGGGATCTTTGTGAGTGTCTTTTGTAGTTACTTCTGTACTTTTGATAAACATTGGGGTAGTCCATCCGTTAGACTATTTTTCTAAAATATGCAGAATTTGAAGAAATTGAACCAAAATACATTAGATCCACCCAGATAAACCTCTACCTATAAGTACCCACTAGTTTTTTAAATCACGACCCAATTTATTTCAAGTGAAAAACATTTTCCTAACATTTCATCCTGCAACAATGATGCAAAATGTTGCGAAATCATGAACATAAATAAAACAGCAGAAATAATCCTTGCTTTTTACAGAAACGAACACAAATTTTGTCAAGAAATAGTGGATCACTTATTTAAATTACACCCAACAGAAAGTAATAATTAATTGGAATGTAAAATCATTGCCTGATGAATCCAGTATTACATATTTTTTTGTCAACATCCTCGCGTTATTTAGGGGAGAGACAGATGTGTCTTTTCATCCCTCCCTGTCTGGAGACACTTTTCCCCCTTGGTCTCCGTAGCATCTTTTCACCTTCAATTTCCGTATTCTTTCAATTTGTCCGTTTTTCCTCGGTCTGTTTTTCTTGCCTACCCATGTTCCCTATTTCTCTCTCACCGTCGGGCACCCTTCATCAGAAGCGTCTCCTCGGGATCGCCCTCTCTCAAATTGACCTTCCGTTTCTCATGGCGGTACACGCGGACCGTGTCCCGTCGGGAGATAGCAGCTCCTCGTGTGTTGATTCTCCAGGCACTACGGCGAAAGGCTCTCTGTTCCCAAATTGCTCGATTGAAGCGTGTTCCCCGTGTGTCCCCGCGCCCTTTGTTGCGCAATTGAGCAGTTCGCAGGTGTCCCCCCTCGACGAAAACGAAAAATATCATCCCGGGTTCTACGGTCCGCAAAAAGTCAGGGTATAAAAGTAAGTCTTTTTTTTTTAAATTCGTGCAATTTTCTTTAAAATACTGTGGAATTGATAGGCGTAGAAATTGTACGATGTTTGGGAAAATTGAAAGGTGTTCTATTACTATATCGCTCAATTACTACTCAATTACTATATGAGTAAATTCTTACTCAATTATTACATCACTCAATCATTACTCAATTACTATTCATGTATTGTATTACTGAATTCTTATTCAATTACTATATTACTGAATTTTCACTGAATTACTGTATCACTCAATCATTACTCAAGTGCTATATTACTGAATTCTTATTCAATTACTATATTATTGAATTCTCACTGAATTACTATATCACTCAATCATTACTCAAGTGATATATTACTGAATACTTACTCAAGTACTACTCAATTACTATATTAGTAAATTCTTACTCAATTATTATATCACTCAATCATTACTCAATTACTATTCATGTGTTGTATTACTGAATTCTTATTCAATTACTATATTACTGAATTCTCACTGAATTACTATATCACTCAATCATTACTCAAGTGCTATATTACTGAATTCTTACTCAATTACTACATCACTCAATCATTACTCGAGTGCTATATTACTGAATTCTCACTCAATTACTACTCAATAACTAAATGACTCATGACTTACTCTAACGATTACACATACATTAGAATAATATTACTATATTAATCAATAACTATAGCAACCTCAATTACCCCTAAAGCCTCAATGAACGATATCCCTAACATCCCAAAGATATCAAAGATTACAAGAATTACAATGAGTACCATCGTCACATCCCAAAGTCTCAAGTAGCAGTCAATGATCCCACTATCCAATTAAGCAACGCTCAGATCGTTCCACTTCTTTCAATTGGATCGGGACCCCAGCGACCCAAACCGCCGAGTGTCGGGTCCACCGTGGTCGAGCAACCCTGTCTGTTGCCCCCCCCCCTCCCTCTGACATTTATCCCCGACGAAACATCCCATTGAAGGCACCCGGGGTGCAGTCTGTCGCGTGGCGACACGTTTCGCTTGTACTGAGTCACATGTCATTCGGTATGAATTACAACTCCATTAACGTTCGAAGCAACCTGCGAGCATGCATAATGCTAGTGGATCGAGCGGATGATACTCCAACAGCGAAGATGTTGATTTATGGGGGGCAGAAAAAAAAAGAGCTGCTGGTGATAGTAACGTCTTTCGTCGAAGGGAGGCACACCGCAACAAATTGATTAAGTTTTTGGCCCTTGAACCAAGACCGTCGGTTACTTCTAGTTTGTGATCAAATAATAATGGTTCTTTCGTTTCTACTGGAGGTGGTTGGGGACATGTTTCTCTGTTCTTGGATCTAGAGAGTTGGATCTGGAGAGAAGAAGGTCCAGGTGAAAGGATGTAGTAGGAGGCAAAGGTAGGAGGAAATTTGCAAATTGAGAGATTTATTTGAAGAGTTGGAAGAACCAGGAAATGAGGACAGATGGGAGAATATGGAAGCTGGAAGACATTTGAGTAGAGATTTAGATGCGTGTGCAGTAAAATGTACTGTGAAATTCCTTTTGCTTTGTGTTGCTCTGAAGAGTTGGAAAAATGGGATAATGTGGACAGGTGAATCAGTGATATATCCATGTAGGCCCTAGACCTGACTTAGGGGATGTAAAAGACTAAGGTAGTAGAAAGCTTAAGACATTAAATATTTAGGCGAGCATTCCATAGGGATAAAGTAAAACTCCTTTATTCCGATTCTTTGGAGTTGGAAGAATGAGGATGTGGACAGGTGAGAGAGTTAAATGTGTAGAAATGGAGTAGGGTATCTAGGTTAGGGTATGTGGAATAAGAACGGAAATATGTAGATGAGTGTATGTAATGGAGGCCAATGAAGACTGAGTTTCATTTTGACTTTATAGACTTTGAAGAATGAAGAGTTACACAGGCGAAAGAGTTAATTATTTAGAGACTGGATAGGAGGTTTAGGTTAGGGTATGTGGAACAAGAACTGAAGGATGTAGACGAGTGTTCAGTCGAGATGAGAATTACTTTTCTTAGATTTTTGTTACTTGGAATAATCAGAATATAGACAAGTGAAAG
Source organism: Dufourea novaeangliae (assembly GCF_001272555.1). Classification (NCBI taxonomy): domain Eukaryota; kingdom Metazoa; phylum Arthropoda; class Insecta; order Hymenoptera; family Halictidae; genus Dufourea; species Dufourea novaeangliae. The sequence continues at coordinate 234,761 of NW_015373889.1, read as the reverse complement.
ACAGAGTAGAAGATCTAAAAATAATTGAGAGATTCCTAAGTTATTCATTACCACTTAAATAATATATTGACCTGGGCAGGTGTCATAGAATATATTTTTAATGAATGAAAAATGGTATCAATAAGTAAAATACTGGTATGCATTAGGGTACTTTTCATGTGCCCAGGGATACGAATTAGCGAAAATTCGATCTGACAAAGGACTACCCTCCTCCGTCATCAGGGCGAACCTCCTTGGAAATGGCGGTCGTCCCGTGACGCCACAAACTACTAGAAAATTGATAGTAACTTCGTGCTTGATTATCATACCCGTGTACGTCTCACATTTACGGTTTCACTATAATCTACGCAGACTATCGAACGAAGAATTACTAATCTTTTCATTCGAAAATTGTTATTAACATATTATTGTAAATATTTCCTATTAACCATTGAATTGTTCATTAATTTCACGTACTGTACCGCTTGGAACGCAATGGAAGTTTCAATATTATCGCCATCGGATGGTAATTAAGCCAGTTTATTTCGGACACATTTTTCACCGAAGCTATCAACGAAATTACACACGCCCGATGTAATGCAATTTCCGTGCGTTTTCAGAATATGTTACTGGGACATCCATAATCACTGTAGCCGGCGATAAAGCTCACAGCGGATTGTGTTCACTGGTAGGTAATAAGTGTCAAAAGTGGACTGGCTATTTTGCAATTAGGGAAATACAGATTAAGACCGTAGATGAGCTGTAATTTTCGATCTGAAAATATCGTGTACTGTCTTATCCATCTGTAGAAAATTACTTTCATTGACTATTTATTACTCAATTTGAAAAATCATGTATTCTGTCAAATTCAAGGTTTTATATTCCAAAATAATTACCTACTTAGAAAAGTAATTGTCTACTCAAGAGAATAATTATCTACTCAGAAAAGTTGACTATTCAGCGAAATTTGACAGAGGTAGATGAATAGATATCTAGTGATTTGGATATTTAACGATCAGGAGATCCAGTGATTTACAGATCCAGTAATCAAGAAATCTAGTGATCAGAAGATTTAGTGATAAGATCTAATGAATAGAAGATCTAGTGATTAGAAGATCTAGTGATCAGAAGATCTAGTGATCAGGAGACCTAATGATTAGAAGATTCAGTGATCAAGAGATCCAGACTAAAAGAACACCCATTCTTCTGTCAACTTCACACCTCCATGTTCTGAAAATCACAAAAATTGGCTGAATAGTCACATGAAGGACAATTTTTAAGCATAGATAATCACTCAGATTTAACTGGGATAAACAGTCCCAGCTACAAGATAAGTCAAATAGGACTCCAGGGTTCTAAAGAGTTGGGAGTCCAATTAAAAATGGAGTCCCCAGAAAAATAATCTGAGGTGTACCCTAGAGACACACGTGTAAAGTAAGAATTTACTCTCGGAGGATACGTTCCCAGGAATATCGATCCTCGTAAGAATTTCATTCACGTTGTCAACGTAATAATCGTACCGGTTAAATCCAAATCGCAATAAATTAAATCACACGTAGGTACTATGTATACCGTCGGGGGCGCCGCCATTTTCACCGGAGGATTAATATAACACCTGTGATTGGCAATTATTATTATACGAGATCAGGATCGAGAAACGCGGCTGACACATTCCCTCATCTATCGGAACCAACTATTTTTGGTCCCAGACAAGGGGTATATCTGTCTGCGGTGTGCGTCGCCGTATTCATGACCCATGCATGAAGTGTGATGGAGAAACAGGTGAGAGGGGTGGTGGGAGTCATTCACCTCCAATTCATTTATCTTGCAGGAGACGAAGACTTTTCTTTCCGTTCGTTGAAGCAGAAATAATTAAACAGTAATGGAAGCTGTCATGGCGTCTTTATAATGAACAAAATCGTGTCAATAAAATATCCTTTTTCTTTTGTTCAATTATCTAAACATGTTCAAAGAATTATTATAGCTTTCTTCAGCCATATGTCACCTAATTTTAATCGAATAAAACTAATCGAAAATTATCCTAAATTTTTATCCTTAAACTAGAATACAGCTTTAGCGACATTGTAGAGCTTAAATTATATCTCTATACGATATATATTATATTTTTATATACACATTTTCCCAACTGAATTTTTTCCTCGGTATCAAATTGACACAGTGGTAAGAGATTCCTACAACGAAGAGGTAAACAGTTAAAAATGGAAAATTCTTTAAAATAAAGTCACGGAGCCTGAGCCTAACTGACCTAACATCATTTCTTACAATGGAAGGACCCCAACTGTCCGACTTTGATTTTAACAAGGTATTGTAAGTTGATTGTATACAATTTTCTAATTATATACGTGGAATATTAGGTGTAAACACTTCATGCTTTGAAGAATATAAACAATTAACCACTTCTGAGGAGAAAAATCTGTCAAATTGACACACAAGGGACGGACCACGATTAATAACTACAGTTAGTTATATTAACATTATGAATTATAAGAATAATATTTTTTTCTCTTGAAAATATACTTAATTTAAATTTATGTAAAAATATTTCTGGAACAAAAATAATGAAATAAAAATTGCGACGTACCAAACGCAGCGTCATCATAAAAAAGAATGACGTTCGATTCCATAGAAAGTCAGAATCACTGAACGCTCATGTAAATCGAAAATGCAAAGGGCCCACCCCGGTTGGATCATAAATTCGGCGTGGTTCGATTCCGTCCCGCGGCAAGACCATCCCTAAATCTCTCGCGCTTCTCTACGCAAGAAGTTCAAGTTAATCCGTCGGATGCATTAGACGGCGTAATCCATCAACCGGCCGACTTGCAGGTAACCGTGAAAACGAAAATGGGGCCTGTAATGCAATTACGTACGGAACGCGCGCGTTCCCTCTATCCGCCATCGCCCTTGTCCCTCCGACCCACCATTTTGTGCGACGAGGGAGGACCTTCCAGCGAAGAACCGGACGGAAGAAAAAGACCAGTGTCGGAGCAACGTTTCTACAGCGATTCTTTCCGAGATCTTGTATACAGGGTGAACCACGAATCGTGATCAGCAGAGATTACTCTGTTATTAGCAGTCCGATCGAAAATGTTTTTATCGGGTATAGCATGGTTTCAAGAGAGTTTTAACGTGATTGTAGGAAATTTTTTGTCAACTCTTTTTTTTTTCATAATTTTTCAAGGTCACCTTCAATTTTTTGTAAATATATCTATAATTTTTTTACGCCTATCTGTTAGAGGATTTCAAGACGAATTCGGTAAGTATCATGACATAACATGTGTTACTTTTGCTTTTCATCTGGGTCGAGAAAAGATTAAAGAAGTATTCGAACTGTAATATTATAAAGAGTATCGTATGCTACGCCATTGTACGCGTTCCGATGTTGAGCTCTTGCCTACTGTTTGTAAACATTTCCTTCTGTAAATTGGAACCCATCTGATGATGAATATTGAATACTTCTAAGTACTGAATTCTTCTGAATACTGAATACTTTTAAGTACTGAATTCTTCCGAGTACTGAATACTTCTAACTACTGAATTCTTCTGAATACTGAATACTTCTAAGTAGGTACTGAATACTTTTAAATATGCAATACTTCCAACCAGCGAATACTTGTGTCTACTGAATTCTTCTGAATATTGAATACATCTGAGTACTTGAGTGTCAGTGAATGAGTATTTAATTCATGAGTCATAGAAAGTGGAAAATTCCCTTGGATACTTAAAATATTCTAATTTCTGCACGTACTGTCCCAATTCTTCCAATCATTTAGTGTTTTATTTATGTAGATACTTTTTCTGAAGTTTCTGTTTGAGAATAATTTATTATTGTATACCAATCAACACGCGTTTCTAGGTGATACTATTTTTGGGTAAAAGTACTTACAAGACATCATATGTTTAACAAAATGTTGTATTTTAACTCAATACGAATAACGGTGAAGAAATAATTGAGTACTCACTTGGACTCTGGCTTCCGTTAAGTCGATCTTCATAGCGATCTCTTCTCTGGTGTAGATATCCGGATAATGAGTCTCCTGGAAGGCGCGCTCTAGCTCCTTAAGCTGAGCCGAGGTGAAGGTGGTTCGTATCCGACGCTGTTTCCTCTTTTCCGCTAGACCGTCGTGCCCGGAATATGCTTTGTACCCTAATCCACCTGAAAATTGAAACGACAGAATTTTTCGTTAGACTGCCACATCATTATAGCATAGAATGAATATTACATTTTGCTTCAGTAACAACTAACGGCATTCGTAGTTATGAGTTACATTTCTAAATACTTCAGGATACTTGAAAATTCTTTAGAAACGTAATGATAGTTCAGAAATACTTCCGACACTTCAGAATATTTTAGAATACTTAGGGATACTTACAGATACTTCAGAATACGTGAGGATACTTAAAGATATTCTAGAATACTTAAGGATACTTCAGAATACGTGAGGATACTTAAAGCTATTCTAGAATACGTGAGGATACTTAAAGATATTCTAGAATACTTAAGAATATTTAAAGATACTTCAGAATACGTGAGGATACTTGAGAGTACTTCAAAGTAACTTGAAGGTACGTAAGAGTACTTGAGAGGGTACACAAGAGTACTTAAGTATACCTGAGGGTACATAAGAGTACTTAAGAATACGTGATGGTACTCTAGAGTACACGAAGATACTCAAGGGAACTTGATGGTACCAGCGGATACTTGAGAATTCGAAGAGTAAATAGATTCATTTGGTAATAAATTACAAAGAACATCATCCCCACACCAAACATCAAAATCATAACAACTCCTCGGTCGGTAAAAAATTCAGTCTTGTATCAGCTCCAAGTACAAACTATACACATACAGCTTAAGTAAAGACCTCTATTAACGGTACTTCAAAAACCTCGGAACATGCAAATTTTCACCCATCACACATCCACTATCCGAACCCAGTTGGACCCACCCAGAGCTCCAAAACCGTAATCCTTCGCAATACCTCCTAAAATTTCCCAAACGAAATCCATACACGCGTACTTCGTTGCTCCAGACGCTTGATGCTGATAAAACATGAAGAAAATCTCTGTCGGATTACATGATCCAGCATCACACGGTTGCCGTGAGTTGCTTCCTGTGTGGATACCGTCGGGAGGCTTATAGATTATAGAATATAGGTGAGGATGGTCGGGATACACCGAGGATCGTAACCATAGCAATGAGTGACTGAAAGAGGGGGGGTTGGGGGTGGAGAGGGTAGAGAAAGAGTGGTGCACGGTTTAGAACAGATAAAGAGAATAGAAACGATCGTTGAGGAGTTGGAGGGAGAGGGGGGAGGGAGATGGGACGAGGGGAGCAAATGAGCGAGGGAAAGAGTGACAAAGAGGGGCAGAGGAACGTGATATAGTCCGTGGGTGAGGGCGAAGAGGAGAGGGACGAGACACATCCATTGATTTTCAGTGCCATCTTGTCGTCGTTCCTCGAGGAAACACTGTGGCGGGCTGCTTGGAGACGACGACTCGTGGGCCATGCGACCAGCCATCGCAGTAACTTTCCCTTGGGAAAAGGAAAAGACCAACCCTCTTTTTTTTCCGGCCAAGACGACGATCTCCTTCGACCCGCCCTTCCCTTCCTACCTTCCCCTTTTTAGCCTCTGGCTACACCGTTCCTCGAATTGATTGTCCTTTCATAAATTCCGTCGTTTTAACGATGCAGGACGCTTGTTTGCGCCCGTGGAGCGGGAATTCGTTGGATTTATCGAGATCTCAGAGGGGGTAGATGATTCGATTGTTCGGTTTTGGGCTTGGAGACGTGTTGGTTGGTTGACTGAGGGGTAAGAGGATGAGGTAGTAGGTTTTGCGGTAGTGATAGGTGATGGGATGATTGATTGGAGAATTTTCGTGGCAGAAGCGGAGGATTTTCTTGGGATCGTAAGGGGTTGCAGAGAGAGAGAGATGGAGTATCTGAGATTGATAATTAAGAAATTATAATTTAAGAGGATTGAGTATAGATGTACATGTTGTATTCATCAGGTGTGAATTGGGTGGTAATAATAGTTACTTGAGGAGACTCGGAATTAATTCAGAATACGCTGAAAGGTTTCAGAATACTTCAGAATACTTCAGAAGAATTCAGGAGAATTCAGAAGAGTTCAAAAAATTTCAACAGATTTCAAAAGAATTCAGAATACTTCAGAAGAATTCAGAAGAGTTCAAAAGATTTCAACAGACTTCAAAAGAATTCAGAATACTTCAGAATACTTCAGAAGAATTCAGGAGAATTCAGAAGAGTTCAAAAGATTTCAACAGATTTCAAAAGAATTCAGAATACTTCAGAAGAATTCAGAAGAGTTCAAAAGATTTCAACAGATTTCAAAAGAATTCAGAATACTTCAGAAGAATTCAGAAGAGTTCAAAAGATTTCAACAGACTTCAAAAGAATTCAGAATAATTCAAAAGAATTCAAAACAATTCAGAAGAATTCAAAAGACTTCAGAAGGATTCAGAAGAATTCAGAAGGATTCAGAAGAATTTAGGAGACTTTATAGGACTACAGAAGACTTCAAAGAATTCAGAATTCTTCCGAATACTTCCGAATACTTCCGAATACTTAATTATCAATGAGTAATAGGCTTGATGTAATTTAAGGATACTTGAAGACACTTGAGAATGCTTGCAATACATGATGACAAGTAATGCTAATTCATTAATACAGAATTGATAAATAATCGATTTAACTAAGGGATAACAAGTTGTTTAGGAGATCAGGAATAAGTTATCCTTGTGAAATTTCTTGACAAAAAAATAAAAAAAAACACTTTAGTATGTTAATCTATTTACATATTTCTATTGGTTTAAGAAAACATTTATGTGTTCTGTATTGGAAAAGATTTAGCATTGAAGACATTGTAAGTTGAGCCGGCAGTTTTTCAATGTGAAATACTTAATTGAGAATTTAATACATCAACAAGATAAATTGGGAGTTGCTGAATTATATTGTAAGTACATTGATCATTTCATATATTCATTACGTATGCAATTGTATACAATACAATCAGACAAGAATTGCAGACACAATTAACAAAATTTTAATTCTATCTTTAAATGTGTTTTCCTAATTCCTCCTGTTATCATGAATTACTAAGCAAAACTGAGAATGTACAATGTATTCACAAAAAACAGATACTCTGGAAATTATTAGTTTAAAGATGAATGGTAAGCAGACCAAAAAAAACAAACAAATAACATTGCAACCCACCTAATGGTACCGTGAATCTATCGTATATTTACAATGGATAGATCTACATGATCGTAAGATAAAACATAGGTATTTGGACGTTAATTACTAGAATGTGCTGCACATTCATGATAATTCATATTTTTATAAACTATTATTCATTTTAAACTCGAATAAAAACGTTATCCCTATTTTTTAAGATTTTCACATTATTCCCTCCTAAACTTTTACTTCTGTTATAAGTTGCATACAAAATTTTGCAATCTGCAATAAAGAATCACTATACACATTTTCATTTTCACAACGAAAATAGTTGAAAATTTCGACACCAGAACCCAAAGAATTTACTGTAAACTCAAATAATTATTTCTGAAAACGTCTATCCTATCAATAATAGTACAATTATTAAACGGTGGATGTTTACGAAGACTTTAATTCTCCCATTAGTAAGCCCACTAAAAGTACGTCGAATAATAAAATAAAATTCTATTTCGTCATGAAGATTTTTGTAAGCAAAAAATATATAAAATCCACAGTTCAACCATATATAAGAAAAGTAAAATTAACAATATGTTTTCATTATATGTACTAACCACAGCAACATTCAACACAAATAAAAGAAACAGTGAAATTAGACTTACGTGATTCATTACACTTACTACAGCTACACTGGGCACAATAACAAAACCGAAAATAAAAATAGAAAAGAAACAGTATTCCAAAGACTACAATACACTGCACCACGTCCAACTGGTCAGAGTCACTATACAGTAACACGGCTGTTACCACACTAAACCTTGAATACAAATGCGATTTTACGTAGCATACCAGCCTACAAGTACCTACCAAAAAAAAACAAACTATCGGTAGCACAGACTAAGCACAACTGACGAAACTCAACCCACAGCAAAACCGTTATTATATCCAACTCTGCCTATGGTCATGACCCGACCCAACATACCTACTCAATGAGAAATCTCACAAAACCAAAACAAAAGACATAAATATTGTACATTATACACTTCTTATACACAAGTTACAGGAATGGTCCAAATTTGGCTACCTTCCTTTTTAGAAAGCTGTCGAAGAAGTCATATTCCATAGTTCCTAACCGTCATTCGTTTCATGTGTCAATTTGACAAATTTTCGTTCTAAGAAATGATTGTTTATATCTTTAAAATTACCGAGCGTCTACACATGTATCATTAGGAACTTATACACAGTGGGTGATCCGTTAAAGAACAGTTCGGAGAGCGAACAAATCGGACACATCTGCTATTAAGGATCTTTTGAAAAAGTAGGAGGATGTCAGAATAACGGTCTTAGAATGGCACTCAAACCATGTTGAGGTCAATAGGCTTGGGGATCTTTACAACGACTATGCTATTAATCACTTTCGAAGAATCCTGAAGAACAGACGGAAGCAATCGACATTAGACACATTCTTTAATTTCCCACAAACGAAAAAAAAAAAACAAGATAAATAAACGTAGTATTAACAATAATTTTTATTTATTTTTTGAATTTCCCGAACGAATTAATGAAACTCCCATAAAAATCTATGGTAAATCGATGATAGGATAAGGAACAATTCGGATAACGAACATTTTCTTTCAACGGATTATGTTCGTTCCACTGTACAATCATCTTACAAACCCCGTTAACCCCTTGCCCTACGATTTTCTTGATGTCTGCAGACTCCAGAATTACATCATTGTCGATAGTTTCACAGAAACGAAAGGAATTCTGTAGTCATCACAACTGTATTTTTATTGTAAAAGTAATATATTAATGCATTTCGGTTCGACTCAAAGAAAACTGAATAATATTCTTCTTTCTTGAATTGATTTTAAAATCAAAGTCGTGGAATTGGGGTCCTTCCCCTGTCGAGAGCAAAATGCGTGAAATCGACACGAGGAACTGACGGGTGTTAAAAAAAATAAGACAACCACTCACTTTGCAGATTAATGGCCGACGGGAAGATCGCGTGTCGATGGACCTCCTGGGACCTGGCGGCCATCACGGAGCACGGTGTAGAATGGGCCCCATGGTGCGTGTGGGCATGAGAGTGGCCGGTGTGATGGGCCCCGAGCGGTGCCGCGCTTCCACTGCCAGCAGCGCCCGTGTTCCCCGGATAACCAGCAGCCCTGGCCGCAGTGTACCGATAAGCAGCCTGGCTCATCTGCGAGCAAGAGCTCAGGTCCCCATATCCGCATTGCATCTCGCTGGCAGCCAGAGCGCAGCTGGACGCCTCGAAGCCAGCAGCGGCGGCAGCAGCCGCTTGGTTCAGGTACGAATAATCCATGGTTGCACTTGTCGCACTGGTAAACTGTCTATCAATGAAGAGCCTGCTTAGTCTCGAAGGTCAGACGAGGGTAACACAAGGAGAACGACCGCGGATCACCTGGACAATTCATCGAAGCCTATCGTTCCATTGACGAGGTACAAGACTCTAAAAGGTCCAATGTCTTCCTCCGCTCGTAAATCCTTGGATCCAAAGTCGATACGCGACAGGATGGGTCTAGATAGCTCCAGGACGCAGTGATTTCTCCGTTGGTTCGATTAATACCAAGCGATCGCCAGAATGACGAAGATTCGATTACCCATTTAGGGTATATCCCAATGGGGTCTGGAGCGCCAGGGGCACCTAGGGGGAGGGCCCCCGCGGCCTTTACTCCAGGCCCAACCGGCCCGTCCCGTAGCGATTCGGTTACTCTTCCGCGGGTGAATCCCTCGGATAATCGGCGTGCCAGGACCGTGAGGCGCAACACCGCGCGTTGCAACGCGAACGGGCGTCACGTATACTTCCACACACACCGCGCTGCGGCCCGTTCCCCGCGGTAACACCGAGCGCCGAGATACCGTGTATTAAAGGGAGAAGACCCCGGGGTGGACGGGCCGCCGCCTACCTCCTCGATACCGGCTTATGACGACGCGCGCTGGGTAATCGGATCAAACGGGATATCAAATTATTGCGATTATACCGGTCGGGGATAGAAAGAAGTTTTTCGGCCCGGTTAAGAGAGCCCGAGACGACCGACTGGTGGGTCTCCTCAAAATCAAATGATAAGCTTAATTCAATAACAGAACGGAGAAGGGTGCAACGGCGGGAGGCGTGGCCAACGGCGGCTGTTGCCGTGAAACGGGTATGGTCGGGTGGTCGAGGCTGAACTGGACTCTGATTCGTCGATTGATATCCAGCCCAGCCCCACCTGCGTTCAGCTGGAGCACAGTCAACGCCCCTCTACCGAGGTTCCTTCGCGTTCACCCACCCCATACACCCGTCTTTGCCATCCTACCACGACGACTACGACCTACCCACCCATCCCCCACCCCAAACAGCCATCAGCTGGAATGAACGCTATCATTCGATGATGCCAACCCCTCTACCCGGACGCGATTTTACGATCGATTCCGGGGCAGGACCGCTTCCGCTGGACAACTGAAACAAGGTTTCTAACGGACTCGAGCTACCTACCCCCTCCCCCCTCACAAACCATAGATGTGTTTATCGGTTGTGTCTTATGCGGACGGAGTTCGGTGCGACGCGACTGCTTCGAGGATGTTGGATATCATTAATATGGTTATTAACCTCTTGGAGGTTTTAGTGTGTCTAGGGGAAGGATAGTTACATTGTTTGGGTGCGGCAGACCGATTTTGGTTCTATGGGTTTGTAGGTGCTAGGGGTCAAAGAGGGTGGAAACGGGAGTCGGATGGTTTGAGGCAATTTGGTAATTAACTGTTCAATAGTTAGTGTGATTAGAAAATTATATTTTCAGGAGTTTTTAATGTATAGGACCACTTTTGTGTTAACCAGAGTTCGGCAGAATTTTATTCGAATAATACACAGTGAAAAGCAGCAGTATCTAAGGGTGTCGTTCTGAGCTTTAAACACTTAATGAGATTAAATAATTGTTCGACATATGTCGATTCATTCATAAAGAAGTATTATTTTTTTATAAAAATAGAAATGTCCGTGTTTAAACAATTACAAATGACAAAATATTTTTTTTATCTTTTATTCGTTATTCGAAACTTTTTATCTAGATAATGAGTTTACCCATTTCTGGTGTTAACTAAGAGAAATAATTTTTTTTCTGTGTAGTGATGTTTGGGCATTAAAGGACCAAAAGTTAAATAAAAAGGGGACAAAATAGGTCGGCTTAAAATCGTCAAAATAACAAGATTCAACGTAGATATCAATCTCATAAATTTGAAATAACGATTTAGGGGTCTGGGTGTGAAAGGGTTAAGGTCACCAACAAGGGAACACCGCGGACGCTGCTTCTCCTGCTGAATCATCCTTTAATGATGTGAAAACTAACCTCAAAGTCAAATAAGCCTTCCACTTCTTCGCGTGGAACTCTCAAACTACAAAACAGAAAAAAATGTTTCGAACTCAAGTTTAATGGTACAATAAACTCTATAAGCTTGCATTAACAAAATTTTTAGTAGTGTCTTAAAATATTTTCTTTAATTTTAGTTAAATCGATGTTTGTTAAAATAGTAAATTTTCATATACATCCGTCGTCTAATAATTCCTAGTAACGTCTAAACGCAATAACAACAAATATTCATTTCGTCGAGGAATCAGAGTCGTAGATTCGCATATTTCTCAGGTTGCCGTGAATTGTCCCATCGCGAGAAAGGCGTTAAAACACCGATAAACTGAGGCAGTTTCGTTCCTCGGTGCGGAATAATTCATCGATTCGACGGTAGGAGAATGAAGGATCAAAACGGAATATAAAGGACGAAGCATGATTTATCCCCTGGATTTCACGAAATTACATGACTAAAACTGACACGGGGCTTGTGCTTAGATATAGGTGGTAGTAACCTGTGCGACACTTGTTTCGCACTTGTTCTCACGAAAGGGCCACGATGAGAGCAGTCCTGGTGCCACGACCCTCTTTTCCCCATCTCCACCCCCAACCCCCACGGTGTCTCGTCCCAGGAGGATTCTCTTCTAGGGTACACGGGGAGCGTAGTGTGCCACCAAACCGTCCACGGTGTGTATACTGTGAATACACAGGAACAAGTGCCCCCCCTATCCTCCCCAATGGCGTAGCCTCGTCAATAATTCCTCGACATTGTAACGAAGGGGACTCGAACAGCTTGGAACACGTTGAAACGGTTCAACGTCCAGGGTAAATATACAACTAGTTCCAAGCGATACTAAGAAATTGGGTGATCTCTCTACCTGTGTTGGGTCTAGTGATTTCTAGTGAAATTGAGGGTTGAACATCCTGGAACTTCGTTTTGGGGCCTCCGATAGAGGATTCTGTTCAAGGAGGCAGAAGCAGGTGAAGAGCTAGGGTCTGCGTTAGGATGAAAAGTAGAATGATTCGTCTAGAGGTTGAACATCCTAGACCCTCGTTTCTGGGCCTCTGATAGAGGATTTTTTTCAAGGAGGTAGAAGGTGAAGCAAATAAAGAGCTGGCGTCAGTTAAGGTATAACGAGGAATCCTAAGGTCTAAACAGGACCTTAAGCACTTACGTTCTTTAAAAAGATAAACTCAATTTTGTAGGATTGTTTATAAAATTTTACTTTTTTTGTAATTGCTCGATAGATATTATTTAGTTTTACTGGTAAATTGTACTTTGAACTTGGTTTTGTAAAAATTCAGTAACATTTGGTGTAACACCAAATATAGCTTCTAGATTAAAGTTATCATAGACCTGATACAATTTTATATTAAATTGTTCACTATAAAATTATATAAATATAATTTTCGAGTGTATAATTGGATTACATAAATATGATTCTTATCGTTGTATACCTTCTGTAATAATTCTCTTGTAAATAATACTCGAAATTTATAAATAATTTAATACTCAACAATTTGAATGTAAAATTATAATTCATATTTTATAATCAATTACCAAAGAATCATTTCAATCCCCGGTAAATACGCCACTGTGAACGAGCACAAACACATTCGTGCGCGCGCGTTCATACGTACACGAGCGTGTAAACGGAGTTCCGTCTTTTATATCAATACCGAGAGAACGTCAACCCCCCTTAGCGGTCTGATACATATGTCCTTGATTTGTCGGGAGAATAATATTCTCCTGGAAAGTTGATTAAATATTGGTTAGCGATCTCGAAACACCCCTGCTCTTGGCCCCGCTGGGCGATTCCACCCCATCGGGTCACAGGACCCACAGGAATACAATTTAATATTTCCACGTGTGTCCGGGGCGAAAACTGATAATTTTTCCTGCCGATTTACCCCGGCTGTGTCATATGCTCGTCGATTACTATATTGTCAAGAGGATCCGCGGTTTTTTTTTCTCTCTTCACACGCGTGTATGTTGGGATTGTCACGCGTGAGGTTGCGGATTCCGAGGATCGAAAAATTGGAGTTAATTTTCGTAAATGGAAATGATTGATAAAAATCATAGCTGGTGTATTAACCCTTTCAGACCTGGTGGACATTTTTGTGTACATTTCACACAAAGCCTTAGGTACAATGTATTGCAGATCCATATTATTCTTATAAATTTGAATTTTTTTATGTTCTGAATGTTTTTAACAGGTCTTGTGAATTTAGAATTGAATACCAAAACCTTTTTTAGAAATGAAAAAAATTTTATTTAAATAAAATATCTAAACAGACCACTGACTTGAAATGTCTAATCGAATATTTCTTTATCCTTAAAAGAAAATTCAGGTCTGAAAGGGTTAAAATAGTAACTGTAAACAAAATCAGAAAAAGTGATGTATATAATGTCCAATTCTACTAAAAATTATCGGGCATTTTCTGTTTGACAACGTAATATGAAGGACAGATAGGAATGTCATATATTAAACAGTATACAGGATGCTTCAATTATCTTGATTTCCACAAAAGTTACGTAAAATTATATTTATAATAATATACACATTGTGAGTTAATTTCCATATTGGATAATAGGAAAACCATAAATATTTGATATTAATGCGAAGACTCATTTTTTTAAACACTTTTGTGTATACTCAAGTTGAATGAAACAGCCTTATAATAAAAAAAAAATTAAATTACTTACAAGTATAAAGAGGCCCCACTGTTATCTTCAGTGAATGAAACGATGGTAAAGAAAAGAATTTGTCACAATATTTAATCCTTTTATACTCGAAACATTTTCTGTATTGTCTCACTGTCACTAGAGAAACTCGAGCAATTTGTTTTCCGTGGAATAAATATCATAGAATATTTCAAAAAATATTCGAAATCGACAATGTGCGTTCATAAGTATAATGTAGACATACAATTATCGTAAACTGGTATAATGAAACATAAAATCCATTAACGTAGTACAATTTCCGTCGTCGCCCTGTAAAATTGTTGTTGGGGCTTGATTAAACATGGCCAGTTCTTATTATTTATTTGCTTTCCATGGGGCGTTACTGCGTCGTAATCCTATTGGTCACGTATCGCCAGCCTAATTATTCCTTCGCTGTAATTATTTCAATCTTTCCGCACCGAAAACCACTTTGTTTAATTTATAACCTAACCTAACACACGTACACGACTTCATTGAATTACAAACGTTTACACAAAATACAAACTTTTACGATTTAATTTAAGTAAATTGAAACTAAGCTGAAATTATTTTATGTACTATATTGGAATTTAGATAATTGTTTGTATTATAAATTTATGAAATTCTATCCCGTTCACTGCACTTTAAATTTACCGTAATACGAAGATGTAATGCGGGACATTTGAAAAAACCGCAGTGGTGGCGCCACCGTATGCATTGCGCCTCCACTTTTGGCGGGAATCCTGCAATGAGAGGGCGGCGATGGATGGTGAAAGCGTGCTAGTGTTTAACAAGTGATTAATTGGTGTAAATTTGTGGATGTAACATTGGATTCTGTAAAATATTGCCAACATGGGGTCCATCCACGTTTCTGAGGTGAATTTAACAATTATTTGTCGTTTTATTCTTTTAGATATTTACGATCCTTTCTTTTCTACATCTAACCGTTATATCGACTGTCGTGGAATGTTTTCTAACGGTGTAAAATTACTAATTTTGGAAATCTATGGAAAAAGCCAGTACTCAAAGTTTCAATTTTAATACTGAAAATTGTACAACGGATACGTTGATATCAAATGTTCGTATCGTTCGTAAATATAACGGAAAATATCGGTTCAATTTGATTGCGTTCAACGTACAAACATTAAATTACTATTCTTTCAAACATATATTTTTGTTTATCAGCATTGCTTTTTCAGCTATATTTTTTATTATATTCATATCAAAACGAAATTCAATTTGTTAAATAAATTTTTTCGATGACGATCCACGCCACTAGGATTAAATCTTACATTTCTATAAATGTACAAACTCAAAGAAAATATTTCACGATAATTTCCCATTTTTGAGTATGTTTGCTTTGCTAGTTCTTCCTTGAACAGAAAGTCGAAAAGTATTCGAAAATTTATTACAGGAAAAATGTAATAAATATTGTATATCCTTACTGAACTAAAATAGAAAAAAAATAATACGTGACATACTATACATTTTCTGGAATTTTGGATATTATTTTTGGTAATAGACCGGTTGACTCCTAGCGCAAGCATCATTCACAATCGTATGTTCTGGAACAGAACCAGCGAAACATATTTCATTTAAATTTCTATCAATTGCACAAAGAAATATTTCGAAATTTTAAAACAGAATTTGAAACGTTACCCTGACCCGGTCGATAATGAAGGCCTTCACAGTTAACGAAACTTTTCCTCGACCTCTTTCCATTGTCGAGCTGTTGCAAATTGGCGATGGTCTCGTAATCAGTGCTTCGGATTTCCACCAGATTCTGTTTCGGGGCGTGAACCTCGCACACGTTCCCAGAATCTTTGACGCGCTGTATACTCGACTGATCCTCTGATCGATAGAAGAACATTTTTCTGGGATGAGACATACGTTCGAAAGCGACGTTCGAGTGGTTCAAACTGTTCTCCTTCACGTAGACCACGTTGTTCTGCTCGCGAGTAGGCACCAGTAGAATTTGCTGGGTAGATTCTTCGGGGCAGGAGACGAGTCGATAATTTACCCTCGAACTGACAAGATCTACGTTGTCGACTGAAGTGAATTGGGGCTGCTTCTTGTTCTGCATGTATATAGGGATCTTTTGAGCTTTGGAGTCGTTTTCAAAGGCCAAATACTTAATCGGTTGCTCTTCTACCACCACGGTGTTTCCAGTACATCGATTGCTGGTAAAATTTATTCGGGGTTCGCGTTTCTCCACAGGTAATATCTGTAGATTCTGAACACCTTTCAGTATACCAATGTCAGCCACATCCTCCTGACAAAAGACGCCATTTTCCAGCATCCTCTTCTTCATCTGTGGGGCCACGTTGTCATTGCTACGATCTTGACTCCCATTCAAATCTTTGCACTGGTCCACGACCACAAAACAGACTCTCTGATTATTGCCGTGACAATGCTGATCATTTTCACAGCTCGGATGCTGTTGGACTTTTCTAAGCAACACTTTGTCGCACACAACCGACTCCTGCTGCACCTGCACAGGTTGCACCTGAGACAAACTGACTTCTTTAAATTCTTGACTACCGTAGCTCGATTCGTCAGACTTCTGAGAGCAATGGAACGATCGATGACAATTGGCTGATACTCGCTGACAGTTTCTGTGAGCTGTACAGACATTCTTTAGACACTTATCTTGCTGCTGAGGGATATTCTTTCTCATCGAACAGACAACGGAGTTCTCTACCTGTCTGTCAGCTGTCAGACTGTTCGGATGCTGAGAGTGACTTGTATTATGGGTGACTTTCTTGGTGAACATTACAGTCTTCTGTACCGGACCATTTTTCTTGTTTTTCTTCGAGAAAATGTTGTCGATATTAATCCGTACTTGCTGGTCAGTCTGCATCTGCGAGTTCCTCGCGAAGCGCAGCTCATCGTTGCGCAGGCTCGGTGACGCTATTACACAGGTGTGCACATCCAGGTCTCCTGGGTCGGTGTCCAACACTGTATCCCCCAAATTTTCACTTTCCGTCACCACGGACTGCGGCGTGAACAGGACCTTCCGTTTCGACGGACCGAATAAAATTTCTTTTGGTTTATTAACTAACATGGATTCGTCGAATAAATTGACCATGTCGTTATTACTGACAACGTGGTTATGGCATCTTCGAAGTATAGCAGGTATGTGCTTCAGATTCTTCATTTTGATCTGTTGGGAGGTTTTCACCTTGTACTTCCCTGGATGCCTCTTGACCCCACTGTTCAAGATATGAACAGTCTGTGTACGCTGGTTCTTACGTTTCGTCAGGTGTTTCTTGTTATCCAAATCCTTCGGTGTTTGTCCATCAGATGCCACAAAAAGCATCGATCTGTTTCCACCCTTTGGTCTGTCAGCGTTATTCGTCTGGCTAGGTAGAATGGTCTCGAAGTATTTAATGTTCCTCTTGTGACACAAAGGAGGATCTACTTCCAGCAAAGACCTGTCCTGTTTACTGGAATCACTGAAATCATCAGTATCCAAGTCGACGTTCTGTACATTACTCTCAAGCTCCGATTCCACACGCTCCATCCCCGAGCGGCTGTCCAACAAGGACTGGTCGAACAGCAGACTCGACCTGGGAAAATCTTTCTTTTTTTCCTTCGAATGGAAATTCGACTGGGGCAACAAGAACAGATTTTTAGTCCCCTGGGAGCTGGATTCTTTGGCTTTTCTGCAACGAACCTGACTGTCCGAGTACTCAGTAGTCACTGTCGCGAGATCTGTGTCCCGTCCGTAACTGGAAGGACAGAAAATCGCTTCCGGGAGGTTTTCCCTAACGAAAGAACTTGTTGTACTGCGTTCGTTCAGAATTTTCCCGCGTTTTATCAGGTCCCTCAAAAACTGGCTACGGAAAGACTCCGCGTAGATGCTTCTCAGCTTTTCCTTCACGGTTACCAAGGGATCTAGACACCGCAAGACAACAAATTAAGGAATTCTGATGCAATTTAAGGTAGTTGGGTTAAATACCTTTCGTGAACATGTTTGGAAAGTTTGGTCCTTCGAAATTCTCTTTAGAAATCATGGCGCAGAATTCCTCGTATCGTTTCACGGCGGAATATTGCGGAGATTCGGTGTTGATCGGCTTCTTCTTCTCTGGGACCGGTTGAGAAACGCCGAGATATTGCAAAGGACCATCGTTTCTCTGACATTCGTTGGTAGGATGTCGTTTCTTTCTGTGGGAAAGGATAAAATTTTGTAATTGTGGATAATGACGGTTTTAATTGCGTCCTTTTTCACGTAATTCAACGAAAATTACCTGAGACTTACCCATCCACTTTACCCAACACTGGACTCAAGTCAGCTGGAGTTGGGTATAGAATATTCCTCGCGGTGGAATCGAGCAGTGGGTGCGTCGATTGCTCCTCGTTGTTATTGTCGATTACAACTCCTCTGGAAAATTTCAAGGCGTTTTATTTAAAATTTAAAATTTAATTTTTAAATAAACTCGAAACTCACTTCGAATTCGGATTGTAGCCTTGGAGGAGTTTCATAACATTTCCCTCCAGTCGAGCGTTATTTATATCGTCCGAAGGCGGTCCCACTTGTGCTACAAACGATATCGATTATTTAATAAAGTTTACAACAAAAAAAGTATTGGTGAAAATCAGGTATACGTACATCTTCGTATTTCTTTACTCACTGCGCCATTTCTGTATATTCCAGACAACTAAAATTGATTTATAAAAATTGAAAATGATTTTTTTCGTCATCGTTTTGCAATATTTCTACCTTTTTAAATGGTAATTTGTAGCACTTACTGGTCCCGGAAGAATTCGATTCGCTATCCTTTTTGAATTTCGCACCTTGACCAATTTGCCATCGGTTTTCGTATCCTTGCCCTACAAGAGATTATTTTTTGTTTTTAAATCAATGATCAGAGATGTAAAGATAAATAGGCGAATGAAAATGTTCCAAAACTATACATATTCCTCTCGTAAATCCGCGAAACGATGCAAAACCTTTATAAAATTACTCTGCCAGTATTTGGACGGCTTCCTGTTTCGCTGAAAAATTACATTTTCAAAAAATAAATAAAAATGTAATGCTTCGATCAGAAATTTTGAATTCGTTACAAAATAATTATTCTCTATTAATAACATCTCTACAGTATTTTCAATAATCCTGGAAAACGAGCCATAAAAATGTATCACGCTGTATCGTGATCTATCCCTTCGATCTATCGGCAGACTTCATGAGACGCGCAAACGGTTTGCTTACCCGATACCGTGACATTGACTATCAATCCCAAAACCGCTCCAACAAATACAAATATCACTCACTTCTGTCATAATTAACAAACAAATGTTCATAAAAGTAATACAATACATATTAATTAAAGTGTTTCTGTAGGAAACACTGGTGGACAGTGACAAACGATCAAACATAACCAAAACAAAACCTGACGTAACATCAACACCATTACATCTTCGACTCGTTTAACATTTTGTACATTTACACCAGAAATTAATTAAAAATCGCCAAGCTTCTTTACTGAAGAATCGTCACGTTTCACATACTGTTCTTGATTTGTGCAGCCTTTGATGCAGGTCGTCCAAGCTCCTTTTACGTTTCTTCCTCTTCGCCCGTGACTTCTGCTCGTTTCCCATTGTTTCCTTTCGCTCGTTGTCCGAGCTGTCACTGGCCGCACTGTCGCCCGCCGGTTTTCCCATATCGCGACACAGGACGAGTGGAATTACATGTATATATATACGGGTACGCGAATTCACGAGCCGACGGACGGTTGTTTACATTTGACGTGTCGAGTGTGTGTTCCCGATATACGTGGTTAGGTTATTTCACGTTCGACCGTGCGGCTCGACGGATGTTATCAACCCTGTGAACGCGACCTTTTTTTCGCGCATTTCGGAACCCATTGACGCGAGCGGAGACGTCGCGACGAGTGGCTGCCGTCCCGTGAACATAAACAAACAGTGTTTCACACGATGAAAATAAAACGTTTTATCGCATAATATGGATTCGTTAAATACGCGGACGTGAGTGATAGGACGGAAGGAGTAATTTGTGGATTGGGTACGTAATAGGACATGAAGTATGAGATACAAGATAGAAAAGTCGATTTATTATCGGACGAAGTGAAGATTTTTGTGTCTGTTTAGTCAAAATTTTTGTATTCGGACGTTTTCGGTGAGATACTTGTGGCGGCACGGGGTGTGTAATATGTTTGGATTTCAACCAGTGTCGAAGTCAAATGAGGATTTATGGTGGTACTGACAGGATATATTAAGAATTATAATTCGCAGATTAAAGTGTGGTGCTGGATTAAATATATCGAAGAAATGGTGTTACATAACCTTTTGGAGAGACATTCGTAAAGAACGAATTGTTTTGTTTGTATTTAGACGCACGCTTGACTCGTTCCTCCGCCGCCATCTTGTCCGCCATGTTGGACACGTTCGAGTTCAATTCGGGAACAGACGCGGCGACGATCAGTGCATTATTTTACGTTGTCACGGTGTTTGTGTGCGTTGTAATTTAATAATAGTGTATAATAGTGTTGAAACTAATGAATTTGACGTTAATTGGAGCTGGAAGCAGGTGCTGATGACGTATATTGTGGAAGAATTTGCATTTTGTGTGTATGTAAGAGGATACGGCTGTCAAAGTGAGTACATTTTTCACAATTTTTAAGAGGTCTACATTTAGAGTAATTAAACTTGTTTAATCTGTGTTTATATGTACTTGAATCATGATACACACATCTGTGAATCAGCACATATACTTACATGCAATAAAAGGAAGTTACATTTTCAACAACTTCCATCTAACAATTCAGCAAATAATACTCATAATATATAAATCTTGCAATAGTATATTAGAGACATTACAATAATGAATAATTAAATAAGTATATAGAATACTAGTTACGTGTGTATACATAAATATAGTAACAATTATAATATAAAACACTTATTTGTTATCCTGGAGGATTCCTTCATAAGAAATGATATTTATTCTCTAGAATAAATAATTAGTAGACTGCAGATTTAATGTATTACACATATATGTAGATTCATTAAGTAGAAGGTAAATAGAGCTTAAGTGAACAGTATCATCAATATTAAAAACAGGGTAAACATCGTTTTCGTAGTGTAGTGGTTATCACGTGTGCTTCACACGCACAAGGTCCCCGGTTCGATCCCGGGCGGAAACAATTTTCTTTTGCATCTTATGCTTTTTTATTTAATTTATCGTATTTATTAGTATTATTAAAAGATTTATGATATGAATTTCATACTGATATTAATCTAGGAAAAAAAAATATTAAATTTCCTGCTGTATTATTGATCAATTGCGCCATCTGGTTGCGAAAACAGTGCAAACAATGAAGATACCTGTATTATCGACAGAAGATTATTCATTTTACTTATAGACAGTAGGTAATTTAGATAACAATATTCACAAGATAAACTCCCAAAGAACTGCAATTTAATAACGATTAAACGAATGAAACTGAAATTATGAAGATAAGGGCAAACGTCTGAATTTTGAAAATAAATTACCATTAAAAATTGTAAGCTACTCATCTCGATTTACCATAATTTATTAATGGTCGTATAAGACGTAGTGGATGATTGAATTTGCTAAATTGTACTCGATCAAAGAATGGAAATTTTCGACTGCCACTGCTCCTTTCAATCCATCAAAATTAATTTCCCAAATAATTATTACTTCCAAGGACTTAATATTCGTGTCAATAGTTTATGTAACAGGTATTGCTGATGTAAATTTCAGCAACTGCCTCTTGAAAATTATTTTATACTGTAATTAATAGAACATAAGATTTCAAAAATTCGTGCAAATTCAATTTTTCGAGGGATTTTTAATCACGATAAATTACTGTTTTTATCAACCTTCATTATAGACATTCAAATTAGTTAACCCTCGCGATCCTATGACCGGGTCACCGGTGACCCGTCGAAGAACACAGTCACTAAACTGACTACGTGAAAACTGATTCTGATTAAATTTTATATTACGTATTCTATTAACTATGCGAAAAGTCTTCGATCCAACGAATACGTATATTCGATTCCTATCGCTTGCACCTAGTTCGTGCCGCGCAACGGTTTGTCATGGTCCATCGTATATTTTAAGTCCTGCTTTATCGCTCTCCTGCGTAATTACGGAGCAAGTTTACGAGGCCTGTGAGCCAGCCTGAAATCGTGGCTCGAATGAACGTAAAATGACTGGAGAACGTAACATGCAACCTTCTTCGCTGGAAACACCTCTTTTTCCTTCATTTTTCTAAATACACAAATTACAACGTCAAAATTTCGCACAATAAAAATTGTCCTCAATATCTTTCTAAAACTTACCAGAAACTCAACGAGACAAGAAAAATTAATGTTTCCACCTTCTACCGCTGCTTCTTCATCCGATCAGCAAAAGATACTGTTTATTTCCTTAATTAACAACACATTACCTAACGACAACCTACGTCAAAATGAATCTTAACATAACAAATAATTCACAATTTTTTATAAACTTTAGAATATTATTAATATGGATACATGAGCGCGAAATACCCAACGATAAATATCGCGAAAGGAACTACAGTAGGACCTCCATTATTGTCACACCACTTATCCGAACGTCGTTTAATTCGTTGTTCGATTATCCGAACTTCTATACAAGTCAGAAATACGTTTCAAATAAACTTTTGTTAAAACTCGCTATATTGCATAATACATATTAATTTTTTTGTTTTTATATCTTTGCTTCGTCGAGGTTTTACTGTAATTCTGGTCGCTATTTTCATCTTTAATTCCATAGGCGGCATTGTCCCTCGAACCTTGCGAATTTGTTAGAACCAACATCTGTATATCTAATTAGGGAATAAGAGTACACGCCTATAAGACAGTTCCTCGTCAGGTAAGAGGCCTGAAGGAGCCTCGAGGAAGGACACGGGTTTCACCCTAATGAATGAGAATGTCGTATAGCCACGACAAGAGCACGTTGTCGACCGGTGCTTGAAGCGAGAAAGTGTACGTATATCTTGAAGCTGGAACCACAGAGGTGATGTTCCGTGCAGCCTGGAAAGGCTATCTTTATTGGGCGAATCGCGAGCCTATTTTCACGGACATTGCAATGGCCCTAAACCTAGCGAATCGGTTTTCCTGGTCGTAAATGTCCATGATCCATTGAAATTTATGACGTCCTTTGCCGGTAGGAAAGAGTCGATTAAGGTATTGATAGCGTCGCAATTATACCACTTGGCTCGTAGGAAAAGTATCGTTGAAAATATATCAATGGGGTATTAAAGTTTCACCAATCGTCGTAGTAATGAATAGACCCTGGTATACGTTAAATTAGTATCTTTATTGAAATAGTTCTAGCTTACTTGGATGAAGGTCTTGAAAACATGTGTTAAAGTAGACCCATGTTCTCGTCAACCAAGGGTTAAATCACACGAACTTCTCTCTACTATGTTTTCTCTTCTCAGATTCTCACTTATCCCAACTTCACAGACCACCCTGTAGATACTTTAAAAAAGTCATTAGTTTTCTTGTAAACTGAATAATTAAGGACTTTCAAGTAGTAACAGAATTTAACCAAACACTAATAATCAGCTCTATAATTAGTGTCTACAATTTAAAGGTTATGTACAGGTTAGTATCTCTCGATATGTACTTGGTGGCTAAAATGATGGCCTGAAGTGAAACGCAAGAAGGCTAGAAAATAACGTCTCTTAGTGGATGAGAACACGTAGAAGATGAGAGAGACCAGAACGGAACGCAATGGGGGTTTATGTAACTCGGGCATTAGTGACCGTGACGTCACAACGACGCGACACGGTGCAACGGTAGCAGACGGTCGATAGTGCAGTCAACTACTGCATTACACGTAGTTTACCTGTAGGGGTCTATGAAGTCTCCATTCGCGGCCAAGATAACCACGTGGTGGTCGCATGAGGACGCTATCTGTGATCTTACAAATGTGTCTATATATATAGACTCGATTAGTTTGTAGATGCTTGTAGTACTTTTCAGACAGGCTCTCAAAAATTCCGAATTTACTGAACAATCCTCTGAAACCCACCGAACAATTACCTTGAAGCGTGAAAAGAAAAGAAACTCGAAGCATCCGAATAGCTAGATCAGGGACTAGTTAAGCACACAATTGATGAATCCCTCATCAATTAGGCGGCAGAAACAAAACGAGCCAGCGGGAGGAGGTAAGACGGAGGGGATTCTGAAACGATGAGAATGTATCAATCAGCACAATTTAATGCGTGAGAGGCTACGGAAGGGGAGTGGGGTAGGAAGAAGATAGAATCGAAGGGAGCGAGTAGGATAGTGCAAGTAGGAAATGGTGGCAGAAGGCAATAGAAAGCGGGAGCGAGTTGGAGGATAGCGAAATGAATGCAACGACAAGGAGGCCAGCAGATCAAGAGATGAACGCAGCGAAGAGGGGAGTAGGAGACGCGGGAGCCGTGAGGAGGACAGTGGCGGACTCTGGAATCCGTGAGATCGGAAGGGGGGACGACGGAGTAGAGGCAGTGTTGCTAGGAGAGACACAGTGAGCTGGGGAACGCATTAACGGAATGAGACGGAGATCAGTGAGAGTAGGGTCTGGCCGATGCAGAATCTGTGCGACCAAGTAAAGAGAACAGACAGGGACAGATCTAACGCTGACGAACACGAGGGGAACGAGAAGCACAAACTGTTCGAGCGAGACAACGTTACCCAGGCTGACGATGTACACACGCGAAATTCGGGGAATCAAGACGTAGGGATATTGGAAAAACGAGTGGGTTACGAGGAGAACGGAACGGAGAGAATCGAATGGAATATAGGAAAGAAACAGGGACGGAGGAAAGTTGGGAGAGGGGAGAAACGCGGGAGGCCTTGAACTGCCGCGGCCGGTCGGCATCGCAACTTTCCGCTCTGTGGATCACATCGCTCCTTCCATTTCTCCCGTCGTTGCCCGCGCTCTCGACTCTGGCCATCTTTCCTCGATCGACCAGGCGTATCCCCGCTAGCTGATCTCTCTGATCGTCTATTGACGTCGTCCTTCCGAAGGTTTCCGCGATTATAATGATCCCTGGAATTGAAAGGACTTACTGGGTTCCCGCTTGGGTATGAGATTAAACGCAACTCCCTCGATACTACCTCTTTGGGGGCTATATACTGATACCAAATTCAGTGCAGGATCAGTTCAGTATTCTATCATAATACGTAGATAGGGGCTCAAATAGCTATATTCGAGATAGAATCATAGTTAGACATATGTAGAGGTCTATCTTCAATCCTAGTATTCAGATTTAAATCTTCCTCTGATCCTGTTACGATTTCCAGGTCTTTTACGACCTAACAGGATCTTCCTTCTGTACTTATCTGTATCTTCAGCGTTAAAAGGATATCCACTGGTGAACGATCCTATCCTCCCTCTTCCTTTTTCCCAATCGAAGGACGGTCAAAGACATTTCATTCAGTAATGAGATCAACGCCCACAAAAAGTAGCCTTGGGTCCAACAAGTCGAGTAGGTAATAAAGCATCGACCTGTACAGGCTTCAAGCCGTGTTGCGACGGTTGCACGTGTGTGCGAGGGGCACGCGTGAACGCGCGCGCGCACGCGCTCCGTCAGAGATCCGACACCTTGAACTTTTATCACGTGCACGAATAGCCGCGATAATAACACGCTGGGATTGTTTGCATAAGCCAGCGCGTAACCGAATACCAGGAAACAATGCCTTCGACCAAGCGAAAATCGTGTTTCTGAGTCAACGATCCGGACGTTGAGTTTCTTGCACTCGATTTTACGTTTCTCAGCCCGAATCCCGCGGACCGAAATAATCTTCCCCTGACACCAGATACTTTTTCCCTGGCCTCCCGTGCCCCCCCCCCCTAGCCGCTTTGCAAAACATTCACGAGAACCGATTTGCAAACCAACACACACTGTTCGATTTAAACACCCGTTTATAATTCCTGTTATTGCTTCTCTTGATGTACGTACAATGTACAGCGTGCAGGGAGCAATGGTCTGCGGTAATGCGCTTCGGAGGAGACTAGGTCTGTCGTTTTAAAAAGTCACTTTCTAGAGGAATTTGGGGTTCTAGCTATCTAAATTGTTTATTAAACGTCTGAGACAACTTTGGGGATAAATAAGAACAATTGAATCGTATCAATTGTCACCTGGATTCATGATCCCACATGAGTAGACTGCTAATATTAACTCTTCAGTGAAAGTTGACGAGAAACCCTGAATATACTAAATCTAGTTTACAGAATACACTAAATTTAAATATCATAGTCTTCTCTACGTCAATTAAAGCTGATGATGAACGTAATGTCCAAGTAGCACGCCACCTTAGACCTAGTAGCAACCAGACTAGTCAGATAAATTTGTCCAATGCATTTTACTCTGTTTCAACTAGACCTGATGAGTTGCAGTCTAATCACTACAATATCTAAATCTTTTCATCCAATTTCCATTCCCTAAGACCTGATGATTTGGGACTCTGACCACCAGTCCACCTTACCCTGGTCAATGTCTTCTCTGCCTAGAGTGATGGCCAAGACCTGATGACTTGGGACCTTAATGAATCAGTCAAGGACACCCTAGTCAATGTCCCCTCTACCTAGACTTGTGAATAGGGCATTCACAACTAGACTGTTTCAACTAGACCTTATGAGTTGCAGTCTAATCACTACAATATCTAAATCTTTTCATCCAATTTCCATTCCCTAAGACCTGATGATTTGGGACTCTGACCACCAGTCCACCTTACCCTGATCAATGTCTTCTCTGCCTAGAGTGATGGCTAAGACCTGATGACTTGGGACCTTAATGAATCAGTCTAGGACACCCTAGTCAATATCCCCTTTGCCTAGACTGATGGCTAGGACCGGATGACTTGGGACCCTGACCACCAGTCTAGGTCACTGTGGCCTCTATCTAGACTTGTGAATAGAGTATTTACAAGTCAAAGTTCGTCCATGTTAACTCACAGCAAGAACTGTGAATTTTGCAAGCGTCATGGACGTTGCCCGTGGAAGAAAGAGTCAGTGTATGACTAGAAAGGCAAACATTTGCTTGCTAAAACTCTTTTTTAGTTTGTTATTACCAAGACCGTGGCTCGGTTCTGTATCGTAGTTCCACGTGCCGCATAGATTGCCGCGATCCTTTCTATTGTTGGCTTATTATCAAAAGCATTCGCCAAAGACTAAGTCGTAATACGCGGCCTTTCTCTTCCTCGATAGGGATAATCGTTCGCAAGTCAGATAGCCTTTGCCTACGACGGAATATTTCAAGTTCAACAACAGGACGGGATTAGGGTATCTGCCACCCGAGTAGTTCGTCCGATAACGTTGATCGGCCCTGCTCGCGTTTCGTAAGAGGTGAAATAAAGGGGTTCGAGGAAGAATTGTTTACCGTTCAAGCCTCTCGATACATCTGGAACGAAAGATAATTATTGCAGAGTACAGAAACCATGAATAACCTTGTGACCTTGAAATGACCTTGATTACCAATCTTCTTTTATGATGCTGGAATGTCCTTCTCTGACCTTTTTGGGTATCTTAAACCGAATTCTTGATGTACGAAGGAATATAAAAGTAGTTTAGGATATTTACACATGATTCGTTTTTATTGTTCACGTGAATGGGTTAATACTGGGCTCTATATTTAGGAACTGGTCTTCCACGTCAGCCGTGATCTACGATACGTCAAGTAATTCTATATCGGTTTTGTATTGACGTAAATTGCATCGAACATTCAGCGTCGGTCTTTTAATAGTCACACGGATCGACAAGTTTGCCGGTGATTACGTGTAAACGATCCTTTTATAGACATGGTTACCGGTGACTCGACCAAAAACAAAAAAAACTCACCAAAGTGTGTAGTACAAGTGGCAGAAAATCGATTTTCTTTGCGTCAACATCCGTGTAATTAATTTGACACGTGAAACATGGATGAATGAAAGAATCAGCGTCGTGAATTATCCTCGAACCGTGGGTATCGAGTAACCCAGCCATCGTGGGGATAGGGTTTAGAGTGTTGAAAAGTTTAGAAAATTCTGCCTGGCTGTGCATTCGGTGTATTCATCGGGGTCAAAGTGCACAGAAGCTCTTTATCCCAGGGAAGTACGCGGAGGCAAGGTCTCTATCATCGACCCAATCCCCATGTCGGTGTCCTTAGCGACGTTTCTCACGGTATAGTCGCCGGGGCTATTCACGTTTCTCGCGGTCGAGCATCGAACGTCGGCCTGGGGATCGATACGCTTTTCCCCACCTTCCTGGCCCTCGCATCAGATCGTAAGACGTCGAAGCCGACGTCTACGTGGTCGTTAACGACGTCGATAACAGGGTCGCCCCGTGTCCGCGTATGTACATGCCTCGTGAATCTGCATAGTAGCACGGTTAAAGAACCGGGTTATTACCAAGCGATTCAACCCTGACATTTCGTACGATGACGCCGATGCCTTACACGTATACAGGCCGCTCAGCGCGCCTTTCCTCCGTGGGCTCGGAAACCCACCAACAGGGGAAACCTCCCCCTCCAGAAGGGAACAGTCGGAGGTCGGACGAAAATAAACGGAAAAACAGCGGAAGGTTGCCCGATTGCGTGCGGACAACTGACCAATTAAGGGCGATACGATGATCGTTCACCTTCAATTTCTCGAACGATCACGACTAAACCTCCTTGAACATTCTGGCACCACGGTGCGCCGGAGAACTTGTACTCCGAGACGAAACAGGGTCCAATTGTGTGCATACTTTGGTAACTCGAAAATTCCACTTTTCTTTTAACTACGCAAGTTCTAGGTCTGGGTTAGTTAGATATTAATTTGTAACCCAAGAAGAAACAGGGTCCACTTGCATGCACACTTTGGTAACCCCAAAATTCCAATATTTGTTCCACTACACAAGTTTTAGGGGTTCTATAGAAGTCTGAACTAGGTCCTTGCTTAGTTAAATTTTAACTTTTACTCCTAGAAGAAACAGAGTCCACTTGCATGCACACTTTGGTAATCCGAAAATTCCAATGTTTGTTCAATTACTTAAATTCTAAGGGTGCTACGAAAGTCTGAACTAAGTCTGGCTTAATTAGGTTTTAACTTGCACTCTTGGAAGAAATTGGGTCCACTTGCATGCACACTTTAGTAACCTCAAAATTCCAGTATTTATTCCACTACACAAATTTTAGGGGTTCTATAGAAGTCCAAACTTAGTCTAGGTTAGTTAGATTTTAGAAAGTAAACCAAGATGAATCTTTTGGTAGCACCAAAATTTCAATTTTTCGTGGACTATATAGTATCTGGGGCACATCAATCCAGGTATATGGTAAGTCTTGCTAGATCAACATCCTAACAGGAACCAATATGAGTAACAGGAGTCCTAACTCCTAAAACATCCCTTAAAACATTCATTACATCACCTCGTAGGGATCTTAAATACCAACATTCAAAAGTGTTATTCCAATTAATTCCATGCATTGCCAGAGTCATTATATCCACGCCTGCATCAACCATCAAGTCCTCAAAAATGGTGAATTCAGTATTTTCACAGAAAGGTCAACTCTTGGTACAGGAACGTTGAAAAACTTGTTATAGTCACGAAACGTATTATGGAATCGTTTCGAGTGAGTACGAGGGAAAAAAAGAACAGTGCAAGTGTACCGAGCGATCGACCCACCAGGGGATTATGATTGACGCATTCGCTATTCGACTAATGCAGGACATTGTGATGTCCGTGCGGCGACGTTTTCGTTTCTTTTTCTATGCCGTCGTTCCATTATCATCGGCCGTCTATCTGCCGCTCGGACTCCACCTTCCTCCTCTAACTCTCTTTCTCTCTCCTCCTAATCAGACATCGCGGCTATATTTATACCCACGAAGCATGAAAGGTTCATGGAGGTTACGATCCAACGGAGACGCAACAGATTACATATTCAATGATCCCCCTCTCTTTCCTCGTGCATCGGACAAACTGTGTTGGTTCAGGTGATTAAGTGCAACGCGTATCGACCCCGCGGAATTTTACACTCGTTTTTTTTCTGTCCCCCTCTCTCTCTCTCTCTCTCTCTGTCTGCTTTTTTCCACCGCCTGACGTCTTATCGGAACGTTTCTCGATTCATCGTGTGCTGTCCTGGCGACGTACGAACAGGTTTCTAGGAAGCTGTTCTGCAATTTCCATCCGTCGATGTTTCTTCCCGCTTTTTATCGCGAAACAATTCGGAGAATTTTAGGAAAGTTGTTTTTTTTCTGTAAGATTTTTTTCGTATTTCTGAATTCAATTTTTGTATAATTTTTTATTGCCTTCGCAATGGGTACTAGCTATTTATTAGTTAATGATAAAAATTGGATAATTTCTGATAAAAATGAGAAAAATTGAGAATTTACACACTGTCAAAATCGGCGACTGGGTCAATCGTGACCCATAGCAACATCTCGAAATATTCGTTTCATCGATGTATGAGAAGTTTAATCACTGTGCTTACCGATGGGACCCCGTGACCCGGCCATCGGAATTTCCTAACTTCATTTTGCAATAATGTATATAGAATGATAGAATAGATCGTGATCCATTTTACAAGCAAAATTATATTTTATCGAATTTACTTAGTTAAATGGAAATTACTTTTTTCTCTTACAGAATTTATAGAGTCCAAAATATATATAAGAACTTCAATTTAGTTATTGTTGTAGTGTTTAGTCAATTATATTTACAGTTTTGTATTTTCTTTTTTAATAAGGAAGCTTAATGAATATAAAAATTAGGACAGATGGTAGGCAAGTCTCTCTTCATAGGTTCGATTTAAAATACTTCTCAATGTATCTATAGAGGCAATGAAACAGTTTCCAATAAATACAAAAAGGTGAGCTTCAATGAGAAAGTTTTCTAGTATTATAGACTGTTGCCGTCTGACCGCGCGGCCAGTGCTACTCCATAGTTCGAAATCCATTGTGAAGTAGAAAATCCTCGTCTGTGGCAGACTGGGCGTGAAAAGTGGACGTCTGACTCTGGTTGACCAGTTCCCCTTATAAGCTTCCATATACAAATCAAACAATTACAATCCCAACTTCTGCAACAGTTTTATAAGATATTTCAAAATCAAAAATGTTTAGTCAAACCCAATTTTTTACAAATAAATGGTTAATAAATATTTACAAGTGTGTTCAGACACTTTCAAAGTAATAATTAGATGTAAAAATATTCATATTGCCTTTATTTATTTTTACCTCCCTTCTGTGATTTTGATTTACCTTTAAAATTGAAACTTGCCACTTTATACATAATTTCGTCACATAAATTTGGCAGCTTCTTGTAAACAAATTTATGAAACACCGTGTACATAAAAAACATGGGGCAACACAAAATTAAATTCAATTGCAATAAGAAAGAGTTTTATTTAAATGTTAACATAATTTTGATTAATTATGTGTAAAGAAATGAAACGTTATTTAAAGAAGTGAGGGATTATTGTATGTTTAGAAGAATGAACGTTTGAATAATTCTCCGAGCTTCAGCTTTAAAATACACAGAGACGTGTGCTTTGCAAGCACGTCGACAGTCGTACGTATTGATTCGGTCGGATCTGTATGCGTACGAGGAGAGCTTTGTGCGGAGACACCGCTCGATAACCACCCCTTTACACTGTCCTTTGCCAGCCGACTTACATTTCCCTCGTCGTTGTCGACGTCGTTAAACGATCGTCCCGAACTCCGTAAAACTGTCTTCCCTGTCACGCCTCGTGAGCAATTAGAAATTCCGCGATGATCATGGTAAAATCCCGTCTTCGTCAAAGAGACGCCGTAACTTCCTAGAATATCATCTGACTTCATCATTATTAATAACATGTTCTTTAAATAAGCATTATATTCCAAATAAAATTAAATCCATTACGCAAAAATTAATCCGAGTTGCATCCACTAGTTCAAAAAATTGTCGTCTTTGGTGATACTAGAGGTGATTCTTGAGGTACCTGATTACCATAAACTATCGGGTACTTAAGTAGAGAGACACTACATAGATAATAATAAATTCCATACATGTGTATCTAGGTCCCACTGAAATAATCGTCTGGTGCCCAACTGAATATGTGTCAGATTGAATATTGCTCATGTATCCGGGTATTAGCCACATAATTTGGGTACTACTCTGGTACTATCCAGTTACTCAGTTAATGCTTCTGTTCTTGAACATTACACAGATAACCAGGCGCTGCCTTAG
Source organism: Dufourea novaeangliae (assembly GCF_001272555.1). Lineage (NCBI taxonomy): Eukaryota > Metazoa > Arthropoda > Insecta > Hymenoptera > Halictidae > Dufourea > Dufourea novaeangliae. The sequence goes on along the minus strand of NW_015373889.1, from coordinate 202,335 downwards.
TCGTCAGGGTACTTGCCAGTTAATCAGGTATTGCATGGTTACTCAGGTACTAGTCATTTCATCAGGTACTGTTCGAGTGCCTGAATATTATACAGATAATCAGGTACTGCCTTAAGTATTGAGGTACTATCTACTCGGATATAGTAATTACTCGGCTACTAGACATTTCATCAGGTACTGTTTGAGTACCTGAATATTACACAGAAAATCATGTATTGTCTTAGGTGTTCCGATGCTACTTAATTAATCGGATACTGAACGGTTCCTACGGTATTGCTTCAGTACCTGAATATTATACAGATAATCAGGTACTGCCTTAAATTTTCGGGTGCTAACCATCTAATCTGGCACTGCATGGTCATTCAGGTATGAGCAAGTCCATCAGGAACTGCCTGTGTACCTGAATGTTGTACAGCTAATCAAGTACTATCTTACATGTTCAGGTCCTAGTCACTGACTTGGCCGTTCCGGTATAGCCCAAGACACAGAATATTTCCGCGCATTAAAGTACCAGAAATGACGTAAAAACTTTCCGCAGTTCTAATTGCCGCCAGGAAGGAATCGATCAGCTCGGGTTCCGGGAGCCTCGCGTCAGACACCCAGCGCACCATTGCTCTCGTTCGATCCGGTCGTATTCGGCGATGGTCGTCGGTGTGTGGGACGCAAGTCGAAAATAGGTCTCGCATCGAAGGATGGGGTTGTAAACAGACTACGCCGCCGGGGCGGGGAGCTTTCCGACGATGGAAACACGTAGAATCAAACAAGCCGGTGCAAAAGGGGGCGAACTTGCAACGAGGTTGGCAAAAGCCCCGGCCCCAGCTGTGGCCCAGCTTGCCTTGCATCGGGTCGATCAATAAACGTGTGGCCGACGGTAGAGCAGTTGGCCGCGTCCTGGGCGTCGCGACGTTCCCTGGTGCCCGGTCTAAATTTCGGCCGCTGCACCGGTGCCACTGTGTCGCCGGCCAGCAGCCTTGCTACTCTTGCTTTGCCCTCCCTCTTTCCCTTTCTTGCAAACGATGAGCGCCATCCCACCCTGAACCCGGACGACGCGCTCTCGGCTACCGTACGCGACGCCACGCTCGACCGACTTTGCTCCCCCCCGCCCCTGCGATCCTGGAATCCTTCCGCCGGGACATGAAACGTCACCGAGTGTCCCAGACCCGGCGTCCATTTAATTGGATCACTTAGTTCGCATGAGAAATGTGGCGTATACAATTTTTTTTTTTTTTACAATCCTCTTTTTCCAGTTGCATCAAACGATCAGGGAAAGGGGGATCTGAATTTTAAACAGGGATACAATTTTTATGATTCAGTGTTAGGTACTTGTTCTGGAGTCTTCTGCCAGGGCTTTATTGAATATTTCAGGAAGAGAGGCGGATTATGAGCGACAGGTGTGCAGTTGTTCAGAAACCCCTGGGACGTGTTACCTGTTATAGTGTTCGGTTTTCCAGGGAACGTTAATGATACGCATATGCGACGTTGACGAGGCGACCGTCCGAGTTTGTGAATGTAACTACGCCGCACAGCTGCGACGTTCCCGACCTAGGTCCTAATTTCCCAGGGGGCCAAAGGTCTGGGACGCTCAAGGACAAAACCCCCTAAGTCTGAGCATTGTGTCGCTGCGCGTCCAGACTTCGTGTGGTCTCCTAGAATATCGTGTATACGAGGCTTCTCTGTGCAAGGATACGAAATTTTTGTTTCCCATCACCTGATACCTCTTTCCAAGTGGTTCTGCTCCTACCTGTCAAGAGGGTATAGTAGACAAAGCAGTGACTCAACACGCTAATCACAATATTTCGAACAACTCTGAAGCAATAGATACACAGTGCAAGCTTACAAAAATTACAAGACATTCAGATCGATTTTGGTGGGTCTAATTTCACGTGGACACTGAAGCGTAAAGGGTTAGCGTAGCCCCAAGGTCCTCTAAACTGAACGTCGACGCCACTGGCAAGAGGGTCCGCGGTGCGTGGAGGGTAGCAGCGTTGGCCTGGCGCTGAGCGATTGGCCGAGAGGGAGAGTAGACGCGTGGGGTGGGGGGAGGGAAACCAGGGTGGGGGGGCAGGGGGGTCACACCACGGAGAGGGAATAGCCAGGCGATACCCCAGAGAGGGAACGAGGAAAGCTCTATCGATCGTTAAGTCTGTAGACCGTCTGCCTCTGGACAAGATCATAATGTATGACTGGGGCGGAGAAAGACGGGGGAGAAAGAGGGGATGCCGCGGTTCACCTCGGCCAGGGGAGAACATGAGGGGGGGGGTGAACCATGAACTCGTTCATTCGCTGGCGAGTTGAAGGACGATACCGCGGCAGGGTGGTTGTTTAGGCGACACTCAGCACTGCCTCCCGTACGAAGACGTCTTCGACTAATAGGAAGACCCTCGAACTTTCCGTCCTAATGCCATTCTTACTGGAAAGGTCAGCACTCGCCGCTTGTTTTCGCCTTGGTTGGAAGATTGATGACCGAACTTCTTGGGGGGAGTTTATGGGCACAGGAACTGGACTGAAGGTGATAGTCATAGTTGTAGATTTGTAGCGACTCTTTTCAGTATGATTCATTTGGTCCAATCCAATTCACGGTTAATCCAGAAGTAGATCAGATTCAATCGTATCTTCAATATGCACGAACTAAGTTGAATCTTGCTGATCTTTTACAGGGAGGTTAAAATGTCTATCACGACGAATGTGTGTGGGAGTACATAGAGTCTGAGGATTAGGATCAGTTTGCTGCAGAAACTTTTGAAGAGCTGCGACAAAATCTTAATAAGAGATCGAAAAAGCAAAGGCACGTAATGGTGCTCGAGGCATGAAAACGTGATTGGGTCGAAATGGACTCGAGGACCGTAATACAGGTTTAACACGTTCATTGTGCAGGCTATTTCGGTTGATGTTTGAAATTGTACTATATAGTGGTCACCGGTGACCGCTACGGAATGTGTTAAGAATTATATGAATTTCTGATGAGGATGTTCTGAATAATTTCGGTTAACTAAATATGCATTTACTGGTGTGTCTTCGATGGATACATAATGTGCATGACAATAGACTTAAAATGGATGACGGTGTACCAAGGCCTTCGCTAGAAGTTTTTTTTGTTTAAGAAAATGTTTTCTTCTGTGCAATCGGTTCGTCGAGCGTTCCAGCCTGAGGTGATTGATGATACCTATCGTGGACATTGACAAAATGAAAGTTTTTAAGACCCCCACGGATAGACGAGATATCAAGCGAAAGGTCAAGAACCGCGACCGATTGCATATTTTTAAGAAGTTCGTTTCGTATCTTTCGAAAAAGCTCGACGTAAATACGCTTACGTCAGACTCCGATGATACAATCGTACGAATTGTTCAGCGGGCCGTGAACGGGATTTGTTCTCCTTTTTTTTTTTATTTTTGACTTGTGAAGGGATAAGCGACCGTGCGTATTAGCGGGGTATGACGTCAACCGTGATTATACACCGGTTTTACGCTCGAGAGCGGACTTATTTTTATAAGCAGGTGTAACCAATTAGAACGTGCCTTCAGCGAATTTTTGGATAACAGAGCATTTTCGGTTTTTATAGCCATCTCCATGTATTCGAAAGGAAAGAACATATATCTTCAGTAGAACCTCCTGTATCCGAACTAATATAGGAAAACATAAGTGTTCGGATAATAGAAAAAAATAAAACTTCATTTATTTAAATGCTTATGGATTACTATTAGATATTAAATATTATGGATCCCATATGAAGATATATATCTACTGAAGAGTAGAACCTTCTGTATCCGAACTAATATAGGAAGACATAAGTGTTCGGATAATAGAAAAAAATAAAACTTTATTCATTTGAATCGAGATTAAGAAACTTGATAATCTGAAGAAATTTCACAGAAATCTATTTTTATGTATAGTTTTATGCATGACAACAAACAACATTTCCGTGTGTGTTCTTTTTGTTTACGTTTCTGTTTACGGTTGCGTTAGAAGGCACGACAGTTCACGCCCGTTTCAAGAGTATATAGACGAAAAATTCACGTTTCGTCGTAATTCGACGAGATTTTACGAGAACGTTCGGTCGTTATGCGTGTTATCGACCGAACGATAAGAGCAGCCGCAGCACGATAAGGTGTCAATGTCACGGTTCTGCGAATTCATCGGAGCGTTCCCACCGTAACTGTGCACGCAGCTGCCACAGTGTCGAGATTTCCCACTCGAATGTTAATTATTTATACATTCCTCGTTCTCAAATACACTTGTTTCATGATTCGAAAAATTCAAAACATCAGTAACAATTATTACCATAAATCTATGTTTGACGTTAACTTTTTCTATTTGAATAGCTGGATCATCAACGACCCAGAATAATTAGAATTTTACGAGGTTAAGTGTTTAATGGAAAATATGTTGGACAGTTGATGTGTATCACAAAGACAGATAACGCTCACGCCTAAGACATAACAAGATAAGAGGAGGGGACAAGTAATATTACATATTTCATATCGTTTAAAGAAATGCGGCGGGTCGATGGCTTTGTGCAAGTGGAACGCAAGCTAATCCTGTTTACCAATTTATCGAACCTCTCTCGACGCCGGTTCCGAGGGAACATTTATTTTAGGCTCTCCCTGGTTCTTCGTTCATTATTTTTTAAATCTCATTCGCGAAGGTTTGTGCAGATGAATAAGAAGATTACTTCCACTGTAACTCTTAGATTAATATTTCTGTAAATTAGTATTTTCTTTTAGCTTTGGTTCTCAAAAATAGAAAGTAACAAAACCCATTCACTTCCTATATTTTACTAGATTGCAAATAACCAATTAGAATATTGCAGAAAACATTATGCACATTAATAATTACTTTTACCTGATAACTCTTTTTGTACGTTACAAAAATAAAATTACTTGCGGAATGACGACAGAATGACCGTAAACTATTTATCATCAATTATTTATATTTTTTCTGGGACATCCTAATAAGCAAAACAAGTTAGCGCTTCTTAATCTAGCAATTTAATAATTGACACCTTTCGCAGTCATGATACTGGGACAAGTGTGACGTTACATTGTGAAGAAGTTTCAACTCCACGTCAACCGAGGTTAGTTCCAAAGTTCAGATCCAGTCTAAAAGCGAATCTTAAAACAACTCCCCACAAGCTAGGCAAGGGTAGCAGGAATCCGCGAAGGGCTTCGTTCGTCTAAACCTAATTACTGTCCTCCTCACCTCTTGCCCTTTGCGTAACTGCCACAGATATAAAATCCCCCAAATCCTCCAATCTTAGTGGAAGAGTCCGTTACATCACGATAAGTGAACCTACGTTAAACTAACATTAATTCCAGCACAACATTCACCTAAACGCACCTTTCATCCAAGCCACATTTATCTTCTTCATTGACATCCATCAGAATATATTCATCTCCCTATATCAGTTCGGATAACAGAGGCTCCACTGTCCTCCACAGTGAACCAATTCGCCCACTTCACGATTTCAAACCGTTCCAAACATAATGCCTTACGAAATGATCAAAGACGGTAATATATACAACAGAATAAAGCTTCCATCAGACCAGGGTGTCACAGGAAGCTCAAAATTTTAGCGTAGGCCTCCAGGCGGATCCTGGTCTGGCTGTTGCCTGGCGCGCAGGGTGTCAGAAATCCCTGAAGAGGGGCTTCTCGTTCGGTACGAAACCTAGCGACCCAGCCACGGCGCACACACCATATCTATCTCTCTCTCTCCTCGCAGCCCGTGACATTGACCCTGGCATTGATCTCTCGCGACACCGCAGTGGAGCCTCCTACGTATATATGTACACACAGGCCGTGCGTACGCAGTTACGGTCCCGTTTCAACCGTAGGCCCGACGATCGGGTGTCGAGGGAAGAGAGCCACGTCTCGGGAGGCGGAGTGACTGAGAGAGACAGAGAGGGGGGAGGTACACGGGGTAGGAGGCACTACCGGCGACCTTGAAGCGACCCCAACCAAGGTCGCAGACGCAGACGCCCCTTCCTCCTCGCGTTCCGTCGATTTCCCTCCACTGCCCTCTCTAGAAGACCGCGCCCTCTCGCCCCTTCCCCCTCTACCCCCTCCCTCTGCCATCGTGCAGTCCTCCCGATGTTTCCTCCGGTCCCTGGCATGGAGTTCGGCTCTTCCTTATCGTCTTCATTCTCTCCCCCACCCCTCTCCTTCAACCATTCCGCGTTTTTCTTCCAACTTTGCTCTTGTTTGGGCTGTGCCTGGCTACCCTGGATTCTTGGCGTAGATTCAGCAACGGAGGTGAACGTGTCGTTAGAGGATCGATGTTGTTGGATCAACGTCGCTGGGAAATTCAAGGGTGAAAGCAAAAGTTTAGCGACTGATATAGGTTTGTTTTAATTACGGTCGATTGGGCTGAAAGGTGGCTTAGAGGTTGGGTCGATCCAGTCGGAAGTGGTCATTATTTTGTAAGTGTAGGTCTACCAATTAATAAACCATTACCTTCTTTTGTCTAGTATCTAGGCTAGATCTTGTTTTTGTAACCTGGACCAAGGAAAATCTAAACGGTACTGCCATATTGTACGCAACATGAGGGATCAAGAGTTGTGTTCTGTAATAGAAAGGAAATGTTATTTCATTTTTAAGAGTATACGGCTTTGTATCTTACGTTTGTCATCTGAAACTCTTGCCCTTGAATTGCCAGGTCGTCCAGAGCCCCGAACACTGACCGACCGCAAGTAGGTCGTCTGGCATTGGCTCCAATTGCGTTTAAGGTATACGGATGACGAGACCGTTAATCAAGGAAGCCTCTCGCGAGCCCTCGGTGCCCGCGATTGGAGCCACGTTGCTCTCCGACGCGGAATATTCGCGGGCAAAAATAACACACCCCCGTGCGTTACGGGTGTATTTTTAGGCGTCGTTCTTACAAAAAATTCGATTATTTGTGTGTTCCGTCGGACTGTCGAGGGAGAAAAATAGATAGAGTTCGTCTTCGAGCTGTTTGCAAAGCGTACACAAACGGCGTCCCGTCTCGTTCCAGCGCAATGATAGCGGCCCTATTCGTTTCCTCGCCGTTCTTTCGTTGCTTTTCGTTTCTCATTCTCCTCTGTTCGGGCGGGTTCACTGTCACGCCCCGCATCCTACCCCCACCAACATGGCGTTTTTTGCGTCGCGGCACGTTTCAGCTTCGGCCCCGGAGGGCTGCATACTTGGAACACTTCGCATCGCGAATAATATTTCAACGCGACCAAAAAGAAAAAAATGGTCACAGTGTTACTGGCGCATGAGTTGTGTGTCTCCCCGGCACTCTGTGCACTCTGATTTCGCCGAGAGGATGTCGTTTAGCGTTATGGCGTAGCAGAGACATATTTCGGGAATATCTTCGGAGATCGTTAGAGGCGGACATCTTTGATGATTTCCTATGTTGTAGGGATCGTTCCAACATATTTACTGGTTGCACAGAGTCTTCTAATTCGGGACAACGCCTGAGATAGGATACCTTTAATAGGATAAGTTCTTCTAATTCGAGGTGACAAGGGGATTTTCGATGGGTAAATAGCTTTGACAGGACGCTTTTGTGCACAGGCAATGCCTTTGACAGGACCTCTCGTAGATAGAGGTAGCACCTTTAATAGAACACTTCTAGGTAGATAATAGATCATACCTAAAGGTAGTACTTGTAAAAGGACATGGCTAGATGATCTTCCTTAGCTAGAGCTAACACTTTCGATAGGTACATACCTTCCACACAATACCTCTAATTTGATAATCAGATCAAGTTAGAGGATACCTCCAACAGGACATGATCAATATAATATCACCCAACCAGGATCGCATCTACAACAGGGTATCTCTTGCTAGGTACATTCTCCACTATTTCCCTATTTTCCCTATTTCCACCCTGAGGGCTCGATAGCGGCGTAGAAAATATGATTCCCTAAAACCGTGGATGCACAAGAGCCTCCATGTGTCTTTAGATCTCCAAACGCTAAATACTTCGACAAAGTAAAAAATCTGGATTTAAAGGTATTTGACAAGGCACTTGTATCCAACTTCTTTTATCTATAGCTTTTACAAAAATCAGTTCTATAGGCAGTCCAATCATAGCTGCCCCCATCCCCTAAGTCATGCCCCATCGCAGGAACCTTCTATAATCTCGTCCACCAGGATGACGAACACGACGGTTTCGGTTTCATATTTTATTGGCAGCATTACCCGGCCAGTCTGGCCGAAACTCTGCGCGTTCGTCGCCCCGGCACGAACGTGTCCTTAACAGTGTAAGCAGCGGCGTGTCGGCACGCTTTATTCACAGTCGCGTTTATTTGAGGCGGGGTCGTTGGATCGGCCGAAGGACGGCCGAACCCGAGGCGGGCAGTGGCTCGCGGTGAAAACGGCACGCCGAACCAGGCCGTTTCTGATGATTTATGTAAACAAGGTTGAGAACCTCGCGGGAGGTCTGACGCGTGGGCCGCCACGGACGAACCGTCGGCTAACAACCCCGTCTCCTCTTAAGGACTTCAACCCTCTCCATCCCCCCTGTTCCCCTCCACCTACACCTGCTACGCTGTTCGCTTTCTTACGGTACTCGGCCTGGAATTTTATTGGTCTTCCGTCGGTGACGCAAGAACGGTGCCTTCAAGTGGGGAGGATGTTTTGGTTGCTCCTTGAGAGTCCCGGATGGTGTTCCAGCCGAAGTCCACTCCCTTTTATCCTGGACTTTCAGGACTTCGTGGTAGAAAGAGAGAGAGTCTCCATGATGTACGAATTTAAATTAACGAGTGCTGTCAAAATATTTGACGGTGTGCAACGGGAGTAACCAATTTCTAAATGTGTTTGGCTCGTTGGTTGGATAAATTGAACCTGCCTCGTGATCGATCGAACGCGTTCTCGATGATAATGGTTCCCGAGTACAGCCCAAGAGGATTATTTGCATGAGCTCTTTCGCTCGGGGCTGGGAGTTGCGGAACGACGCAATAGGGTTGCTTCCCGTGACTACGGGGTATGCGCGTAACGAGGCCCTCGCTGAATGGTGGGAAGCTTACCGAAACCATTTAACAGCGGCGAGGAGGGAACCGAAAACTGCGTCGTTTCTTCGCGTGAAATGTAGAACTGCGTGTCCATGGGAACGTTCTGTAATTACGAAGACTGTTAGCCTGGATCCTGGATACGTGAATAGAGGGTTTCTTGTATACAGAACGTTTGTCCTTGCAATAAAGCAATTCTACACCTATTAATCTGATTCAACCGTCGGATGCCGAGTCATTTCTGACCCATAGCAAAGTCTCGTGTAAACGTTTGATCAGAAGTTTTAGCTTGTGTTTTAGTGTAGGCTTGCGTCTGAGGCGAACCACGTTCGTCATCTGAGGGTATATAATAGACATATCGACGACGACTTGAAGTGGGGATGAATACTGTTTTTTCTAACAAGAGTGACTTTCGAGAGAAAAGGATTCTTGTAGATGCTACATCAGACTTTTAGCACTTAGGGTACCATAAGTCTATCGTATTACAAGAATTCAATGACGTCGTTTCTAATGGTTGTACTTAAGTCCCTAATTCTATCAGATCCCAAGATGATCAATATTTCCACAACTTCGTTAAAAAACACCTGCTGTTTATTCACATTTAGTCACGACAACTTGCCAGTGACCCTGAATCATCTACATACTTTAATGCAACAAATAATGGTATATTTGAGGATAATGAACTTTAGGTGCAAAATAAATAGGTCCTCCTTGCTAAAATCACGTGGTCTTGCGTACGATTTGATCGTTACTCATAACAGCCGGCAGTCCAATTGGGATTCCCATCCTCTAAAAAAAACTGCTGGCTAACACTTCGGTCTTCGGATACTCACAGGTCTCCTAGGGAAACGGATCCTCGTCGTCATGGAGGTAGATCGGAGTACCCAAGAATCGTTGCGTTCAGTTTCATGGATGTATTTTTCTGGGTAGGGGGTAACGTATGTGCGTAAGGAACGGGCAAGTTTCCTGCCCGTACATCCCGTATCAATGGGGTTTTTGCGCGTCTGTTGTCATAGAAACGGGCGTGCCTACCCTGTCGTGCGGCTCGAACCATCCCCGAATACCGTCTCAGTTGCCACGTGGACGACAAAAGGGGAAATCCTCGTGCGTACATCAGCGACGGAGTCCTATACACGGAGAGCTTTTCATCATTCTTCATCGATTGGACGGCCGGGACTGCAGGGCCCTCTATGGACATCAAACCTGAATGATTAACCGCGTAATCGGGAATGACGACTTAACTCGTCAGTCTTATCGTACTGTATCTTCCTCTAATTTTTCGTTCTCTGAACATTCCCAGAGAGATATTCACATAGTTTGCTGTTAAAATGATCTATTCTGTGTAAAATCATATGTGGTATAACAAATCTTCTCCAGATTCCATGGTAAAAATTAGAATTTTCAACTTTTCCTCCAATAAATACGAAACTCTACAAACATACAATGCAAGACAATTCAATAAAATGAGAAGATCAAGGCTAATGAATCCATGGGTCACCATTGACCCACCCTTCGGTTCATAGCTCCATACGCCCAGAGTTAACAAGGCGACAAGTGAATTAAATTAAGTCGATCATCCACAGTTGATGAACTTGATACAATAGTTGTGAATTCACGAACACCCTGTACGTGACCGTTATGCAGTTCGAACCAAAACGAAACGACGGACCGGGCTGGGACGTACGGTTTCGCGGGGCCAATTGAAGCCGAACGAAAGGGTCTCAGGAACACAACACACGTCCCCCTGGATGTGGCGAAGTCCTTTTCCAGAAGGTTAAATCCATTACCGGTCGAGCACAATTTGCTTCTTCTGCGTCGCCGTCGGAATTAAGAGGACAGACGTCCCCCCCCCCCCCCCCCAATCCCATCTTGAGAAATAGATCGCGTTCCTTTACGAGCAGTGGAAACGATCTCGTTCCCCGTCGATCTAGGAGAGCAAGGACACCGACTTCGCCACGGTACACATCAAGAATCGTCGTCTTTGTACCAGGCGGCCACTCTCGATTATTCTCTCGTCGGCTCAGCCGGGAGACACGCTAACACAATTGCGCGACGGCCGAGTCGCGTTCCGCGGACATACCAAGTGATTCCGTGTAAGAAACGACTCGTCGAGAACAGCGCGGGAATTTTAATCGATCTATTCGAGAACGTATCGCGGTCGATCTCTCGATCCTAATGAAATACTAAAAGCGACGTGAACATTAAGTCAGCCGAATAAGGGTCCATTTTAATTTTTAGCTTCAGATCGTAAACATGTCACCCTATATGTGGTTAATTTTCTAACCTAACCCAAACCTAACCCTGTATGTGGTTAATTTTCGGGATACGGGCGTCAACCCCGGTGGCTGAGTCAACCGTGACCCATAAGAAAATTTTACAGATGGTACGTAATTTACTTGCTACGTAAACAGATTGGTAGCTGTACCTATCAATAGGTCATCAGTGATTCATCTGTAGATATTCAAAGGTTGAGTGATTTCAGTAGCGTTTTGGTAACAGTGAATTGCACGCATTAATAAAATATGAAAAAAATCATCATTTTTCGTGATTTTCGTTCATGAAAGTATAGTCGATCGTGTTTTCAGCTAAGGTCCTATAAATTCCTCTAGGTAAACTTTCAATTCTCATCGGCTATACTTACTCTAGAGTTCAATTCTTCGAGGATATATAATAGTACGTAGTATCCTGTCCCAAGTATCGCGGCACAAATAACATCGTCTAATTATATTAAGATCTCCGTCGAGATACATGATCGGGGCAATGGAGATCGGTAAGAGGATAAATTCAATGAGAATCACTTGGTGGATCGATGAAAATTGATTGCATCGTGGGGAACTGGCAATTTCTTGCGCAATTTTCTCTGGAGCGCTAGGTCGAGCGCGATCGACTGCCGGCATTTCTAACGCAATTCCGCGGCGGCTTTACCCTCGGATAGTAAACTCGGTCGGTGCGATAAACCGTAGCGCCCGCTCCGGATGTCTTCCAGCGCTTTTTCTTCCTCTTATCTTGCTCCCCTAAATCGTGTCTTCCGTCTCCCCTATCACCTTTTGATACTTCTCTGGCCTCGTATACGTATCCGCGCTAATGTCCTCCCTTCCTTCTACATTTTTTGCAATTCCTAATATCCCACTCTCCTTTTTTCATTGTGTCATTTCTGCTGCCAGACTATCTTGGACCATCGGGAGACTTCTGGCCATGATTTTCCGGCTGTTTCTTTAACTGGAACTCCTTAATCCTCGTCGGTGATGGTCTGTAACTGGTGATGTCTGGATCCCTTTGTACCCCAACCAAGTATAGCTTGGAATGATCTTTCTGTTTTAGTCAGACTTTGATCAGGAGGTTAATCACTTTTAGAATGGCTGATATTTACACAAGATTCGGTAATTTTGAATCACCTTGTATATAATGTAGGCTTTTACCCCTACTAAGTATAGCTTGGAATGATCTTCCTCGAGACACCAGTTTCTTAATCAGATCTAACTGAACAAATTAGCACTTTGAAGATGGCTGGTACTTATATAAGGTTTGGTAATTTTGAATCGCCCTGTATACAAGCAATTTTCCCTAAAATTACACAGCTTGGAGATACAGCAATAGCTGCTCATTTAATGTTTTATTACCACGCCGCACAACGCAGCGTTAGGATGATATTGCGTCAGGCGTAAATGTGCGATGGAATGCATTCTGAGAGAAGCGTCTCTAAGTGCTGTTATTTGCCGAAGCGAGCGAGCAAAATACCGATTTCTAATCTTTGTTGACTTTACTCTTGAGCCCCACAACGACACTCGCCGTGATAAGGCTCGCGCTTCTTCGCGATTTCGATTGTTCCAATAAACCACCTCGTGAAACAGGTCAGGGGTGCATAGCAAAGAAAAAAAAAATGAAAATAGGAAAATAAAAATATAAGGGCTCAGCGCTGTTCCATCCCTTTTCTTGAGGCTGTATTTCATATTATTGTCACATATTGACATATGTTCCCAACACTGTAAAGTTGACGGCTGGGTCAATCGTGAACCGTAACGAAATCTAACATATTCCTCATACCAAAATAAAACGAAAATGAAGAGTAACGAAATTGCAGTAAACGCTTCGTCTCTGAGTTGTTAATTGTCGAAGATACGAGTAAAGTACGTCTGACGCAATTCTACTTAAAAGGTGCGCGAGTCAGCTGATTCTCGAGTTGGTTCGCCGTTTCAGTAGAATAACTTTCGCGGCAGACGCATTGCACCCGTATTTCCAACAATTAGCAAACTCACAACTCACACTTTAAAGTAATTCCGTTATTCTTGATTTTCTAATTATTCAAGCCTATAAAATAATCCCCTAAAGGCGTGTATTCACTTGTTGCGTATCCTCGTATCGTATCACCGTTGCATCTTTGCGTATGAAACTGTATAATATGACGATACGATACAATGATACGCAATAGTGATACGATTCACGGATACGCAACAAATGGATACACACCTTAAGACGATGACTGCCACAGTGAAAGCGGCCGTACGTAACCAAACACGCTTTACTTAAAAAATCATAAATCGTCGAAAATACATACGTTTAGTTAACAGACGCTTCTGGCCTTGTTTTAAACCACACTCTTATATTAATTTCACGTAAAAATTTTCCAATGGTATTTAAACAATCGAGCCAATCTCTTTGCAATGTAGTCACCCATATTTGGGTGACGTGGCAGTTAAACTGTTAAAAATTTCTGACACCAGTACCCATACACTATGAACAAGAACAATATTTATACCGTCGTTACGTGAACGGTTCACTGACAATTCTCGCGGGTCACCCGTGACTCGGCCATAGGAAAACGTCTGTCCTAAGGTGTTAGAAGTTCGTTGAAAGTTGGATACCCGGCGACAATCGTTCCCGCCAGCCTGCGTAAACTTGACTTTCGGTTCGTATTTTTAGTGCGACCGATTTCCGCGAATGGCGTGTGCATCACCTGCCGCGTATTTTCGCGCGACGCGGTGACATTGCCGTCGTTTTTAGCACGAGGACGTTATACCCTGACCGTGCCGCTGCGATGTGGCCCGGGATCCAGCGCTACGATATCGATAACAGCGCCACAGACGAGATATAAGGATAGACCTAACGTGCAATGTAATTTTCTGTCCAATACTTCGGAGGCGTCAGAAGCCCCCTTAACATTTCAGTATTCTATTCCGTGCTAGCTAAACCGAGGCAATAATGTATGTAGGGAAGAGTTGCCTATATTGGAACATTTGTGTATCTCGATAAACAAATATATTTACAGGTTTTCCGTTGGGTATATTGATTTAAAGAGCGGAAATAAAATGTGCGAGACCAGTGAAATATTTTTTGTTGGTCGTTTCACGTCGTCGAGATATAGAAATACGTGCTGCGTGATCATTATTTTTCGTGCTATTTCAAATGAATTTCATTATACACCTTGTAAGTACCATAATTTTAAATAATACTAGTATACTGTCTTAGCTACAATTTCATCTTCATACTTTCCCATTTTCGTTTAAATATAACAATGAAAATATATTTTTCTGGTGCAACCTACAAGTTGCCTAATATTGGACCACCGTTAGTTGCCTAAATTGGACTGGTGTATTCTAGGATACAATATCTTATATAAAAATAGTTCCAGTCCCATAAGATGTTAGGTCAATTCTTATATCTCGTTTGTGACAGCGCCCACGATATTTAAAGGTCGCCATTAAATCCCCGAGAAAATGCCCCCCTGGGGTGGAGGGGGTATCGTTTAATGGCGACGTTCTCGCGCCATGGAAAACATTGTTCACGTCACGGGGATCGCGGCCGGCTGATCCAGGATGAAGCTGTATTACGTTAAGTGGCCCTATCGCGGTATTCCCCTAAGTGAACCCTCAATCAACCGGTACCTTGACTTAACCCCTTCGCTTGGAGGGGGGTGGTGGGGTGGGGGAATTATCGAAGACTACACGTTGCGTGTCTGGTGGACGGGGATTTTTCACGGGTGGACCCTGATTATCGGCCTCCGCTTTTCTTTTCGTGCTCCGGGGGATATAGGGTGTTATTATGAAACCGAGTATCCGGAGTCGGCCAGGCGATTGAATTGTTACGATTTTTTTGTTTCTTGTTTTTTTTTCTTTTCGATTGATACCTCGTTATTCCGCAGTTTAAACACGTGTGTACCACTCGGTCGTCGATTTTTAGTTAATTGCCCCGGTGTCCTTAACTGGTACGTTCACTCTTCGAGGTTGCTTGTTGACCCTCGGACAGTCGATTCTCTAACAGTGGCGCAGGGGGGATGAATAGTGACCCGGTATCGACTGGTAAAATACTATAATTATTTAACTTCCTTGTATTTTAATAATGTTTGCTAGAATACTGTTGTGCCTTCTAATTGGAGTAGGATTAGACGATGGACCCGTTATACTCGTCGATACTAAACGTTGACTGTACCCCTTACCCGCACCAGTCCAATTAAAATCGTCGACTTTTCAGCTGGTTATTGATTGAACAAACAGCACGCCCGCGAAACGACGTTCATCTGTGGAGGTCCATGTGCACGCCACGCTAAAAGCATTTACAAACGACCGAACGGTCATGCGTGACCTTGCCGAGACATTGCACCGGCATAAACAGGCTGAGCGCATGCACACGTAGGCGTATTTTATAAATCCGCTCTATTGGGTACCCTTTAAACCAGCCCGGAGCTCGTTAAATCAACGTGACACGACGGGAACGTAACGAACGTGCGGGAACAATGTGCATTCATGATTAAAAATACCAGCCCGACCGCTACGTTCGTTTTTTTTTTTTCTGGACGAGGGGAGATTTATTTATGTGCGACAACATTGTGGCGGGACCTCGTGACCTATGGGTATACACGTGAAAGGGTAGAAAGGTAGCAACTTCGTTGGATTTATAATCACCAAAGAAGTATTCAATGTTTGCCTACCGATGCATTGGAATGGATCCAGTTGGATCTAACTTATAGCACCCAGTGTTCGCACCTGTCAGCTAATTACAAATGGTAACCATTTGATTACACGTAATTAAAACTTTCCAGACTCTGTAAGCTTCCTACCAGCAAAACTACGCTGTACCCTCTACTCTGTAGCCTCCACAATATATCCTGTACCCTCTACCTTGTACCTTCTACCCTGTACCCTCTATCCAGTACAATCTATCCTGCATCCTCTACCTTGTACACTTGTGCTCAATATCCTGTATACTCTAAACTCTATACTATATACCCTATACCCCATATCCTCTACACCCTCTAACCTGCACCTTCTACACTCTATCATATAACCCTTGCATTCCTATGGCCGGATCACCAGCGACTCGTCGCAGAATTGTTTACGGAACGATCAAGCGAATCTAGTCTTCCATGTGAGTCCTGTATGTGAGATAATTTCACAGTCATTATGGGCCCACCCATCGACTCAGCAGTCCCAATCCCAAGGATTAATTAAAATTTGTTCCATAAGCGTAGAATACCACAGCATAAAGTGCCTTTTATCCACAGTTGGTATCCTGGTGGAAGGCATCGAATAAGTCTATTCTGGGCTGATAAAGAAGGGGTTGGGGTGGGAGGTTAGCACGGACGCGTTTCATGTCCATTTGTCGTCTTCCATTCGGATAAACCACGCTACACGTATCTGCTGGCCGTAGGTGTACGGTACACACGGTCGTCGTTTGTGTACAGGTAATGGCCGAGTGCGGTGCTTCGGCGAGCAATCGTAAAGTGGGAGCAAGAGCACCAGGGTTCAAGAACACCCGCTACCACTCCTTGATCAATACCAGCGGGATGTTCTACGTCCTACCGCGAGTTCGGAACGCAGTGCGGGTACAAGCACGCAGAGCAGACCGACGACGCTCGACGTCGAGGAGCGACAGGCCCGAGTGTGTACGAAGGCGATCTCGAGAGCGTGGCCATGAAAGACGACCGTGTAACGAGCCACCTTGTTCGCAAATTAATTCGTACGTTGGGAAACGATGCGTGCACGTTGCACGCACCCTGCACTTTTAATATATTCACCGTCGAGGATCTTAAACGGTTCCCCCGATGCAGATTGCTAAGATCCCTCCTAGGATTATTTCACCGTCGGAATAGGTTTCTTAATTGGCGGCTGAGTCCCCTCGATTCCTATCGATACCCGAGATACTATCTTCGATGGATATCGTAGATTCCAAGGGTCCTAGCTACGATGTCTCCGCTTCGTAGATTCTCAGGATACTTACTGGGTTATTGAATACCTTACTGCCTCTCCGTGGAGGATCGTCAAAACTATTTTTCCTGGTGTCCTGCTGTTTACTGGTTATACATTTCTTGTACTCTTGTCAAAGTAGGTTTAACAAGAATGAAGACACGGAGAGGTTAGGAGAAATAGGAGACCTATACTAGTTTTGTAGACAGAAGGACGCTACTGGGTCAACAAAGACTCTGAAGCAATAAGAGGGTTAGATACTGTCACCCAGATCTTTAACAGGGTTCTATCTTCAGTTAAATTCAGAGAGTCCTATAAATTGGGGACACATTGAGGTTATTAAAAGCAGGTAATCTATACTAGGGTTGTAGAGATGAGGACGCTACTGGGACTACAAAAACCCTGTGACGGTAAGAGGATTAGTTGGAGTCAACAAGATCTCCTTTAGGGTTCTATCTTCAGTTAAAACCAGGAATTCCGATAGACTAAGGACACACTGAGCTTAGAAAAAATAGGAGATCTAGGGTTGTAGAGATAAGGACACTTCTGAGTGAACAAAAACCCTGTGGCGATAAGTTGGAGTCACCCAGATCTTTGACAGGGTTCTATCTTCAGTTAAATTCAGAGAGTCCTATAAATTAGGGACATATCGATGTTATTAAAAACAGGTAATCTATACTAGGGTTGTAGAGATGAGGACGCTACTGGGACTACAAAAACCCTGTGACGGTAAGAGGATTAGTTGGAGTCAACAAGATCTCCTTTAGGGTTCTATCTTCAGTTAAAACCAGGAATTCCGATAGACTAAGGACACACTGAGCTTAGAAAAAATAGGAGATCTAGGGTTGTAGAGATAAGGACACTTCTGAGTGAACAAAAACCCTGTGGCGATAAGTTGGAGTCACCAAGATCTCTGACAGGGTTCTATCTTCAGTTAAGACTAGGAATTCCGATAGACTAAGGACACACTGAGCTTAGAAAGAATAGGGGATCTAGGGTTGTAGAGATAAGGACACTTCTGAGTGAACAAAAACCCTGTGGCGATAAGTTGGAGTCACCAAGATCTCTGACAGGGTTCTATCTTCAGTTAAAACCAGAGATTCCGACAGGTTAGCGTTCAAAAGGATCTTCCATGCCATCAGGTGAAAACGATTCAGCGGAGACACACCTTTTTCTCTCGAGTGTTCGCTTCACCGATCAACGAAGCGAGTAATAAAGTATCTGGCCCACCAGGGTACACGGGCGCAACGATGAAACTCTTTGACGGTCGCGGATTTGCATTGCAAATGCCCCGTTTAATCCTTTTTTAATCCGGAAAAAGGACGACCACCGAGATCCCGGTTCGCTGATTGCGCCGCGCTCCCCGAGACGATAGGAAGGTTCGCAGAAACGGCCAACAGTTCGCGTGCAGTTCGGCAAAAGAGAAACAGGAATAACGTATCGCCGTGCCGTAGAATTCTAAGCAGCCCGAGACCCGCCTTTGGACACGGAAACAGGTTCCTTTTTGCGAATTTCGGCCCGCTGGTTCTTCACCGGATGACGCTCACAGCGATTCCAAGACCTTTCAGACGGGGTTAACGCCTTATTACTGCTCTTGGTCGGAATTTCCTGACCATTTATCGTGGTGTATTAACGGCGTAGCGCTGTATTTGAAAGTTTGTTGCTCCCTTATCAAGTAGACGACTGATAAATGTTCGCCTTTGCAAAGGTGGGTCCGTAAACCTAGGGAGGCAGTCTGACACGATAGTTAGCTTTAGGGTATTCTACTTAATTCTTAGATACTACATGCACTTCACTACACTGCCTCTGGGGTCTCTAGAAGGTGAGCTAAAGCCTAGACAGACAGTCTGACAAGATAGTTAGACTTGGACTATTCTACTAAATTCTTATGGAACTACATGTAGTTTGCTCGTTCTGATCAGGAACTGTTCAGCTAGGATTATGCTTACAGGTGCCAACCGTAAGCTACTAAAGTGTCTTCTTTGTTTTTTATTATGAAACTTGGAATATCAGAGTCCAAGTTCAAATTGAGTAGCCGTAAGCGATTGCAGTGGACTTGGACTATTCTACTAAATTCTTATGGAACTACATGTAATTTGCTCGTCCTGATCAGGAACTGTTCACCTAGGTAGTTTTCTTACAGCTGCCAACTGTAAACTACTAAAGTGTCTTCTTTGTTTTTTATTATGAAACTTGGAATATCAGAGTCCAAGTCCAAATTGAGTAGCCGTAAGCGACTGCAGTAGAGATTGGTCACATAACATTAGTTACCCGCTGACTGGACAAGCGAATGCGTAGAATTTGATAAGAAATTAACGAAATCTGCATACACGTCTGTTTTCTATATGGTTGTTTTGTCCCGCACGGCGACACGTGAATTATTGATGATATCCTAAGGGACATTTGCGATACATTAGGGTTGATAAGTCCACGGGATTTGTTGGCGTCTCTCTAGTCCATTAATCACTATGAAAAGAAACAATGAATCAGCGAACATTGGACAAGAAGTTCATCTAAGTACGACCGGTTATTGTAGTATTGGTGAAGTAATATAGCCAAGTTTATCGGTTCGATGTCAGGAAACTATCGGAACGGACTAGCTGAAGTTGATCGCACAGAAAAATTACAGAATACTCATACCAGATCCTTATACTATAGAATCGGTTTTGAATCGAGAGTGTACTTTCCACTCGACGCATTATCTACAGAGAACAAACGTCAGTTCGTTGGCAAATAGAAATTTTCTGAAGAATCCGCCGGTTTTGAGAAAGTTACAGATACAGACGAGGGGTTAATCTTATCTTCGGCTTATCTGGGCTCGACTCTCGAGACAAGATCGGATTTATCTCATCCTACATATAAAAAAAAAATAGCTTGCACTGATACTGGCCTCAATCTAATATTTCCATTGATCCTTCCAACCCAATACAAATTTTTCGCCATTCCCAAAAGAACCTTAGTCACAAGGGGTCCAACTTTCGATCCCCTAAAACTACTTGTCGAAGGATCCCAGCGACTCTCGAGACCAAATCAGATTTATCCCATCCCATATATCGAAAAATACTGTAGCTTGAATCGATACTGGACATCATCTAATATTTCCATTGATCCTTCCAACCCAACACAAATTTTTCGTCATTCCCAAAAGAACCATAGTCACAAGGGGTCCAACTTTCGATCCCCTAAAACCACTTGTCGAAGGATCCCAGCGACTCTCGAGACAAAATCAGATGTATCTCATCCCATATATCGAAAAATACTGTAGCTTGAACCGATACTGGACATCATCTAATATTTCCATTGATCCTTCCAACCCAACACAAATTTTTCGTCATTCCCAAAAGAACCTTAGTCACAAGGGGTCCAACGTTCGATCCCTTAAAAACACTTGTCGGAGGATCCCAACAAGTTTCTCACACAGACACACGGTCTCCCGTCATCGGCGGATAAACAGAAAATGAGACGGACTAAACGGGCCCAGTAAAAAGTGTTACAAAATCTACGGCATCGTGGGACTCGATCCGTAGTCTGGTTCACCTAACTCGCCCCAGACCATGCAAGAAAGCAAAATGACCGGTGTTACTCAACAAACCGTACAATTTCGCCGCCGTGAATAACTCAACGAGACCGTCTAAACTCGTACCAGTGGGGAGGATAGACGGAGGAGGGGCGGGGATAGCTAGAAAACGGGTAGGGAACCGGAGAAACGATATGGGGAGTGTGTATGTCAGAGGACCAAAGGTGGATGCACATTCCCCGAGCGTATTATAATTGCACTCGAGGCTGAGAGACTCGAATGCCATTAAACCAGTCACGATCGCTTGGCCTTGGACTGCAGTTGCACATATTGTCCCCTTCCTCCTCGTTCTTCTTTCACTGCCCCCTCCCTCCCCCTAGGAGGGGGGCTTATTCCCTCCAGCCACTTCTTTGAAGCCCCCCTCCCTCTTGGTCGGTTCCCTCTTGCATCCTTCAACGTCTCTTTTTCGGAGTTCCGTCGGTCGATGCGATTATAAATAAATCGCGTTTTGCCGTAGGTCCGTCGGAATCGAGGAAAAGAGAACCGAAACGCAGCCACGCTGCCCCGTACGGACCGGTTCGCGGTCTGTCGTGCATTCCCAAGCCTGCCGATGTTGACTCCGCGCGAAAAATATTCCTGCGGTCAACCAGGCCGTGTTGCGTAAAACGGTTCACCTTGCCCCGTCTCGGTTCTTATTCAACGCGACCAGGGGATTTCTTCGTGGAATTTCTTTCGACGAAAACACACCTCGTCGGTCCCCACGGTTTCTAAGGGGGGAGGCGGTGGTGGTCCTATTGGTGGGGGGAGCCTTAATGGGGACCACTGGGTTAGCGTTCATTCGTCGCTTCGTGCTGGTTTCCGTTTTAACGTCGATCCAGGTGGAAAAATATACAGGGCGAGCCACCTAAAGCATGCCACTTGAATATCTTGGTTGTTACTGGAGATAGGAATAAATGTGTCAGACCCAATTTCCATGGTATCGAGAAGCACGTAATTTGATGTGAATAGTTTTTTTGTGGATGGACGTGTAGAGGTGATACGAAGGTGAACTTCGTTGTTTTTTTAATGGAAAGACATGGTGTTTTGCGTACCCATTTACCATTACTCTCATCTTTCCATTTGAACAAACGAAGTTAACCTTAATACGACCGCTACGCGTCCACCTATCAAAAAAACTATTTGCATCAAATTATGTGTCCCTCGATGCCATGCAAGTTTGGTCCGACACATTTTTTTAACAGCCGAGATATTCAAAAACTTTTTTGTTCCCTGTTCTTGGATGACAGTCGTTTCACGCTATCTAGCCTCATCCGCTGCAAGAACGAGTATTCGGTCTGTTGCCGTTTGTCGTAGCTGATAAGATGGTGAAATGAATGTCATAGTTTGTTTTTTTATTAGAAACAAGTCAGGACTTTGATGTCAGCCAGGAATTAGAGGCTTATCTCGGGGTGTCTTTATCCACCATGGGTACAAGCTGGCTGCGCTAGGCTAGCATCATAAAAATCCGCGAACCGGCCGATGTATCACGTGTAAGTACGGCTTCAAGGTATTCGCGAGTGCCCCGTAAATTTCACTTTCTTTATTAACAGCGCAATTGCTCCCGGGGCATTACCATCTCTCCCCCCCCCTCCCAGGGGGAAATGTGAAAGTTATGTAATTTATCCGCGACTTCGCCTAACTGTTGGACACTTTGCTCGCTGCATCCTAGTTTCGATTAGTTTTGCGTCTCTTCCTCTTGATCCTCATAACCCTGAGCTGGTTTTCACAACCACATTTATGCAACACAAAAAAAACATTTATTTAAAAAAGTATTAGGACCTGTCATGTTCCCTGGTCCTCTTTGTCCATGCGATTCGAGGGGCATATGTTTCTTTCCGAACCTGGTACGTCTTATTTCTTCCTTTGTTCGTCCACGAATGTAACAATTCGCCGTTGATCTTTTGATATTCCTTTGACCTCCAATTTACCAAAAAAAAGACGCTCACATGGCTGTGGCAATTTTTCATCTGGCCCCAGACGAGCCTACCGCGACATCACAAGAGAGAAAAGAGGGGGTCTTTGATTAAAAGGGAACAAGATGTACCGGATATCTTCCCCCTGGTAGACTCCAGATGCCCCGTAGGAGAAAAAAAAATTCGCGGCATCAGGGTCTAACCTATTCCAACATTCGGGGCCTATTATGCGACCTTGGGCACACAGGCGCACTCGGGGTCTGCCTTCCACCTGTTTCGCCCAAAACAGAGAGCAGCCAAAAAAAGAAGGAAAGTGACCTTGGGAAGTGAATCTGGCCACCGTTGCGGCTCTTCTCAATTATCCTGCAACGAATTCCGTTGCTCGTTAGGCTCTTCCAGGAAGCGGGTCTCCTGTTGCATAAGGTCGGATAATCGCAATCGACGACCGGATGAATTGTTTATCCAAAACAGTCTCGGCAAAATTGCTTCCTTGAAAAGGTCGGATGTCATATCATTCCTCGGTTGTGTATGTATGTATTTTTTACACGCTCTTTCTCTCTCTTTGTTGCGTCAGACAACGCTGTCGTGTCGTCGTCGTGGCGGAGACTCCAACCAGGAAATTAATTCACAATGGCAGAAGCCCTTCACCTAGCTACTGGCAATGGCGATGGACGCGCCGGCCGGGAGATCCTGATGCAGTTTCTTTCATACTAAAGACTTCCGTTCTATGCGGGGAATGCGAGTATAGTAACCTAGTGACATGTAAGGAATCCTAACGAAGCGATGCCCCTGCACACCACGCCGATGACTCAGTCCCCAAGAGCCGCCACGCGAAAACGACGACGCGCAGTTCCATTATTCCCCGAGCGAAAGGGTAGACACCGTAACCGGTGTAGGTACAGCTGAACGCAAAAAGACCTGTCGAATACGTCGAGCCAACATTTTCCCGCTTAGACAGTGTATCGAAGCACATTGAATTATTATTTTATTGAACATTTTTATTTGAAACATCTCTTTTACTTTACGAGTTATACGCGAAAAAGTGGCAGTGCCAAGAAAAGTCGTATATTGCGTTGGATTTGGCCTGCTTAATCGTTTTGAGTTCGTCAAATATTAAGGGACAGCGATGCCTGGGTCTATTTCGACCCGCTTTATCAGAACCTTATCATCAATCTTATCGTCAGTTTACGATGTGATCTTTTTTTTAAAGAAGTCCTTGAATATTTGAAGAATTGAAGATGATCTAGCAGTCCAAATTCAACGTAATAATTGTATCTTCAGACTTTTCATTGCATCATAAGCCAATTTCTTGATCGATATTCGATTGATAATGCAATAGTGTTCAAAGTGACATCGAGTAACTTTTAAATATGAAAAAACCCGATGTCTGAGTCATTTCTGACCGGATTCATTAGAATCTTATCATCAGTCTCATCGTCAGCTTACGATATCTAATTCACTATTTCCTATTAACCCTGACAGAAAAATATTTATGTGATCCAAACGGACCTACCCACCGCTGAGTGCCTTGATATCCAAGCTGTCGATCCCATTGCTACCGTCACCTTGAACAGCAATGCATTATGAATCGAATATTGATCAAGGAATGCGCTTTCTGGAACTGGGCCAAGAAATCGGCTCACGATACACAGCCCGATGTTCGCATATATTTAGCAACCTCGCGGAGACCTCGGCGCGACTCGAACCGCCATGGTTCTGTGTGTAAAAAAAAAAAAAAGAACAGGTCTGCCGCGGTCGACATGGGATGTAAATATACACCTAACTCCTGTAGGCAATTGGTCTCTTTCTCTCTCTGTCTTTCTTCAACGTGCAACAAAACCGCCTCGATTCCCCGCAGGGATACGTACTAGAGAACCAGGTAAATCGCTTCCTGACGCAGGAAACGCACCGTCCAGAGCCTTATAATGTGCACAACGATAGGTGAGAGAGTTGCGCGGCAGTGGAGCAGTTTCGTTCGAGCCGAACATCGTGCCTACGAGCGCGCGCTATGCGAGCAACGGAAGAGGTGAGGGGTGGGGACAGGCGGTGGACGTTGGAGAAAGAGCGGGAGGGACGTGTGTAGAACGCAACGAGCTGTAGGAGGTGGGAGGGAAGGGAACGATAGAAAGAGAGAGAGGGGAGAGCAGAAGGGATCACGGAGGCGAAACACGGAGATGCATACACAACTCGGGACGAACGTGTGAGGGAACGGGGGCGGGGAAGGGGAATGGGGGGGGGGCATAACGTCGTCCTTAGCTCTCGGACGGTCCGGCCTTGAGACGCAGCGACGCTCAATGCGGGCATAACGTTGTCTCCTGCACCGGAAACTGCAATTCCCCCTCGGGTCTAGCCTGGGCTCGAGATCCCTGGTTCCGTGTCGATCCACGTTCGAAAACTGATTCCTATGGGATCCGCCTAGAGCTCCACGTCTTTGGACAGGTGGTCTTTGTGGAACGTCTGAAGGGCAGACTTGAAGGACACGTGATTTGGGTCTGGAAAGAGTGTAGGTTTAGGACTAGGATGTGGCCTGTTGGAGCCAATGTTCCGGGATTAATGCGTGGCGAATATAAAAATAGGGCTGGATCGGTGCATTGCTCGGGCGATCGACGTCCGATGATGATGGCAGTAGGCCAAACACACGATCAATGAAGCTTCTTGAAAAGAGGCTGGACCCAGTACGTTTCGATATTTAACTTCTTCTCTGGAGTGAAACCGTCGCTCTAGTTCTTAATTTTTCTATCATTGCTAGTTTCTAAATTGAGAAAACTGAGTTTGAAGCTTACAAAGTTTGATATTACAGTAAATCCTCGATGAGTGTTCGGAGGCTGCTCGAGAATGACAAGGAGAGATCCCCAGGTCTAAGGATGACTTTTTCATTAAGTTTAGCTGGAAAATTTTGAAACCAATGATATTTGTTACAACCGCATATGGCCAATAGCCTTCGAACAATTATCGAGAATTTACTGTATAGAAGCAGGAAAGTAGTGAAGTAATCAAATGCATACGAAGAGATTTAATATATCGCCCCGTGGTTTCTTTAGTAGCCTCTGCTGATAAAGTTTACGTTGAGATGATTTTTCGTCGGCTATTTACGGTTCTCCTATCGGTTTTCGAATCAAAGGTTGATCGCGTTCCGAATACGCTCGGCTCGTCGTCGCCTGGCGGTTACTTTATTCGAGAGTTGAACGTTTGATAAGGCCCTGGACTCGATAAGTAAACGGAATCAAATCTCTGTCATTCACTTACCAACGAACAAAAATACTTCTGCCATTCACGGAATCATATAGGTGATTAACATTTCGGAGATTGTAGGATTATAGGATCGAGATTTTGGAGACTCTTTTAATGCTAAAACCTACAGCGACCTTCTGAAATCTACAGTAATTGCTCCCATAAATCTATACAGAATATGTACAATCGAGGGAATCGTCTCCAACAATTTACCTAGACAATATACTCGTGCGACAAGAAAAAGAAAAATAACTCGCTTGTCGGTGCATCGCTCGAGACCTTCCATGGCTGCTTCTCAGGGAGCTATTTTCGCCTAGCTCCCGTACTGTAAATTTAGTACGGCAGACCAGTTTCTCGGGCATAGTACCGTCCTGTCCATTGATTTTTCTTCTTTACGGCACACGGAACGACAAGTCAGGATGGCCGAGCGGTCTAAGGCGCTGCGTTCAGGTCGCAGTCCACTCTGTGGGCGTGGGTTCGAATCCCACTTCTGACAAAATATTTTTTTTTCCATTCTCCACTTACAGTTCCCGATAAGTGACACCTCTTTGCTCTTATCTGCATAGCTGAATCGATAAACAAACTTTTTCCGATCGATATATAGACTCGTCAGTTCTCTGAACGAGTTACGTAACACTTGGAATTACTGGGGCTAGGGGCTGCAGTCCCGGGCCCCATTTTCCAAAGGTGCTCCGATCTAAGCCTTCCATTTGTGTCAAAAAATAATTGAACCAAATTTTGTTAATTGTTTCCCTTTCGAAATATTAAAAACTACACTAAATGTAGAAATAAATTGGATCAATGTTGTTAAAATATAACGAAGCATTGTTCGTTATGATGCAGTATTATTTAATCGTACTTAGAATACATTTCAACTTTTGAAGATTTACATATTTTATTGTATGTTTTATTACAAACATTTTTGCCCCCCTCCTCTGCGCTTATGAACAAGAGAGCCCTTAAAAGTTTGTTGGGCCACAAAACATCTTAATTAGTGTCCGAATTAGGATAGTCGCGAAATCAAGTGAAACTTTAATCGTCCAACATGAAAAACGTCGTTGAATAATATGTCTGTGCAAAACGTCAGCGTGTGCAACGTTCTCAGGCACGGCTTTCAAGACGGGGGCTCTCAGATTCAACGAATCTTCCGTTCCAGCGGTTCTTAAAGTCGTAAATTTCGTCATTCGACGTTACGATACCGACGGTGGTTCAACGGGCGAGGCGGGCAAGTGCACCGATTGAGGCGACGCGAGTGTTCGCCAAAGTTTTATGCTCCGGCGCATTCCTGGACCATTTCTCACCGGACTGTACACTCGTGCACGGCGCGGGCTGAAGGATGAGAAGTAGGAGGAGACGACGATTGGTAGTGGTAACCTTGGTTAGAGCGTAGATGAGAATAGGGGTAACACAAGGCGCGAGAGAGGATAGGTGAGAGACCAACGTGTTGCTGTGAGCCGAAAACCACGGGCGAACTTCTTGGTACACACCATCCTTAGGTTTCGATAGACGATCATCTTCAACCCTTTAAGGTAGCCCACGCGTTTGGTGTCTTACTGTGATACTTTTTCATCAATTTTACTAATTTAATTGGAAGGACTAATATTTTAAAGTACTTCAGAATATTGAAATGGAAAGAAATGTACAAATAAGTGGAAAAAACAAAAATTTCTCTTCCTTGTTGTAAAACAAATTAAATTTTTTTTTAAGTTTTATGAAAAAATGGAATAGTTCGTCGAACAAACCAAAAGAAACTTAAGTTTGCATACTTTGAACGTTAATTTTCAGTTTTATTTGATCGTTAACATATCTTTGTTTTCGCGCCATCATAATCTCCGTAAATAAAATAAAAAAATATAAAAAATTGAATGTCATCTTCGTTTTTTCGAAAAATATTGCTAATGCAAAAAGTTGAGATACGCTATTTCGTTGATCATAAAATACTGTAAAACTTCTTTCTCTTTAATTTTATTCTAATAGTTAATGTTTGCGGCAAAATGCTGACTAGTAATAACATGAACACCCTGTGTACAGGATGCCCCACCTGTTGTGAACACTTTCAATATCCCACTTGTTTTTTGGAGACACAAAAACAAATGCGAAGGCAAAGTATTATTTGGTTGGAACGATCAAATACTGTGACAAGCAAAAATTTGTTACAAGTTCGTATTTTTCGAAAATTCAAAGCCATCGATGTGTTTTTTTTAATGGGACTACATACTTTTATCAAGGTGGCGGAATAAAGGGCTACAATAAAGGGATCAGTGCAAAAACGTATCGAAGTTGAAGGACATCACTCTGAGTATTTATTAAAATAAATTTTCTGCAAATCAAAAACAAGTGAACTATGTACTAAAGGTACTCACGTTAGGTGGGACAGCCTGTATAAGTTGTACCTTGTTCTTTCGAAGTTGAAAATATCAATATTAAACCAACCAATTTTTTCACTTCTTTTAATGTATTTCTAACTTTGTAACGCCCAAACACCTCTTCCAGGAAAAAAATTCTTTCTCCCGATTAGTTAACCCAAAAATTGGTCCCAATACACGCACCTCATCTGTATTTTCACGACGAAACACCTGGAAATATAATTTTCTAATTATGATGTATACTAGGTGTTAAAGGGTTAACGTCAGGGACACGTCGACATTTCAAGGATACCCAACCAGCCTCAGACACACACACACACAGAGGCTACAAGTTGGAATCATGATGATAATAGACGAACTGGCCGATTTTGTTCACGATCGAAACGGGAAAACCAGGCTAATTATTCGACAGAACATCTAAGTATCCAGCTCCTTGTACGTTCTATACCCTTGGCGCGTAGAAACGGCGTTAGGTTCTTCCCGTCGAAATAAATAACGGGGCCCACATTAAAGTTTAAAGCCAATCGGCTGGCACACATATACACCATAAAACGCTGATTCGCCAACCTCCGTTCTCCCCTATGCTCTGCGTAACCTTGAGAGTCGTTCAAGCGACGGCCATCTTGCCGAGATGCACTTTTGTTTTTCACTTGTCCAAGACTCACCAGTCTCTCTCCTTCTTCCTCTTCTCTTTTCGCGTCTCTTCTCGTCCTTCTTCACCCAACGATCACATTGCTTCTCTCACTCTAGGCGCCCCCCTCCCCTAACCATCTCCCATCCTCTTCACTCGCGATTCTTTCTGCCTCCTCGCGCTTCGGTTCCCCCCCCCCCTCCTTCAGCCGGAGCTCGACCAACTCTCCATAGCCGTGTGGCTTGGAAGCATCGCGCGCCAGGGCAAGAGTTGCGCTGGTGTTCTCCATCCGTTCGTCCTACATGCCTCCTACCACAGATTGCCGAGAGAATGCAACCAACCTTCTATACACCAGCTTCTCGCCCGCGTCTATCTCTCTCTCTCCTCTTCCTCTCGTTTGTGTCTCTCCTGTGCCGGTCGCTTATTTAGACCCCTAACGACCGTTTGACGAAATTTTTCGCGTGGGTAAATGTGTCCTTGTTGGTTGATCGCCCTGGTGGAATTTTCGGTGGGAAACGCAAATTCGTTTTTATTAAGCTTGTGGAGGGTGTACTCTTGCTCCAGTGGCCCAATTTTCAAGGTAGGTCAGTCACGTATGGGCCGAACTGTACCGAACAGACGTGTGTCGTACTTGTGTGTTATAGGGCCCTGGTGTCATCGTGGCGCTAAATTGTCCCGAATGATTAAAGAGGTATTCTAGTGCAATTGGTTGAAACAATCCATTTTTTTTCTTGCATTTCCATATTGTTTGGAATCTTGAAGATATGGTCCTGAAGCATTATAGCGAAATTTATGGAATTGTTGAACCTATAGAAAAATGATGGGTTGCATTCTACGTCTAAATACAGGAAATCTTCGATGAATGTTGGAAGGTTGCTCGGCACTAAACATGAAAGATTTTCGAACATTCATAGAAGATTTACTGTACATTCAACAAAAGCAATTCTCGAGGCTGACAAATTCCACGACGCACATTTTTTTCAGGAACCAGTGGGCCGATTGACTTGAAATTTCCACTCGCGTGTAGAGTATATTTCTGGCTGTCGCTCGACTTAGAAACTTTTTGATACCTTCGAAATTACTGTTTCCGGGGCACGAGTAGTAAAACATTTTTTTGTCAAAATCAGACTTTCATTTTCGAAGCTCTATAATTTTGTTAATTTTTTGATTTAGATTATTTACGCTGTTTATTTGTATTTTTATTTTTTGGTTTCCAATGTTTACGAGTGTGTGCAAACGTTTTGAATTTCCGAAATATCGGCGTAGAAACTTCATGTACGCAAACCTGACTTCCAGATCTGAAAGGTTTAAAGAGGACTGCGTATAACATTAATAGCGTATCCGGTGGACTCGTTAAATTTACTATAGTCGTGACCAGAAGGTATTGTTACTTAAATAGGTACAATGTTCTTTGAACGGAGCTTACGATCTTGTGGTCTAATAAAATATCTCCGACGTGGAACGCGCGCGCAACGTAAAGTCATTGCGTCCATGATATTCAGAGGCCAGCTTCGGTAGTCTTCGGCTTGAGCTATTGAGTCACTCGCTATAAATTAATAAAGGCTCCGCTTGTTTTGACGGTGAGACGCATGGTTATTGACCAGCAAAGCAATGAACTCGAGACACGACGGTGTGTCGCATGATTTCTGAAACGATGGCCACTTTTCGTTGCCAGCATTGTGCTCCTCCAAAAACAAAGTATCTATAAGACTTCGACATTAAAACTACCAAAGCAGTCCGAGTGACTGGTTAATACAGTAAATCCTCGATGAGTGTTCGAAGGCTCCTCAAAAGTAAGAAGGCGAGGCCCCAGGTGTAACGATGACTTTTTAATAAAATTTAGCACAAGTTCGAGAAAAACACGTTTAACTTTATTGTAGCTTTATAAATTCATGGAATATCGATTTGAAATTTTCAGGCAGTATTTTTGAAAGATTAAACTTTACGAAAATGCATTTTAAAAATACTCGATTTTTCTCAAGTGTCCCCCTTAAAATCCACAACTACTACTCGAGCCACGTAAAAAATACACTGAAATAAGTACAAAACAACTACTTCAGAATCGATAATTTTCCAGAAAACGAAGATGATCCATTGAATTTACTGGTAGGCTGATTCAAGGTTCTCCCTAGTGCTAATATTATCCAACGATAATATTAAAACAGGGTAAAGGCAACATAGTATCCCGAAGGCATGTCGGGCGCAGTCATATTTGTTTGCCAAATAGCGTGCACATTCACGTGGGATACGCGTCCCTCACCGTGTGAAAGACATACACACACACGCGCGCACGCAACGGAGCAGCAGTTTCACTCCTTACAGTCCAGACGAAAAAGAAAGTCAAGCCAGCGGCTGCGGCATCGGGCCGAATTTCGGTGTGCGCCGCGTCCCGTATGTACGTATAGCGTTGCCGTCGTCAGGGCAGTGGCTCGCCGGTGGCGCCACTGTCGAGGACGGCGGCGAGCCGTGGAATCAGTCGGCCGGCGCATAAGCGGCGTCGGGCTCCGCAGTCGCGCGCTTGCACTCTCCTAGTGGTGAGCGGAGAGTTTCGAATCGTGTGTCCCGGGGTAACAAGCTCGACAGTTAGAGAGAGAGAGAGAGAGAGAGAGCAAAAACAAAACAGAGGAAAACAAGTCCCGTCTTTTCGTCTCTTGTTTTCATTCGGCCATTCCCTTCCCCCTCCCTTCTTCCTCCCCCCCCGATCCGTTTTACACGCTGGTGTGATTCGCCCCGTGTCTCTCGGTCTTTCGCGGATACACGTTGGGGGCCTCGCGCTGGCTCCTCGTCATCGATTACTCGCGGTCGTGTGTCGACGGTCGTGGTGAGTAAAACTCGAGAAAGAAAAGTCTAGAAAGAGAAAAAAGTACACGTCTGCTTCACACGACGACGGTGTACGTCTCTGTCCATCGACAGGAAAGATAGATGGAGTGAGTAAAAGTGTGTGAGAGTGAGAAGGACAGACATACATACACAGAGAAGGAATGGACGACGGTTGAGACGAGGGGGAAAAGAGGACGACGAAAACGAAGACGACGGCTAGCCTACGACGACGTGGTTCAGCGAGGCGAGGCCGGACGAACCGGCGCGAGAATTCGTGATCTTGTCGTTTCGCGTGGTGTGTTTCGTATGGGACTGATCGTTCTGTGTGTGTGTGGGGGAAAAGCCAACGTACCACAGAAAGATTTGATTGAATAGCAAGTGACGTGCCGGGTACACACGTGTGTATTGTATATACATATATACGTTGTGGCAAGTGTTTCTGCGATCGAGAGGAGACCCCCTGCCGCCGTTAGAAAGGACCACCCGTGTGTCGGAGCCCCTGGACCACCAGGATTTCACGGTGTCTACCTCGTCGTTATGTGAGTACATGTATGTATGTCGTATACAGGGAATCCTCGATAAGTGCTCGAAGGCTCCTCGATATTGACAGGGTCCCCTAGTGTAACGCTGACTTTTTAACGAGGTTTAACACAGTGATAGAGCTTGGATTGGATGGAAACCTTTTTTTGGGTTGTGATTTATATTTATGGAAAGTACTTGTATAAAAGTTTAACGATACCAATTTGGAGTTTAGGAATCGTTTCGTTGAAAAGTTATGAGGTAAAGGTTGCGAAATTTTTGATATATTTTCTAACCTTTATTGTGACAGTTACGGTCGTTGTTGCATATGATTTGTTGTGGGAGGGTTAGAAGTTCATCTATCACGGTTAAATTTTGTTGAAACAGTGGTTTATGTTGGTTACACTTGAGGTTTTAGAATTGATATTTTTGCATGCTATATGATACGTGCTATCTATCAATATAAATTTGCAGTAAAGAAATGTAAAATGTGTGGTCCCAGAGGAAAAGTTTACCTCCCAAGAACCTTCGAACATTTATCGAACCATTTTGCTGTACTTATTTCTCGTACTTGCTGGTCAAATGGTGGTTCCTTTTTTTCGGTAGTTTTCCTTTGTTTTTTAATTGTGGAAGACGGTGGTGTTGATTTTTTACGGAATGACCGTCGATCCCTGCTTTATGGAGGCTAGTGAGTTTTGTTTACATCTGTCTCTCTCTCGGGGCGAAGTGTGAGGTAGGTTCGTGAATGAATGTGGCGCGCCGAGAGTGGTCGGAATCGGGAGGGAGACCTCGGGAGTGGGTCGAATACGATCGTGGGCTGGGTGAGATTTTTTCGATGGAAAAATTTTATCGAAACTAATGAACCTCGGTTTTGTGAAGTTTGGGTTAGGTATTTAGGGTCACTTCGAAAGGATGATGTTTTGTCATGACCAGAAAGTGAGTCGAATACAATCGTGGGCTGGGTGTAATATTTTCGGTGGAAAAATTTTATCGAAACTATAATGAACCTCGGTTGTGTGAAGTTTGAGAGTGTTTGGGGTTATGTTGATGTTTTGTCGCGAGGATGGAAACCAGGCTCGAGAAACGCCAGGGGAAAGTAATGACATCCGTTCGAGCTGTCTCGTTTGACGGTCACTGGGAATTCTTCGTTCGGAGATAGTTTTGCATTTTGTCACGTAGTCTTTGAGTGTTGTATCGGTTCCGAGGGAGAATTAAGCGAGATTAAAATATATGCTCCGTTTGAAATTTTATCAATTGTGCCGTCGAGGTTAGAATTTCTTCATTCGTAAATATTTAGTGTATTGCGAAATGTGCACTAACGGAAATTCGACTGAATTTAGTTTCAAGGATTTTCCGGCTGTACTGTTAAATTATTTACTTGCTCGTATTTACAATTTAAAATTCGAACAGTTGTGTGACGTGCGAGTTTAGCTTCGTTTTTTGAATTCCTAAAATAGTTTTATGGCTTTTAAAAAGGTCCGTTGCCCATAAGACTAAAACAATTCTCATTTTTATGCCTTCGTGACACGTTTAAGAGTCTGTTTTTATTAGTATTATAAAATTTACCATGAAATATTGATTAGAACGTAAATAACCTTTGAATGTCTGATTAAATATGTATTTATTTCTCAGGACATATTTACTGTTAAGTATTAATAAAATTGTTGAATATTAATTTTTATATAATTAAAATTTCGAGAATGTTCAATATTAACGAATTCAACAAAATTAACAGTAGAGAATTTAACCTATTTACTGTTTTTAACGTGAATATTTTGCCTAATTGGCAAAATTTATATGTGGAACAGAACAGAATTTATTAATATTTACTAACGAACAGAGCCGGTTCATTTGAGGACGCCGTGCAGTGACTCGTTGACATTGACCCGTGAAGCATTTTGTTTTAGAATATTTTAGATAATTGAATGTGACACAATAGAGTTGACCGATTCAGTCTGACAATAAACTACAAATTCGATAAGTTTTCATCAGTAGAATCAGTACAAGCATAGCTCCATGAACCGCGAAAAATGATTGATCGGAAGCTGCACGCCTTCGAACTATCGGTTTCGATTTAGAGGAGGTTCGTGATTGGCTCACGAGCGATTCCCAGTGGCCATAGACAGCGCAACTTTGTTGCGTCGTGTTTTACGAGTGATCAATCATGTCTCTTGTGCTTTCAACTTGTAAGCATGACGAATTTCTAGCGAGTTATTTCATTCATATATTATAAATTCCTGGATCTGTTAAATCTTCTTGTTTGAGATTTGAATTTTTTGTTACAAAATTAAAATGGTGAATTGTATAAAGGATTTTTTGGTGATTTTTACGATGAATTACGAATGTCGTTATTTTTAGTTATTTCAAAGTAAGATCAATGTTTTTCATAGCTTAATTATGGGAAAAAAGATGACTCAAGGGACACTTTACACGTTTCTGCTTTGTTCAATATAAACTCGTGATTAATTCACACGTCAGTGCGACATCTACACACAATGCAACCCAGTTTTGCTGCAATGTCAGCACAATTTATCATTTATATTGTGTTTCAAAATCAAATTTTATGATCTTGATATCGCATATCTCACGATATATTGAAGAAGTTCTCAGACAATTTTGTTTCATATTTTTTGTAATAGGGATTAAGTTATAATTAATATTAATTTATTGACAAAATTTTAATCTTTCTGGGTCCATTAGATTATGATATATTCAAAATAATCTGTTTCTTATAATAGCAACTTGTGATTGGTATACTTGTGATTGTGAATAATGTAGTCAACGCTACTTTGTTAACATAATTTTTTTTGCCTACTTTCTCTACTTTTTTAAGGGTATTTTATAACAAGTTGCATATAATTTCAAGGAAAACCTCCTTCCCAACATTACTGAGGTATTAATGCTGCCCAGCATTTCTGACTTTCTCCAAACTCTCTACTTACAATTAACCCACACGTTCCTATTGACCGTCAACCCGTCGATAAACAAAGTCATCGAACTCTTTATACAGTGACGAAAGTAATATCGTCTTATTTGTATACTTGTCTTTGAGGTGTTGTTATCGGTCGCGACTGTTTCAACCACCAAAACCATTTTTAGTTAAAATTTAATAGGCTAATTAATCCTATAAGGCCATTAGTGACAGAATGACGGATATATTCGTGTTACGAAAATGTTTTTGCATTAATTCTTGAAAATAAATACTTTTTAGATTCCTTTAATTTCAACAAATTAACAATGCTCAAAATGTATCGTTTTACCTGTATTTTTTAATATGCAAAATGTTTGTTCAAGTAACGGTCATGACGTATATATACGTCAGTGGTGAAAAATTCGTCACTGTAAACTACAATTTCTCTGACGAACCAAAGGGTTAAAAATAGAGCAATTGGCAATATTAGGAACATAATTCCTGGTTGTTTATTACAACCAAAGGGTATATAAAATTAATCCGAAGAATATAAATTTCCTCAGAATAAAGTTCACCTTTAATGCACCAGTGACGTTACGGTTCATAAACCGATATGCATTAATTTCTCGCAATTCGCTTTTAACTGAAACCTCGAAGGCCAACGGTGTCCGTCAAATATTTGAACTCGAGTCACCCTGGCAGGTTTTTTCTCTCGTGGCTTGTGCCTTTGCTTTAGTCAGTGTCGTGTGTGTGTGTGTGTAAACAAATCGCTATCTAGGGTCATTTGCATAACCTAGGGAATTCGTGGCTCTTTTTTTGTCGAATAATGGAGCGTCTTTTAGGTGATCGACAACGGGGCTGAACGGCCCCGAAAATGACGTGTGTTTTTCTGGAAACAAGCACTGCGACTCATTCGAATTAAAATTTTTGAAACACAGAATAGAGTACAGAAAGGAGGAATGAACTATCTTTGACATCTTTTTATCGTGCCCAAAATATAACCTAAATATATATAAATTACATTATCCTATCGTTCCCAAAACATAACCTTGTGTGTAGTGGATATTTATGCAAATATAAATTTCTGTGGAATAATTTAACCTACAGTCCACTCTGTAAATCTTCAAGAATAGAAATTTTTATTCTAAATAAAACGAAATATTTAATCATAACGAACGCTTGATAATAGCAAACAATGATCCGTTATATTTTTAACAACTACGTTCGCGTTAATTTCTACATTCAGTGCGATTTATAATTATTTCAAAAAGGAATCAATATAAACAAAATTTCATTCATTATTCTTTTTTTTTTTACATAAATTTAATGATTAGCCCACGTAGGCGAACGTATTTTTTCACAACCCGCAGGCAAGCTGGATCGTTCATTTCCAAAGCCTATTTTTTTTTAATGTTTTAGACTTTTGGAAAATTTGAAAAAATTGTGGGATATTTATCAAAGTCTGTACTATATTATACAGTCGTTCGTTAAATCAAATGTGAACAAATTTTTTCAATAGAAATAAAAGTTTGGGGGTCGGTCGAATGAAAATGAAATTTTGCCTGGGTCGTCTACGACCCAGATTGTCTACGGAGGGTTAGATTGGAGTACCCCTGCTAAGTGACGACTTATCGCGGTGGATATGTCCCTTCGCAACTGAGAGTCCGTGCTTATTACAAATTCAAATTTAACGACCGCGTCCGCGCCGTCACTTGGAAATTTAAATCCTCAGATACCGTCGCTGATTGAAAAGAATCCGACTGGACTCCTGGGAGATTGGAAACGGCAGTTTTTAACGTCTGGCCAGACATGAAAGGACATCTGCGCAGGAGGAAATACAGTTGTCTCTATCATATGCTTACGATTAATTTTTTTTCTCATTCTCTAGAATCTAGGGATCGATGTAGATAGTCAGGTTCTATTGGATACGGAACCGTTTTCGGTTTCGTGTGTAGACCTTCAACTTTTTCCTGACTCATTCGTTGATAAATCGGTCGTCGCAGGCCAAGGAGATTAGAAATTAGGTACACAGATAAGAATTTCGCGGAACTGACCTGACACAATGAACCACCGTATATTCTAGCCGGATTTTTTATCGGACTTGATAGTACAACAGCGAATTGGCGCGCGATCCTTAAATATAACCACCCACAAGTATCCTGTGTGTGGCCTTTGAGATTATTCGTGAAACGACGAACATGGTGCTCTATTATGTTGTAATTAAGTTTTTCCCAGACGTAATTAACTGGTTTATTTTCTGTACTCAAAATAAAAATTAGATATATCAATTTTGCTATAATAAACGGCTCAGGTATTAAAGAATGGAAGTAACGATATTTTATAGGTTAGAAATAATTCGTGAATAGATTTTCAATTTTGAATTATTTATGGGGTATCTGATTGTCTAACACATATGGTGTGGTGACAAGATTAATGCAGCATTTTTAATAGAGTGGACAGATTTTTCTAAAATTCAAAAAGTGATACTCACTTCGCTCTGTGGAACGGCTCATAATTTTCAAAAAAAACTACTTGGCACTAAAAATTTTCTAAAATTCAAACAGTGATGTTACGCACTTCGCTCTGTGGAACGGCTTATAATTTTCAAAAAAAAAAAACTTCACTTTGTTGGCACTAAAAATTTTCTAAAATTCAAAAAGTTAAGTTAGTCACTTCATCCTGTTGGAGGGCTCTTCCACGCATAGACCACTTCTAAAACCCCAGGATCTGGTGATACTTCCTGTCTGGACGATGATCAAATTCGATACATCTAGGGGAAAAGTGACAAAAAAAAAAGTGTTGTTTGCTTTGCACTTGTTAGGTCTCCGACGTCTCGTGTTATATAGGTCGTGTCGGACCAGGCAATCCGGAATGTTTTTTTCCCTTCTCCCCGCCCGTCTGCGTGGTTTCTTCGGAACGGTTCAAGAGATTTGTGGCGTCGCTCGGAACCAACGGTGTCTCGTGGTGGTTTTATCCGATGTTACATCGATAGCGGGTGATAAGGAGGCTACGCGATAACAGTGCCCGTGCATTATCACGGTGCACATCCACGGCCTCCAATGTCGCCGGTGGTACGAGAATGGGCCAGAGATAAGCAGACGGTGGCTCGGCGACCGACCAGAGTTTTCTGCCATTGGGGGAACATTGCCGCGGCGATTACGTAACCGACACGCCGCGCGACTTGGAAAACAGTCTTTAACTGGCGGCTGATTTTGACAGCGTAACCGATGCAACCTTATTTTTGTATTGTTTTCTTTTTTTTTTTTTTTTGTGAACATTGAAGTGAAGCTTTTTGATTGACAGACGGTATTCAGGTCTGCTGACGCGCGCAGTTTTTTCGTCCGTTGAGATTTATGCGATTCCTCGGCGGTACAGTCTCTGGCGAAAGTGTATAGGTTATTTTAAGGAGTTACATTCGTTTGAGCTGTTAAATAAGGGGGAAATGAAAAATTTGTTGGTATTTACGGAATTATTGTTTATTATGAATTCTACATTTATGTCTTATTATATGGTGTTTCCTTCGTAATTTCTGAAAATTTGAGCTGTGTAGATGTATAGCTTGATTTTGATGGATATCAACAGAAGAAAATGGCTGCCATTTAATTATAATCCTTTTCGTTGGAACACCATCTGTGGTACGAGATATATCTCTGTGGGCTTTTATCTGGAAGAGGTTTTTTTAATTTTACATTAAAGTAGATAAAAGGAAGTAGTATTTACCGAAGGCGATTTTGAAAATATCAATGTTTTACAAAATGGTGGCTGTTTGAACTTAAACTTTTAACAAGATTTTAAATGCAGATACTTAAAAATTCAAATGGAGCAGAATTTTTTATTCTGCTGTGGAGGCTCCATTACGTTAATAATAACACGCAAATAGTACTAAACGTTATTAAGACGTTTATTTTATTTCATTTTTTAAGTTAAGAGATATAAATGCATAAACATTCATTAATAATTGTTTTACGTAAACTGTTCGCAGGCCAAAGTGATTAACCTAATTTTTTTGAAATTTTAGTGTCTAACCACTTGGTCGGTGCTCACCTTTTTACATTTAAAACAAATTTTCAATATAAATTTCGGTATCTTAAATAATTTCCGTAAAGAGAATATATTTTAAACTTATATTTAAAATAAACGAATTTTAAAAATAAATAAAACGAATAAACTTTAAACATACATTTTCTGGAGTTACCACTTTTGCGACTGAACGGCTCAATGAAGTCTACCAAGATCCGAGGATGTACGAGGCGGATGTTTTTGTGACGAACAGTCCATACATACATTCGTCTGGTCCCGATGAGAATGGCAGAGTGCAAAGCCAACCGAAGTCCAACAAAGTAATTCAGTTAGAGCATGAAAGTTGCGTAACGAAGATTTGTACCCACCTAGAGAGAGATGTAGCTTCCCAGGGCCATTTTCATGAAGGAAGTACCAAGTTGGGAAAGTTGCACAGCGATAAGTCAAAGTAGCGAGGGGCGGGAGGAGAGGTGCAAGTGTTTGTCCAACGTGAAACTAGGCCAAGTCTACCTCGTCGCGGTTTCGCGAAATGCGAAATTGTAAATGTAAATGAAAACGGAATAATGGCCCGTGACGTGGTAAGGCCGACGTCATTAACTTTTATGTATCTGGAACGAATGGAAATCTAAAACTATCGTGGTTCGTTAAATCGTGTACCTTACGAAAAAAAAAATAAAAAAAATAATAAAAACGAATTTCGTTGCGAACGATAGAAGATAGTAGATCAATCGATATCAATTGATCGATCGATTAGGATGTTACTTATTACCTTGTACGCAATTGGTGCTCCACAAAGGAATCGTTTTCTTCAGAATCCTGGCCTTCTTTAATCTTTATAGCCCTCTCCGTTGCATCGAATAACAAATAACCCTGGTGAATTTCAAAGCGGGAAAAAATCGCAAGTGCTCTTGTCGATCCACGCGCCACGTTGTGAATTATCAAGAATTGTTCCGAGCCCATTTTATCCGCCTCTTCTTTTATCCTCTTTCTCGTGGCCGTGCAACTGGGTACACAAAAGAGGAAAATATTTAATCAACGGTGTTTACCCGTCACGAAACCGAGGAGAAAAGGAGAAGCCGCTTTTCAATGGTGATTCTGACGATTAGTCGAATGGGGAAGACTCATCGTCCCGTGCAGCAGAGTTGGGCAGAATTTTATTCGAATAATACACAGTGAAAAGCAGCAGTATCTAAATGTGGCTTCTACGCTTTAAACAGTTAATGAGATTAGGTAATTGTTCGACAAATGTCGATTCATTCATAAAGTATTATTTTACTATAAAAATTGAAATTTCCATGTTTAAACAATTAAAAGTTACGTTATTTTTTTTTTATCTTTTATTCGTTATTCGAAACTTTTTATCTAAATAATGAGTTTGCCCATCTTTGCCGTGCAGCGGAACCGATTCCGCCTACTCCGCGTATAGTGGAATCGGATCACTGTGGAAGCGCGGCAATCATGTTGAATAACAGAAGCAATGACCCATCTTTGGGGAATACATACAGACGATAACGCGTTTAAAAACGTTTCTTTCGCCTGTGTTTTATCGTGCTCGCTTCGGGAATTTCCCAGTGCTGACATTTAATTTTGTCAATGTGTCAATACCATTTTATGTCATATCCAGCGACTGTAATATTTTATAATTAGTAATTTCAGTTATTTAAAAATTGAGGGGCTAGGTGGAAAAGGGACACATGTAACATCTATGTCGGTTTCTAGCTTTTTGTACCATCGATAAGCTATAACCTTATTTTTCATAAAAATAATTGTCCTGTAAATTTATATTGGCATGTGCCCTTCTTCTGAAGAATCTGTTTGTACCACGATATTAATTTGATTGTTTTGGAAGTATTGCTAGTCCTGATTTTTAATTCACTTGAAAGTGTCAATATTTTGTCGTTAAGAAAACAATGTAAAATTTTAACGTATGTGATGTACAAATTAATTCATAGTCTCACAATTAATTATTGATTCAAAACCGTTATCACTATTTCGAGAGGGAATTCGCCATTTGTCTAAGGAATGACGTAAATCTCTAGAAAGTGATGAGTAATATTTTCAAGACTAGATTGTATTTTTTTTTGGTAAATAAACCATAAATCGACGAAAAGAAGGCCACGAATTAATTTGTAGAGCTAATATAAGATGAATGGATTCTTCGTAAGATTTTCGGTATAATTGTCGCTGAACAGTAAATCGCATTCAAATTTTCCCGCCTTTGGGGAAGACCTCGAAAAATAAGGTATTCCGGAAGTCAAAGATGACCCGGTGACCTGGAACGTGTCTGACCACTACGAGGATTCTCGTTTCCACGTTTTTTCGCCCCGTTCCGATCGATATCGTCTCGATTTCGAACGCTTTCATGGGATTCATTCTGCTTGACCGACCGAAATCCGTTCGAGTCTCCCTGTGTTACCGACCCCGCCTTATTGGCTGAATACGTGTGCGCGGACAGGTACCTCCCTCCCTTCTGCGGACGGAGGGAAACCCTTCTCGTACAGAATGCATTTTTAACCAGGCCACCGAGGCATTTGCGACCAGATCTTCGCTGCTGAAGGGATTACAACCGAGCTCCCGTCGAGATCCTTTTAAAACGCGACGTTCTTGCAAGCCTCATGAAACACCCGGAATCACGTGTCTAGGATCTAGGGGAAATACCCATTTTTAGGGGGAACAAGGCACTTCCTTGAAATATTCACTCCTCTTTTTTTTTAAATATATTTTCAACATTTTTCAAAGTATTTATTTAATTTAAATGGATATTCACAATAATTTATTCAGAAACAAATCATTCACTGAATACTGTTAATAAGTACACTTAAATAAAGTTACAAGCAGTAGTGTCTCGATGAGTGCGACGAACTCAGGACCGTTTTCGTGGAAGCCGACCCTTTGCTTAGCTCCCGTTTACTCTGTTTTGATTGGTTCCAGAGGGAAAGCCCTCCAGTGGTGAGAATAACGTCGTTGTTCGTGTGGCATTCATCGAGGAATTGCTGTAGCTAGTTATATGTGTACTATGATATACGTGTCTGGCTCTGTGAAATGACTTGTCGCGTGTCTTGTAAATCTGGACGCCATAAAATAAAAATAAAATTTTTTTTTTAATACTTCATACATTAAAAATGTCTTATATCATCCTACAAAAGATCGATAAAATGAAAAAAAAAATTTCTAATACTTCACACATCATTAGAAATGTCTTTTATCATCCTACAAAAGATCGATCAAAACGAATTGGGGTCCTTCCCTTGTCAGGGCCGTTGGTTAACGTCATGGCGTCTTTCTCAGCGAGGATGCATCGCGTTGCTCGGTCCGATTTCCCTCTCGACTCGTTGGGGTTCCATTGTTTTTTCCGTTCCTGTCGTTTATCGGTCGAACGGTGTGCGCGACACGATAAAATTAAATGTTCGATGGAGTTGACCCGGTCCGAGGCGGCGCGTACTGACCGCACGGAAAACATCCGGCCCGGCCGCGTGAGATGCACCCGGCGGCGCATACTGATTGCGTCACAGCTCGAAAAATAGGCACGCGTCCCAATTTCTGGAGTGTTTTGACCGGTACGTTTCTCGGTAAACGTCCGTCCGCCCCCTCCCCCTCTCCGACAGTTACGACAGATTACGATATATGCACCTCGACAGGTTGCTAGCCCCTTGAATTCCGACCGTTTCGCCGGGAGGCCGGGCCCGACTGTACAGACAGTGGTGTCGATATAGTGTGGTCGTAAAATAGTCACCTGACTAGTGGGGGCCCTATTAATGTCACAAGATTTACAAGATTCCGATTTTGTTTTTTAATTCTTTTTTTTTTTTTTTTTTATATTCGGGGTCTTTGGGGTGAAACCACCCCTTGAATGTTAATGGGCCTTTTCCTGCTTTTCGGTATATCTGGAAAAGTATGGTAAATGTGAGAAATTGTTAATAATTTGTTTATTTAAAATACAAACCTTTTATAATTTTATTAGACAGTTTTATAGAGCGTAAGAAGTTATTGAATTTTCATTGTAAGAATTTTTTTATATCTTCCATGGTTTTCCAGATATACCGAGAAATAGGAAAAGACATATTAATCTTTAAGGGATGGCTTCATTTAGATGTTTGTAAGTAGTGGGACACGAATAGAAATTATTTTTGTAGTGAACAGGTACAAATTCGTAATATTGGATTTTTTTCCTGAAATTGACGTCAAATTCGAGGCTGGGTTCATCTTAAGACATAATAGGATCTCACAAATATAAACACATCTAAGACGATTTTGGATTTTTCGTTTATTAGCGAGTCTCTGATGATAAATAATTATTTCTTGGATTTTCTACTTAATTCTGATCAAGTATCAGGGCGGTTAAATGTTATCAAGAAAATTGTTATTTTGATAATTTATATAATTTCAGGAGACCTTCATTGGTCAGAGCAATCATTTACCAATGCAAAGAGCTCGTGAAATTTTGAACAAGTTTATCGTGTGTGGGTGTGTATGTGAACTCCGTAATTTTCTCCGTAATTTGCGTAATGTCGAAATGAAATGATCAGAAGATAGCCCCGAGTGTGTTTCGAAAAAGCGATCGCGTGGCCCGAGCGTTAAATTTCTCCGACGTTAGGACGACGCCTGTCGGGCTGAAACGAAACAGTGTCTCTCAGTTGACTTTATCATCGGAACGACAAAGAGAGCCGTTGTATCGTGAATTCGCGATGAACAGTTTGGCAAACAGTGCGCCGATTTGTTCAAGTGTCGAGGACTTCGTGTAATCAGCTTTTTATTGCAAATAGAAAGAAAAATTAATTCGAGACTGGTTATCGTTCGTTCAATAGAGTAGACAATTCAGAAATGGAAGAGGTATTTTAATGAACTGTTCTTTTAGTTTGCGTTTGGGTGGCTGACTACAAACGTAGCTCAATCCCTAT
Organism: Dufourea novaeangliae; assembly: GCF_001272555.1. Classification (NCBI taxonomy): domain Eukaryota; kingdom Metazoa; phylum Arthropoda; class Insecta; order Hymenoptera; family Halictidae; genus Dufourea; species Dufourea novaeangliae. The sequence goes on along the minus strand of NW_015373889.1, from coordinate 158,321 downwards.
AAACCTAACTCAGACCTTACAAACCTAGGTCAAACATAACAAACCTAGGTCAAACCCAAGAAACTTAGGTCAATCCTAAGAAACCTAGCTGAAACCCAAGAAACTTAGGTCAATCCTAAGAAACCTAGCTGAAACCCAAGAAACTTAGCTCAAACCCAAGAAACCTAGGTCACACCCAACAAACGTAGGTTAAACCTTACAAAAACCTAGGTGAAACCCAAGAAACTTAGGTCAAACCCAAGAAACTTAGGTTAAACCCAAGAAACTTAGGTCAAACCCAACAAACGTAGGTCAAACCCAACAAACCTAGGTCAAACCCAACATACCTAGGTTAAACCTTACAAAAACCTAGGTCAAACCCAAGAAACTTAGGTCAAACCCAAGAAACTTAGGTCAAACCCAAGAAACTTAGGTCAAACCCAACAAACCTAGGTCAAACTCAACAAACCTAGGTCAAACCCAACAAACCTAGGTTAAACTTTACAAAAACCTAGGTCAAACCCAAGAAACTTAGGTTAAACCCAACAAACGTAGGTCAAACCCAACAAACCTAGGTTAAACCTTACAAAAACCTAGGTCAAACCCTACAAAGCTACCTCAAATCTAATCTATATTCACAAACCTGATTCAGATTCCTGTTCCACTACAGATATAATAGAAACTTACATAGGATCTAATTAGAACCAACATCTTGCCTCAATTCAGCTCAGTTAGATCCAAAAATCCCAGTTACCAATTACAGTGACCCAGATGTAGGTCATGAGTGAAGCCCATAATTGATTTTATCTTCATATATACTTAATCAAAATTCCATTCTGGATGCATTAGTATCACAGACATATCCCAGCTTACTGATGTCACGCATTCCTAAGCTGAACCGTCTTTTCAAATAATGAAGATATGAACGTAGAGCCAGAAAGTGATGACGAGTCATGTGACATCAGTGATCGGGGGGGAGTCACGGTGAAGACGTTGCATCTTGCAGGAATTGAATTCGAAGGGATTGAAACTGGAGTAGGGTAAGCTCAGAACGCGCGCACAGGCCCGGGTACGTTTGGAGGATGAATGTGAACGATGCGTCGAGTGAAGTACGATGAAAGGATGCCACGAAAGAACTGGTAAACGAGGGAGGAAAGTGTGGGAAAAAGTGGTAGAATGAGTCTGCTTTTAGAAACCGAGGATTGACTCTTTTTAGCCTGAAAGGTTCCAGGGGGGTAAAGTCGAGAATTTCAAGCTTGAATATGAATTTTCTAGTGGCAGATCTGAAAGTACACTTTGAGTCTTGCGTGAGAATCTTTTCTGGGGAGGAGGGGATCAACTAAAGATTGAAAGACTGTAAAACCATTTGAAGTCAGCGGTTTGAACGAATATTCAAACTGTCAAGGAAGCGAGTGAGCACAGAAAATTTCGGATTGTTCGAGAAACATATTCCAGGGGGCGTTTAATATTACTCAGTTTAGAAGATTCACAGAGAAAGTGGATGAAGATTTCTGAGTTGAACAGAGTCATGATCGTCACTGTTCCGAGACCCTAGTCGCAATAAAGGTCAATAACTATTTTTCTGGCGGACTGCTTATGCAAGTGTCGGCCAGCTGCCAGGTATTTCTGGCTGACACGTCCCCTGGGGGTCACTAGATTAGCTGAAGTAGCGGGAATTAGCGTCGGTTTCCTCCTTTCCTGGCAGAAGTTGTTCCCTGTTGCTTCATTCGAATAATTCTTAAATCATCGAACAACCAAAGGAGTATTTCCAATTACAACACCGTCTTTTTAGCCAATCCCTATCACGACATATATCCCTGTAAGTATCCAGGTACTCTAATTTCAATAGTCTCTAGGTGATCAACCTAAGCCTAATGACTCCATTGACCATAAACATTCCCATAGTCTGCACATTTAATCGAATATCCAATATTTTATCCAACTTCTTTTAATTACCTTCACCATTGTTAGGTCCATAACCCTAATCTATCAATGACACCAACAGTTCAGGCATTAGCAATCGACATTAGCAGCTTCCTCAAGTTTGATCACGCCTTTCAACCTATAAATATCAGTGGATCGATTCAAATTGATTATTCAGTTTTACCGTCAAATGACATGTCACTGTCAACCAGATTTAGCAATGAGACGAGGACATTTCCTGATTTGTCCTAATTGCCTCTGATCAAGAACGGGTGCCATTCTAATGTCTCTGGACGCTAATGGGATTTATGGATGACGTTGCCAACTACAATTTCGTGACATTCACTCGCGACACGGGCGAGCCTGGTGGTGGTGAGCCTGAAGAATTTACGTGCGTTCGTTAATTCACGGAAATAGTCGGCGTCGTTTGCACGCGAGAATTGATGCTACCCGCTTTCTGAGGCACACTCGAATTTCTCGGTCAGCATGCATGTCTTCATCGAGTTACCGGCTTGGCGCTAAACCAGGCTCTGGGACAGTTTTATTTACCGATGCAAAATGTCCGAAGGTTTACCAGTCCCGAGCCGTCTCGACGGAGACTCTAAAGAGGTTAGGAAAGACGGTGTTGGGTTGGCCAAAGAGGTCTCTGATACAGTTTGAAAAACAATATTCCCGATAAGATAAGACATCATTATCGTATATTATCATAAATATTTACAGGACAGTACCTAGGGTAAACTTATTTTTTTGAAAAAGCGACTGATAGGATTTTTGACGTCATCCAAACCTTCTGAAGTCTTCTGTTACATTCAGCGTTGTTTTTCTACCGTTGCAGTCACATAACGCGGTGTTCCCTTTTCATTCAACCCGAACGTTTCGCCAGATCTGTCGGAAGAATATAAATTCCGCTCCAGTGGCACCATGAGTATCAGTTGATCGCCACATCAGCTGACTGCGCGCCGCGTCAAGGCTGCCGGAGAGATCAAATGAATAATGTACCCCTTTCAGCCAGCTGCATAACACATCTCGGCTCATTTTTAACACTCGTTTGATAATAATGCTTCGCGCGACGATGATGCACGCCCCGGGGTATTTCAACGCAGCTCGGTCCGCAGGCATTGACTGTGGCGACTAAAAATGTTTCTTAACATTGACAGTCATTCGGAATTCATTATTGCGAATTGATGTCTCTGTTGGGTCTGCAGTTTGCTCCTCTTCGAACGTTGATATAGGCTGGAGTCACTGAGATATGACAGGAGAAGACGTTATCAGAATGTAGGAACAGTTTGCAGATATTTTTTAGGGTATTTAGTACATATAGTTTAGAGGGAATGAGTTTTGTGGTAGCTAAGTGTCGGATTAGGGCTGGACCAACACTTCAGGAGCACTGACACTGTAATATTTACCGAAGGAACGTTATTTAAATATAGATACTCTTTAGATACATGGCCCCAAGTCACAATATGTGAAATCCAGATCTAGACCATAGGAATTAAGTTTTCTGGGGGTCCAAAATCTGAGCAAATCCGGACCAACACGTCGCAAGTAGTAACATTGTACCATATAATGAAGAAACATCAGGGAAACATAGTAACAGCTCAGAAACATTCTCAGAGTTATAATACATAGGAATCTACCGAAGAAGAAAATTCCTGAACCGTACGGATCTCATTTTAGCACATTAGAGTCTGGGGCCAATTCGGGACCAACACGTCAGAAACAGTAACATTGCGTCACATAATGCAGAAACATCATAGGAAACACGGAAACATCCTCCCATTCAGAACACATAGGAATATACCTACGGAAGTAAAATCCTGATCCAAAGAAATTTTATTTTAGTCCCATTAGAGTCCGACCAGTCTCCGAACCGAGACTCCCTGGAGTCGATTTATCGATGAATGTAACGGAAAAATCGTGGTGGTGACTAGGGAAACGGGTCAGCTATATCTATGAGGTCATCGTCAACGAGACAGTGCGTGTAAAAAAGCAATTGACGGGTGAACGCTAAAGAATTCGACCTTCGCGAGAGCTGTCGAATCTCGTTACTCGGCGCGCGAACCTGTACGCCTGGGATCGATTCTAACGAAATGGGAACAGAAAAGCCATTGGTGATCGATCTTGGGTAGCCGTGTCGAAGAACTGGATCTCGACGATACTCGAGCGGCTTGTCACAAAGGGGCACGAGAGGCAGAGAGAGACAATTCCGTGCGCGCGCGCGCGCACGCGGCGACTTTGGACGTCCGTCGTGGGTATCGTTGCCGGGAGTAACAACTGCGAAGCTGCAGCAGCCAGTGCAATCGTCCGCAGACGGGCTAACTTCGCCTGACGTCACCTCAGCCAGCGTATCATTTTTAGCCCACATATACACACAGCCGCGCTCGGCTCCTCCTCTGTTCCTTGTCCGCCGCGCCGACTCGTGTGTACACAGAGAACAGGAGGGACAGGCGCGCGCGGGCCTCGTGGATGCACACACGGCCGACACACTCTGGACAGTGCGAGTGACCGAGTGCGCGCGGTATAGGCCAAACTCACTTAGCGATGGGTTCGAGCTGCTTGATGGTTACTTGATCGAGTTGTTCGAAAGCTGTATTAACTTGATATTTTACTTTAAATATACTTATTTTTCTGTAATGAATCTACATTTTGAACAATTGACCGTGTTACAGTTTATTGTTTAATCTGCACTTGGGGGTTCCATTTCATTGCATTTGCCAAATTCAAATGTGCTGTTGTACACCCACGAGCAAACTCGGCTTCCACTAGGGGGAAAAAGTGGCGTAGAGAAAAGGATACTTACCACTTGGTATTGGAAATTAGTGAAATTTATGCCAAATGATCATTCATTTTAACATTTATTTCAGTAATTGAAATAAATTTATCGAGTGGTAGGAGGCCCTTCTTCTACGTCATCTTTTTCCCCTAGCGAAAGCCGAGGTTGCTCGTGAGGGTATATTTCTATGGTCTAATAGTAATAATGTGTCTGTTACCTTAATGGGACTGAAGTTTAAAATATCAATTTTGTGTGGTTATAAAATACTTGGAATTTCTTATCAGTATTAGGCAGCATTTGTAGGGAATGTTGCTATCGAAGATGGCAGTCAGTGTTTAGGATGACGACATTGCTATCTGGGGTTATAATAAATAACATGGTGTGGGTTTAATTACGGTTTTGAAGAATCCAAGAATACCACACCAATGAATTTCACAGATCCACCTTTTGCCGTAGATAGATTGACATGTTTCAGTTCGCGAGTCGGTTGAGCACATCGCTACACGCCGCCCCTGTATCGAGCGCATGTTTTTGCAAGCGATAGTGCGTCCCCGGACTGCATTGTGGGCGCTTTCCCTTGGTACTACTGACCGAGCCGAAAACATTGCCCCCGCTCATACCGAGAGTTCTCGAGGACGGGTAGGCTCTGGCGCGTCAGTGGTTCTCAATTGTGACTCCTTGACGGTTTATCGTTTCATCGAACGATGGACGTTCGGACAAGCTTACCAATTGACATATCCCAATCTGACAGATATATAATGAAATTTATTCCAACTAATTATATTTTGCAGCATAAAATGTATTCTTGTGAGAGTGATATATAACTTTCGAAATGGTACTCACTATCAGAGTACAATTCGTGAATGCTAGCGACTGGGTCAGTTGTGACCCATAGAAATTGATGACCCATAGAGATCAATGACCATTCTTTTTAATGGGTCAGTCGTGACCCATAGCAATTAATAACCATGCGTCTCGACGGGTCACTTGGGACCCAGCCATAGGAACGTGGGGAATGAAATAAAACGTAGGTACTTTCGTTTCCATGAAATCGACATCCTTGAGAATTGTTTCTAGACCGACGATTCGAGGCGGGAAATATAATAAGCAAGATTCGCGGCGACTATCGCCAGGTTTGATCGTGAAATTACCCGCGATTCGGTGAGTCAGATCCCCATCAGGGATCCTAAAATCGACCTCGGCCGTTCCAGTTAAACAACGTGTGGTGCACCCCCGTTGGATTATTAACGCGGTTTTCGCGTGAGATAAGCCGAGCTAACCTTTACACTCGTGACTCCGCGAGAGTCGTGTTGGCGAACGTACTAGTCCCGGATTAAGTCGGATATTGTTCTCTACACCTACTTCCCTCCCACTGCGAACTTGGCGTGGTGGATTTATTTTTCAATAAACCACAATTACTGTATTCGTTCTGATTAAATCTTGCTTCGTGGAATTTTCTTTTGTCATTGAAGACTGTTTGATTGATGGTACTATTTTAAGTAGAATTAGGTGTACAGACAAGAAGCTAAGTCGATTAGGGACTTTTATTCTGTTCATCATATTTTAGTACTTTGTTCAGATCTTCTGATTATGACATAAGTAGAATAAGGCATCAGTAGACAGATGAAATAATTTTTGGAATTTTATTTTGTTGATTATCTACCTTGTTCATAATCTTTTAATTCTGTGTTCAAACTGCCTGACTGTGATATTTTAAAGTAGACTAAGACATTAGTACACAAACGATTTTTTTTTTAATTTTGGTTCTTTTGTTCATAATGTTTTAATTCAGTGTTCAGATTGTCTGACTGTGAAATTTTAAGTAGAATAAGACACCAGTATACAGACGAAATAGTCTTTTTGAATTTTGGATCTTTCACTGACCTTCCATATCTTGGCATTCTTATTATAGAATTTCTTGGTGATTCTGTCTCGAGAGACATACAATTCAAGCAAAAAGATTTATTTGAAGTAGTATAAGACGTAGCTCCACAGACGAACTACTTTACACAACAGCAGTTTCGTATTCATTTTTTGCAGCTGTTTCATTATGCAATGTATGTTGCATGACAGCTTCTCAACTAATTTACATTTCAATGTATTGAACAGAATCAATATACGTGGGACGTGCCTGTACGGACAAGCGTTACAAATATGCAAATTTAGTAATTTTTTTTTCTTTGTTAATATTGAATACGCCTTTTGGTTACCAAGCACGTTATTTCAAGTTATCAAACTATCAAGTACTTTCAGTTTGACCATTCAATGGAATAAGACACACATGCTCGGACAGACGACCATACTCTACTGGACTTAGATCTTTTTTTTCCAGCCAGAAGAAGCCATTCTGAAACTAGAGCGTCTACAAATTAGTCTGATAAATTCACTATAATTACCCTACAGATTTTTTTAACGCTACTGTTACTCCTTTTATTGATACATTTACAACTTCTCATGATATTTCTCTTATCTTCCTCGATTCACGTGTTCAACTATCCTCTTTACTAGTCTAATTTAATATATAGTATGCATAATGTATACTGTAGTATATCAAACATGGTATAGCTCAGTAAAAAATCATACAGTGTACTGAATTAAAATATGTATCGAAAAACATATAGACTTAATGACCCAAAACTCGTATCATAAACCGTACAGTCTAGTGCACTGTATAGTGTAGTGTACAAAAAATCATAATGTATAGTATGTGTAAGGCACAGTGTAGTGTATCGAAAATCATATAGTGTAATGACCCAAAACTCGTATCATAAACCATGCAGTCTAGTGCACTGTATAGTGCAGTATACAAAAAATCATAATGTATAGTATGTGTAAGGCACAGTGTAGTGTATTAAAAAGCATATAGTCTAGTAATAATTATTATACAATGAAACAGTGAATTTCGACAATTAGAATGTAATGGAGCAAAATAATGTAAACGACTTCGCGTAATCGAGTGTTTGATAGGGTGTTCAAGTAAACAGGTGTATCCTGTGGCACAGGTCTGGAGAAAGCGTCAAAGTGACCAGACGGCGTTTATAGCGATATCTCGGCGAACGACACCACTCCCATAGCTATTAGGGATTCACGGTGCACACGTTGAATAAAAATGCAATCTCAGCCGATCGCTCGGCCCGGTACGTCCTTACTCTGCGCCACCGATGCACATTCCCGGGCCACCGTTTTGCCCAACAACCAATGGTAGGTCCACTGTTTTACTTTCAGTTGTGAAATATTAAAAAAAGAAATACTTCAGCTCCTCCTTTACCAATTTCAATATCGTACAAAAGTACTCGTGTATTCGAGATATACAATACACTGTCTTTCATAATTAGACGATGTGGTCTAAATATGAGCTAGCATTTTTTCCTCTGGGATTTATTGCCAAACCTGTTCAAGATCTTTAAGGTGTGAAATCTCGAAAAATTGTAATTCCTTGGGAATTTTTTTTTCATTGAACGAAATGTTCAACATGAGTTAAGTGTTGTCTATTTATTAATGCCTTGTTACGTTCAGTTTATATTCGATAAGCGTCCCAATATTTATGAAACGGACTGTACCGTAGTGTATATGTGACCAACGCTCCGAAGGACCAATTCTTTTTCCTCTTCGTTTCACCGCAGTTTCAGGGGAAAAAGGTGCACGAGACACACGGTGCACACACGAGGGTCCGGCCTGTGGTGTGCCCCCACATCGCATATACATACGATTAACGGCACGATCGATAATGTATTCCGCTCGAAAATAAACTGACCTATACCAATAGGCGATGTTACCACTTCCGCCGAGTGACCCCTCGTGTCCCGATAAATATTTACACACGGCTCCTCGGCACGCAGAGCCGGGGCGGGCGACTTTCGATCCGTGTGTGGATCGTGAAAATCGATTGGATCGCGAAAATCTGACGTCACTGGAGGAACGACTCGAGCACGTTCACCCGCGACCGTGGTCACTACCAGTGTCCATTCCCCGTTGAATACCTCTTTTAATTAACAATATCGTTATATTTCCAGTTTGATTAACATCTCCTGTGATATGACGACATTTTTTTTGTTTTAGTGGTTTTTAGTGGAAGAGAAATTGATACAATATTTTGGCGAATTTGTAGATTGGTTATAGATCTTGTATATTCGTGGCATTTACGATTATATGAAAATTAGTGCGATAAAATTTCTTGAAATTTTTATCCTACCTGGAATACGCTAACAACAAATTTATTGCGATTTTTATATTTATTATGTTACTTGCATTCCAATGTCATCTTCTTCCTAGTACGTCAATTTTTTTAAATTTCACATTCTGTAAGTTTAATTTGCATAAATATTTATAGTCTTATGATGTCATGACAGTTTGGTATACATGTAGCTCTGTGTTATTTATTAGTGTTTTAATAGCCTAACGATGAAAAGGTTGACAATCAATCATAGAATGGTACTGGGTCATTCTGGACCTACACAATTTTTCACCAGAATTTTATATTAACATCTAAAAATTAAGGCATGAATCGATAAAACAAGACACGAAAATAGGTGATACTATTGATTTGCAGACTTAGAAAAAGACAGTGGAGGAAGCTTTAGTGACATTTTGAAAGCATTTTGTCTAGTCGTTGTACCCTTTTTTCCCTAGAAGTGGCACGGTTATTTTCAAGACTACGTTTTTCCGTCTACAAAGAAACTCATTCGACGAGTCGGAGTCGAGCATGAAACATCAGTTTACGAGGACAATGAGAGCGTGCATGATTACCGGGACGTAAAAGAGCCGACATACCAATGACGCGGACGCAGCGAATCCCATTTTAGTGAAGGAAAAAAAAAAAGAAAAATATAGTAATTCGCAGCCAGTGAACGGGAGCGTAATAGCGCTCAGCCTTGACCATGGCTGGTTGTACGAAAGTGAACCTGTTTACTTGCTCTAGAAAATCCCTGATAAAAGTTTCCCAAGTCCGTTCGTTTTCATTCGCGACGAAGAAACTCTGAAAAAGATGCTTCTGATAGTCTTTAACTCGTATTCACATAAAGTAAAAACAGCAAATAAAGGTCAGAAACATGAACAAAATTGAATTCAACAGCATAGACATTTAATAAGTTTCCCAAATAGATAATCATAAATAAGAACTTTATTCCACGTTATCAACTTTATTTTGCACGGGGTTGGACAAAAATTTCTGATACACCCAGTATAATCTATCAAGTATTCCATCTTCAGGAGCCAAACTGCGTCTAGATCGACTGTTTTATAGTCAATTCCTCGTATTTTTCAATGAACATTCAGCAGACTCGGAATAACTCAGGATAATTCAGGCTAGAAAGGAAATATACTGGGTGTCGCTCCGTGAACGAGGGTGATCTAGAAGTGGTGATTAGTAACAACAAGTTTCATTCATCGAAGTGCAAGCAAATGTAGCAATCAGTGAACTGCAACAATTTGGTAGTAGGGTAATCTATGATTCTAGGGACCCCTTGTCGATCAAATTCGTTCGAGAAGTTCTACTAACGCGTAGGATAAGGGACACCTAAGTCATTGCTTCTGTAGTTTGCTCTTAGAACGCTCTTGCCCACAGAGCTCTTGGCTAAGCAAGCTATCCTCTAAGAGCAAAATCTCGTGGTGAGGTAATCTATGAATATAGGGACCTTCTATGGATCAGATTCGTTCCACAAGACCTACTGGTCCTTAGAACGCTCTTGCCCGCAGAGCTCTTGGCTAAGCAAGCTATCCTCTAAGAGCAAAATCTCATGGTGAGGTAATCTACGAATATAGGGACCTTCTATGGATCAGATTCGTTCCACAAGACCTACTGACACGTAGGATAAGAGAAATCCAAGGGTCGCTCGTATGTACTGCTCCCGGAGCGCTCTTGCCCGCAGAGCTCTTGGGCTAGGCAAGCTATCCTCTAAGAGCAAAATTTCGTGATGGGATAATCTATGAATATTGGGACAGCGTTGTGGTGGGCTAGTCTAATACTGTCGGCCTACCTATCTTAGGTTTTATTAGGGGTCACAATTGACCCAGTCGTCAGCTTCGATAATTCATATTCCGATGGTCAAGCAGCCAAGAGTTTGCCCACTTCTCTCCCTAACTCTACTAGCTCCTCACCCAACCATCAGTCTAACCCCACTTACACCTCCAATCAGGCTACGCCCTGTACATCGGACCGATGACGTCATCTGAAACGGGTGTCTGTTCGCGTGGAAACCTCAGTAAAACTGTCGGGCTTACGCAACCTCTCGAGGAAACGAGGCTCGATGGTGACGTTGCCGACTCCAGACAATCATTGACACGCCGTGGGAACCACGATAGAAACGTCTGACAGTTTCGATCCGAGGATAAGTTCCTGGATATGATCGAATCTCGTCGACGGTGTAATATCAGAAAATTTTAATTCGCGACGAAGAGACTTCTGTTCCTCCCCCTTGTCTCGTCGAATTGAAACGCGGTTGCTGCGATCGTAGACGCATCTGGGGAGCCGCGCCGGCGTCGTATGCAAATGAAAACGAAAATGGAAGGCGTCTACGCACTTCCGGACAGATGCTAGGCCTCGCCAAGCATTGTGCGCTCCTCTCCTATTGCTCTCCTTCCCGCTTTCTTGCCTTCCCTTCGGCGCTGTTTTATTCTCTCCCATTGTTCGCCCGCGGGAAATAACAATGTCCAGCGTGCTAACAGTTACCGGTGGCCTCCCGTTCCCTCGTCGTCAACGGAACATAAAGTCGGGTTTGTTCGGGGTTTGAGAATCTGTGCAGACGTATCACTATAAACTGTAGGATATGTATATTTGGATTATAAACCATAACAATTTAAATGCATAAATTGTAGTGAAAATATGAATTGATACTTGCAAAAGTTATCTAGAGAGCAGTAAAAGGCTCTTGTCACCATCTCCAGAAGAACAGTAAAAAAGCAACCTAACTTATATACCTAGCACGTATATGGGTACCTAACAACCTAACTTACATACTTAACCCATCCATACTAGTGGAGCCAACATAACCTAACCTCCCTAACCCTCAATAGCCTAACATACCCAAAGCAGCCTAACATACCCAAAGTAGCCTAACATACCCAAAGTAGCCTAACATACCCAAAGTAGCCTAATATGCCCAAAGTAGCTAACATACCTAAATTAACATAACCTCCTCAAGCTAGCCTAACTTGAATTAAATAAGTCATGTACCTAACCTTAATAAAAATGGTTTCATCTCACTCATATACCTGAGCTGGTCGAAAGCGTTAAATAATTTAATTAAAAAAAAAAGGTTTCATTGTTCGAAGTGAACAGCACGTCTGAACATCGAAAGCCGAAAGAGCCATAGAACAATAATTAATTACCCATCTGATCGCTAGGCATTGTTCCCCCATGTGAATCGAGTGAACGGCGGGAGAGTAAGTGTGACGGAGAGAACCAGGCCGGTGTCGAGTGTGTGAGAGAGAGAGGGGGGGGGGAGAGACAGAGAGACGGCAGAAGAAAGAGGGCTGTAGGTATCGTAATACAATACTATTAGTTGAACTTGAGCTACTTATGAATGACCTTGTCCGGTTCAGGCACACCGACACGCCGTCGCCATAGTGTCAGCGTGTCCTTTGTCACCCGGTGTATGCGTGAGTGCGCCCTGTTGTGACTGCGCTCATTGTGTTTTTTCTTCTTCTCTCTCTTCACTGCCTCTTGGTCATGTCTCGGTTCTCCGAGACGGGTATCGTAACACCAGAGCCTGTTTCGTCTGGATCTCGAAACATTGTCACTATTGCAAAATAGTGGTCTTGCGTTTCCCTTGCCTACTACAGCGGTTTCGTTGGTAAACAGTCTACCCACGAGCGGCGGGAAAGTGAGGTTAGGGATAACCAGCTTGGAACCAGACAATTTTTTCTTCAAATTCGAACGTTCTTTCACATACTTGTGCTTTTATTATCGGATTTCAGTATATTACTTTGAATAATAAAATTCGTTTGAAGCACAGAATTAGGTGGGTTGTGTCTTAACTACTAGATGTTAGGTTAGGGTAGTACTTTGAGGTGGGAACTTTTGGAACTTTTGGATTAATTAATTGAATCTGAGATGGACGTGGCCCAGACCTTTCCTGATTACGCTCTGTAGAGGTCAATTCTCACCTCTAATTCAATAATTCTAAACTCTGCCAACGAAACAATCTTCTTCTCTGATTATATAATAATCACTAATTATTAACTTCTACTCAAGTAATCAATTTCTTTCATACTACATGCTACAGAGTTACTATAGAGGTCTTATCTGCACTTAAACCACTGGACCATAAATTCTACCAAATTCCACAGTTTCAGATCCGTTTTTTAGATAATTTCAAGATGAATAGTGGCGGGGGGGGGGGGGGGGGGCGTGCTCAAAGAGAGACAAAGTTTGCAAAAATTTCCCGTATATTTTCCCACGCTAGGACACCATAGAGCTCCGGCTGCATTTAGATCGAATCTCGTAGAATCTACGGCGAGAGGGCGAGTCCCCGGATAACCGGGCTTCGAAAATTATTGCGGAAGATCGTCGCAGAGATCGCGGTCTCTCCGTGAGCCCACGAGAACGAATGTCCCTATAGAAAGGAGACAGCCGAATATCAGACAACGGTAATTCACCCACGGCTTGAATAAATTACCGTGGTCTTTATTAAAACCCACCGATGGGATCGAACGGAGGGCCTCGATACGATGGGTCACGTCCTAAAATATGAATACAGGCTTCCTGTGCATGTAATTTTCCCATTGTTTCACCGCGAATCCAAGGTTTTGTCACCGTTCAGACACAAAATCGGTGTTGAAGGTTTCTTCTGCTAGGTTACAGGATGTGTCAAAATGTGTGGTCGTGATTTGGACCAAGCTCTATCACTGTGTTAAATCTCATTAAAAGGCCAGCGTTATACTTGACGATCTCTTCTTCCCAGTGCCGAGGCGCCTTCGGACACTCATCGTGGATTTACTGTAGTACGTATACCTAGGTCTGACTCCCAATATCCATGACTGTTTTCTTCAAAATGATCTTCCGTTACATTAGTTCCCGAAGACGGTGATAATAACAAGAATAGTTGCCCCTACGAAGCTCCAGCCGACTCAACCCATAAATAGAAGGGTAAATAGCCTATAAATCAACGGCGTGGCCCCGATCGAACACGGGCAAAAGGTAAACGGGAGGGCTCTGTTTTCGTGCTCGACGGCCCTGAACGCGTCAGAGGAAAACAGAAAAAGAGAGAGGGAGAGACATACACAAGAGAGGGCAACGGAGGGTTTCACGGTATTTTTCATTTCACCCTCGGATGGTGTCCGGGCGACGAGCGCAAGCGCGTCTGTGTGTGTGTGTGTGTTTCTGCGTGGCCACTTCACGCGAGGACAGGAGACCAGGCGACAAAGGAGAAAACGTGGATGCGTGAAGTCTGGCCGGCGACCACGACTCGCCACGCATGCGAACACGCCGTGAAACGGGAGACAATGGCGGCCCTGGACCTACGTCAACGCGAAATTAAACCAGGCTGATGGAATGGGATCTCTGGGGGACGACGAGGGTCACTCTCTTTCCAGACCACGAACACACTGTGGATTTGAGTCACACACGACTTTGTGGGCTAGATTTTGCTTCTTGAATTCGTTTTTTATATTTAGTTTGATCATTTCAGTATGTCAGAATTGTCACAGTTTAAGCATTCTGTGGGGTAGGCTACGTCTGCTAAGTGGGGTTGCCTGATTTTTGTGGGGAATTAATTTATTGGGGTAGTACTGAGAGATTGAGCTATATTCAATCATTGCTGGGTTAGGGTATCTGTTTGATGTATGTCTTCTGAGATGGGTTCAGTGATTTGGGGTTGGAGGTACAAGTCACTCTGCGAGCTAAGTTAGGTCTGCTAAGTGGGATTACCTGAATTGTGTGGGGAATTAATTTACTGAGGTACTACTGTGAGACTGGTATGTATCTTCTGAAATGAGATCAGTGCTTTGACACCATCGAATTGATGTTTTTCATGAATTTGCAATTGAATATTTATTTTATGGTATTAACTCTACTACGGTTCAGTATCATATTTACTGTCATCTGTTTGCTGATATTTGTTCCACTGGATTAGTTTACCTCATATTTCGTCACTAATCATTAATATTCATCTTTGAATTCATTCGAAGATTAATCGTAGTCTTTCGCAATGTCTCGCCGATTGTCTAGGTTACGGGATTCTGTAGTTGGGGCTGCATTATGAAGCTCCCAATAGGGACCCAATATGGCGTGTGTTGATGGAACCTCGTAAAGCGCCCCCATATACGGACAAGACCGATTTAGACGGTCTATTGCCCATTTGTTCAGTGCAGTTCATGTTTGCACTGTGCGTTTAGTTTATCGCCAGTCAGATGACTTGAACCTCATGCTGACTTTAATGGGAGGTCTTTAAAAATTCTAGGCGAAAAGAACCACCAAGAATATTGCATTAACCTCGTCGGTAGAGGTTAGCTTCAGCTGGATTCTGTTTACAAATTGACACAATTTTTTGAAAGTCCTGTACACTCATGAGTCAGCCATTGTTGAATACGTTAGCGGAGGACATTGTACACAGCAGTTTTAATAATAGATTTGTTTATTGTGATGTTGTTGCTGAATATAATTACTCGGTGTCTGTACTTATAGCATGATATTTTCCACTGCTGATGTTATTGGCGAGCATAGTAAAAGCTGTCTAACTGGTTTTTGTGTATATTCTGCAGTGAACACTATTGAATAATCCTATTATGTAAGATGCTGTAACGGTGCCGCTGTTTTTGGACATTGTCACCGAACGTTTCACGCACTCTTCGGCCAACTTTTACCGTCAGCTTAACTTAAACATTCCAGCCGCTGGATCAGAAGCTTCAAAGGTCAACGTTGCATGCTAGTTCGAATACCAAGTCATTCCTCTTTTTTACTATCGAATTATAGTAATAGTATACTAAAACAGAGTCAAGTTAACCTAACCTACAATCTAGGTTAGGTTTATCCTATATTTTGTTTATCTTCCAGTCACCTTTATTGGACTGAAGTGAAATTAGAATTAGAACAATGCAAATTACTACTGAATCCAAATTATTCACTGAAGTAAGTTCTTTTAACACATTCGCCAATGAAATCTAAAGTCTGTATAATATAAAAATTGTGAAATCTCGATATGGGTCACAATTGATCCATCCGTCAGTATCGAATTTTAAATAACATTTGCTCAGACCTTACTATCCAATTTAATTTTTTAGAAAAACCCTATGTTACCCACGGAATTGATTAAAATCGTCACGAAACAGAGACCCCAGCGAATTTTCGAAATTTTCGCGGCGCGCGTTTGAAGAAAACGAGAGCCTGGAGGAGACGTAATATCTTTCGAAATGGAATGGTCGTGCTCGCCCGCGGCTCGCTAGGCACGCGGGCCTCTCTCGACGCCGCGCGCATGCATTTCTCTCAGGAGCCAGATAATTAATTTCCGTGAATACGCGGGCCTCGAACTGGCACGCGGCGGCGGCCGTCTGTGCGCACTCCTGAACGATCCGTACGCGAGACTACGACGAACTTTTGGAATTTATAACGGCAACAGTTGCTCGTTTAAATACCCGAGGGCTCCTCTCGTCCTCCCCTGAAGCGCAGTGTCCATGTAGATTCAATTAGCTTACTGGTGGATGTTTATGGAAATTGATGAAGCTAGAATGGGATCAATAGTAGTCGCCTCCGTTGAAGGATCTATTAAATTACAACGAAGAACAAAATGATCACAATCCTTAGCAAAGTCCTTTATCTCACTATTGTAAACTGTAAATACATCAACTTTCCATTGGATGCATTTTTTGTCGCGTGGGGCAAGAGTGACCCGGAGTCAACTTTGACGTAGGTCAAGTGTGACACGGAATCAACTTTGATATGGGTCAAAAGTGACTCGGACTCAACTTTGATATGGGTCAAAAGTGACCCGGGCTCAACTTTGATATGGGTCAAAAGTGACCCGGACTCAACTTTGATATGGGTCAAAAGTGACCCGGACTCAACTTTGATATGGGTCAAAAGCGACCCGGGCTCAACTTTGATATGGGTCAAAAGCGACCCGGGCTCAACTTTGACATGGGTCAAAAGTGACCCGAACTCAACTTTGACATGGGTCAAAAGTGACCCGGACTCAACTTTGATATAGGTCAAAAGTGACCCGGTTTGATATGGGTCAAAAGTGACCCGGACTCGACTTTGATGTGGGTTAAAAGTGACCTGGAATCCACTTTGATGTGGGTCAAAAGTGACCCGGGCTCAACTTTGATTTGAGTCAAGAGTGACCCGGAATTAACTTTGAAGTGGGTCAAAAGTGACCCTGAATCGACTTTGATATGGGTGAAATGTGACCCGGAATCGGTATTGGCGTTGGTTAAACCAAATTCTGATGTTGCTTTCGGACGCGGCAGGATTTTAATCGGGATCGATGCTTTCTGTTCCAGATGGTGGTGGAGGTTGAGCATCCAGGGGAGGAGGGCGGCTACAGTGCCCAGGGCGATGTGGCTTGCAAGCAGGAAAGCTCGAGGAGGTGATAACGACTTCTGACCTTCTGTGAGAGACCCCACCGTGGCGGAGAGGGCCTTGCCATCGATCGTCAAGTAAAAGGCTCACCATTCAGAAGAAAACGAAGAAGAGAAGGCGGAAGAAGAAGAAGAAGAAGAAGAAGAGTGAGAAGCAGCAGCCGTGGAAGAAGAAGAAAAAGGGAAGAGAGAGAGGCGAGCACTAGGGGGATCGAGGGAACACGCAACCGGCCCGACGACGAAGACGACGAAGACGACGACGAGTCGACGGGTCAGGAGGGGAGAGAAAGGGTGGAAAAAGGCGGAACCTTGAAAAGTAGTCCCTACCCCGCGGCGTTCGCCGAGAACACACAAGACATTCTCCAAGCGGAGAGAGAGATCGGTTGTATCTCCCGGAACGGTTTTAAAAGAACTTCTACCTTGAGAATATATACCTCGTACGAACAAGTACCTTCAAACTTAAACCTCTTTTTTCGCAGCGCAATAGTGCCTAGGCCCCTCCGAAGAAACGCAACTACAAAAAATAAAAATAAATATGAGATAAGAGATGATAAGTAAATGCTAATAAAGGATACAAAATAATATTATTAATAATAAGGACGTTATATATATATATATAAATAATAAATATACAAGAGAAACAAGACAAATTTATGAGATACGATTAAGTGATCTATAGTCACCAGAGAGAAGAGTTTATTATACTACGTTCGCAACAGGAACAAGTCACATTTCACGCACTCTCTTTGTCACACACGTCTGTCTCTCTCTCTCTCCCCCTATATGTATACATATACACACTTATATATACATATATACGTGTAGCATACGTATATTGCGGGGAAGATTGCACACACGGAGCCTCTCTTTTGCCCGATAAAAAGAGAAGAAACACCGAGGCTGCGATTAATCTCCAAGCATTTGGACGCGCCGGAGGGGATCCCTGTCCCTGGTGTTGTCGAGAGATTTTATCTGGAGACTCTCCTGTTGATAACGGTACCTTCTCCCCACCTCCCTTAACAAACCCACCCGGCAACCGAACAACCACGCTTCCCTCCGACCCCACCCCAAACCCCACCAGCACTTTCAATCGATTCTACCAACCAGGACAGCGAAGTACCTGCAGACATTTATAATAATAATTTATATTATAATAAACCGACACACCGGAATATTAATAACAAGAAGGTAGTGATAAACAACTAAAGGCGCAAAGAGAATAGAAGAAGAATAGAAGAATAATTAATAATAAGGGAAAATATATATTACGCGTATATGGTGTGAGAGGAAGAAGGGAAGGTGCGAAGACAAACGAAGGATCCGTACAACCGAAGTGTGAACGCTTAATAATACTAGACGCCGATACGGTTAGAGTACTTCTACATCTGCGGTTAAAATCTACTCAGCGATCGCGGCAGGCCTGTTCTACATATACGATCAAGGTACGTGGGTATTCACTTTTCCTGTACTGAAATTGGAGTTACAATGTTTTAGTAACCCTTTGCTACTTGTCCATTCTGACGCAGATATTTAATTTAGCAACCTAGAGCGATCAAAATTTCAAGATGGTAGTTACATCTTATACATCTTATGAAGTATAAAATATATTTAAGGGTCCGAATGGTCCCAGGAATCCTTGATTTGACCTGTCTTACACTTCAGAACTGATTACACCAAATTCATTATGGAAGTTATCTATACCTTTGGCTACCTGATGAAACTTAGACTCACTTTAGTCTCCCAACTTGACCCAGTAGTATTTCGAATGTCTTGGCCTAACAGTGTTCTAGACATTGAAGACATTTAGGTGACACGATCTGACATTAGATGGAGCGGATGAAGTATCTAGCCCACTTGTCTTATAGATCAGAATCAGCAGACTCTGGCAAGACATTCAGCTTAGTACCTACGGTTTCAAACATTTGACATAACTGATGATCTCAGGTGTCTTCCAAATACCAACCACTTCTCCGCCAAAGACGTACCCATAAATGGTGACACGACCACTGATCTCGGTCCGAACCTCGAGAACAACCAGTCCACTTCCACCTAGAGAGCCTCGGTACGTACGATCCGTGACTCGCTAATAGGATTACGTTTCGCAACAGCAGAAGGAAGATCCTTCAAATTCCCAATTAACATTCGGCATCCTTCCTGGCCGCAAAGCGCCGTGTCATCTAACGCACAATCAAAATCCTCGTTGTCCTTCAGACCAGCTAGACCCCAAGGATCAAACCGGCCGGATGTCCATTCTCCCGCCACTTCCGTGTGGAGATCAGTGATCGAAAAGCCAAACCATCTGGCACTCTATGTCGAACAGTGGTTAATCGTCGGAAATTTTTCTCACGCCAATGGCTAGAGATCCCATCGGGTATTAGCTTTCTCGGTGTCGCCCCCACTCCCCCAAATAGCCATTTCATTAGTGTTGGATCCGCGTACCGGAAAGAGGATACTTTTACCCTGGACATATCGGACCACTGGGATCTTCGTTCTTGCACGATAATTAGCACCTTCGGGTGGTTGATAAACCGGGCCCGATACAACAACAGGGGCCCAGTCGCACGACTAGTGAAAGGTGGTGGGCCCACCGACACCTTCCTCGAGCAACTTTTATCTGCCGCGTACGATCTTCGCCACTTCGGGCGTAAATTATCCTACGGAATTCTTTTACGAACGTTGCTCGACATTCGACGCCGCCACCGCCTTCGGGCCCCTGTTCACTTTCACTCGGCCGCGGACGCACCGATGCATCGGACGTTTCGTTTAGTTTCACGACCACTTGCCCCCACTCCTATCCTCTCCTCCCACCACCTAATTGGGACAGGTATGAAATTCACGTTCGGGGCCCCTGTTCGAAATACTCGTGGCCTTCATTCTGGGCATAATAGCCTGCGGTGTGCAGTCGCCTCGGTCCGGCTATCGGAGGAACAGGATCGAAAGAGTCTTCATTTAGTCAATTCGCTGTAAGGTTGAGGCGGCCAAAAATGCCCTTAGACCGATTTCGTCTTGGAATACACCACTCGATAGCTTGTTAGGAAAAAATAATTTAAGCTAAGTTTTAACGCTTTGCCTTAACCAGGTGGGTAGTAATCAGGAAAATTCGGATAATCGGTTTTTCGTATTATTTTCCTGACGTGCGAAAATTCTGTAAAAAATCTGATAGATAGTATTTACCGGGGCACGTGTTACAGAATTGTTTCAGATTTTTTATTTTGAGAATTCTAGTTTGAAAAAATGGAAAACTCTGAAAAATGCTGAAACACTTTTTTTAATTACTGAAGTTTTAAAGACACCACATGTAGCCTTTCACAGTAGCAATATGTTACCATAAATAGAGCCCCGAATTTTTTTTTTTTAATTTCTATACATAATTTTGGGGAAACAAAAAAAATTCCAAAACATTGAGATCAATACTTACGATAATATTTTTCAAGGAATCTCGCCTGAGCTGTAAGTTATCAATTGGGACACGCTTCTTCTTCATTTTGGAGCATTCCAAAGACATTTTGGCATGTTTAAGTGGGAAATTGGCTTCTGGGAATGAAAATACGATGCGTGACGTTCATATTTTTTAGTTCCAAAACACATCAAACCTGACGAACGACTTCCATGTATCAGTCGCAATTTATTTCTTGCGTAACACTGTCAAGATTCCGGTAAAGTTAGCAGTTGTTCCCATAGTGAACAAGAAGCGTAGTAACGACGGGCGTTATTAGACGCTGAAGTGCATCGATGCTACCGCGGTGGGCGACACGATGGTTCTTTTTTTTCCTTCGCATCGATAGCCGACTAACGGACACCTTGGCTAGTCGTTTGGATCGCAGGGCAGCATAGAGTCATTGTCCGGCGTTTACGTGACGAATTTCCCCGTGCCTCGTTGTCCTCACCGGGTATCGTTCCTGTCGTTCACGACCACGCTATCCGCATTTTAAGAGCTTTCTAAGAAGCTCCTTCGGTCAGCTAGCCACCAGCCTCGACGAACCTCTGAACCTCAACATTGTTATCTTCGACGACTGTTGGTCGCCATTTTGTTCAGTTCCCTGTCCACGATACGTGATCCTGTTCGGTAATTCGGTACACACTTGGGTTCCCTTCGAGAAATTTTTTATTCTCTTCCAACGTTCACCAAGTCCACTAAGTTTGTCTTTGCCAAACAGTCCTGGGAACAAACCGCCTGTGGTCTCTAAGTTTGCACATTTCTTTCTACGTATATTTTATTACGGTTTTCACGACTTCGCGCCAAGTCCTTGCGAGATTTCTCCGTGTAATCGTTCACCTTCGCCGGTCGCACGATAATCTCGTCCTTGGTTGCACACGATAGGCATTTATCAAGCTCGTGTTTGAATTGAAATTGTTTTCGACTCACGATAATGATCGCTGGATACAGACGACGCGTTGCCGGACAAACAACACCGCGAAGGAAACAATAAAAAAAACGTCTGTTCGATTTTACAGTTAGCGAAAGCTCGTTGAAATTCTGGACGCAAAGCCGGCTCACGCGTGCTTCGATTACATCTTCGCCGTTCCAGGGAGCAGCGCTCGTGATTTCGCGTCAGCTCCTTCGGTCAATCGCTCGCCTCGTGATGCCTGTTATTATCGAACGAAATATTAATGTCAGTCGATAAATTGACGGTTCACCATCGAAAACCACGAAATTATCGAATTATTTGATATTTGAAATTGTATTACCGTGACGGTCACCGGTGACCGGCGGGGAGCAACAGAATTAAGAATGTTCTGCTTCGATCACCGGTGATCGAGTCGTCATGATTAGAAAATTTGGTATAAATTGTAACCGTGTGAATTATGTTTCAAATTTCACCAAATAATTTTACCCTTACTTACTTCAATTATTTTCCAACCATCACGTTTTTTTGTTCTTTTCTGAACGCCCTATATACATTTCAACATTTCTTCCATCGTTCCACAAAGGAACTAATTCCCCATAAGTTACAATGCCTTCCAGTCCGATAAAGCGAAAGTGGTAGCTTCTGCAGAAAGAGTGACCAGTAGCTTCCTAACCGGGGAGGTGACTCTAACCTGTCGGTACAGTCTCCGCCCATTGGTGGTCTGTTCCAATCAGACTCTGGCTGCAATCACGTGATCCCCGTCCGAATTCCTTACGAGTCACGTGTACTCGATACGATTTCGGGCACGGTCGGCCCCCCTCGTGAACCCTCGGTCTGGCTCGTCAGTACGTTCGGGTAGCCACGCGCGGTTCCAAGTCCGAATGGGAGTCGAAATCGGCATCGCTGGGAGACGCAAGTGTACTCGCAGGAGCGTGACAGCGTGCCTCGGTTACGACACTTGTTTTGTGACCTGGATATATCCCCGTTTCTCTCCACTTTATACCCACTACCTCGTATACCCAGTTGTGTGCCCCCCCCCACCTTGTGTCCTTTTCTCCCCTTCCCCCTCGTTCCACTGTCACCCCACGTTGCGACGGGTTGCCCCGGCGGCCCCGTCGATACCATTCGAATATCTGGTTCACCGTGCCTCTCGACCACATGCCGCGCGTCCGACCGCCGCGTGTCACCCCTCCCTGATTCACCCCTATCCACCAGGCGGTATTCTTACCCTGAGGCCCCCTCTGACCTCGTCCTTGACTTTTGCCCCTGGGTTTAGGAGCGAAGCAGACCTCTTTCGGTTGGTATCCGAGACACGTTGGGATTCGAAGCGTCACTGGAGTGTATTTCACTTGGAGGATTGGTAATGTTTAGGATACTTTGGTGGGTAGCTTCAGAGGTGGGTTGGAGGAACTTAGGGGTCTGGTACCGTGATTAATAGTAGCCTTTGTGGAAGGATACTTGCCAGACAACAGAGTCCAATTGGGTTCTTTATTTTGATGGTTTAAGTAGGCTTATTTGAGTGGATTTAACCTTGTCAGACTTGGGAACTTGAATGTTGGGTTACAAATTTAAATGTCCTTCTGGGTATTAGATATGCATATTGAAAGTTGATAGAACGTTGCGTTTTGGAATTATCGGACCTGGACTAGGGGAACAACACTCGTTGGTTAGGGTACTTCGTAGCTACCTTAGGTTATCTTACGGGTCTACAGACTCAGTTGCTTTATGTACATTCAGTCGATTCTGTCTTAGAACTTTTTGGACTCCCTGACTGTACTGGTTTTATCAACACTAGCCTTTGATCTTTTATTTCTTCTAGGAGCCTAATGGCCTGTGGACATCCTAGACCACTAATTGATCTGAAGAACGTCCCTTTAAAATGTACACTAGCCTTTGATCTTTTATTTCTTCTAGGAGCCTAATGGCCTGTGGACATCCTAGACCACTTTAAAATATTCCAGTTAGGCTATAGCTAAAATAACACTAAACACTCATAATTTCATACCAACATTAAGAACTGTCACCCCGATAGCTACCATCTGGTCCAGTGTCTTATACCAGAGTAAACAAGCAACCTGGTTGATAATTGTTTGGCAAAGTGGGAATCGTTTAAGATTCAGCCACGCGCACGCTCGCGAAGCTCACACGAGTGACGGAAAGTAACCACGGCCGTAAAAGGATCGCGAATCGGTCGCCATCAGAAATCGCCAACAAGTCCATGTTTGGACTTCTTTATCTCGTTTTAACAACGGAAACCTTTGAATCGCTTCATCCATCGTGTCCCGCTCCTTTTTTCCCCCGCCCCGAACCGTCTTATCGTCCCTCCGCCATCCTTTCCCCACCTTTTGCATAACTCTCCCATGACGAATTCGTGGAACAATGATTCATCATCTTTTACCACAGTTTTTACTTCTTTCTCCGACGCCATTGTCCTTGTTCACGTTCAAAGATTCCCTGGATAATTTCGTTCGGGAAAAAAAATTAACTGTTATTTACAATTAAAATCCTACTTTTATTTATTATTTATTACAACACTATTTAAATAAATATGTCTATAATACCCGGCGGTATACATAATGTACAGGGTGTTCAGTAGTTGCATCGACAAACTTCGCTAGCATATTGCATTGAATCTGTCTGATTACATTTGTGGATTGTACCAATGAACTTTCCACATCTCATTCATGTTATTTACGTAGTGTATATAATAACTTTGACTTGTTAAAATATTTTGAAGAGACATTCTATAATTTTCAATTATACCTTGTACAATATCGAAAATATTTCTTAAAATCGGTTTCTCTCATTTACCAAGTTTCAGGGGACTCTAAAAGGGACTAAAAGTTCCTCCAAGAGATAATCGTTGTAACCGCAAGCATGGAACCGAAGGCTAGGCCGACTCGACACAAAATCGCCCTCTTACCCCCGGATCCAATCTACCCACAGAATTAACGGATGACCCAGTGACACAATCGATTCCCTTCCCGGTCGATTAAAAAACCCAAGCGCAACGCTGGGAATTTAAAATATTTGTACAGAAGTGTAGTGGTCACTGCTTTCAGGAGTAAATCTAGATTTGCGGTATATTTATGAAAAGGAACTTGCTGCAAAATTATTCACAACACTGAAAATTAATATTAAACCATTTTTTTCAATCAGCAGGTTCTATATAAGGGGAATGTGAATGAAGGTGAATATTCACTACTGAAAGCAATGTCCATCACTTTTGTTACACCCTGTACCTTCTTATCGAAGGAGATTTTTCTATCGAAAGAATCACTTGTAATAATGCAAAATGATAAAAGTAGCCGAAAATATCGAATTTTTATAACACGTCACAATTTTCTACATATAAACATAAGCGTTCGGATAATGGAACATTCACTTTCCTCTGATATTATACTTCGTTCATTTAAATAGGGATCATGACAATATATTTTCCACGATAACAGAACGTTCGAATATCAAGGTACTCGGATAATGGGTGTTCGGATACGGGAGGCTCTACATTACTTATGAACGTCGGTGTAGCGGCAGCGTGGATGCAGACAGGCTCTCAGCGGAGTAGCGAAAACCATTGTGTGAGCGTGTAATCTGCGTTAGGCCCTGGAAACTACTCCGGCAGCCAATGATGCCACCAGAAAGAAAGACAAGGGGGTGTGTTGAGGGGCTTGGAGGGGTGAAGGGGGGGAGGAGTGGATGATAAAAAGCTCGGGAAAAGAGAGGGACGGGCCGAGAATGAGGTAGGTTGGGAAACGAGGGGTGGCGGGCGACAGAAGCCGACGAGTGTTGAGACTGTATTGATTTCCATTCCAGGCCGTCTGGCTGTAGTCTAGTCCATATCCGGTGTTCTTCGTGCTCTTGCGTCGCGACGCAAATGCACACGCACATTTCGACACGAAGCGTTTCTGAAATCTGGATAGATATGCTTAACATGAAATTTTAGAATTATGGACAATTTGGGGTTTAGAGGCGCTGAATTTTGCATTCCCCGGATTAGTGACACCCAGACCTGACACATGGAGTCGCTAAAATGGGTCGTAGAACGGTGATTCGAAAGGATTCGGAAATCTGGATAGATATGCTTAACGTGAAATTTTAGAATTATGGACAATTTGGGGTTTAGAGGCGCTGAATTTTGCATTCCCCGGATTAGTGACACCCAGACCTGACACATGGAGTCGCTAAAATGGGTCGTAGAACGGTGATTCGAAAGGATTCGGAAATCTGGATAGATATGCTTAACGTGAAATTTTAGAATTATGGACAATTTGGGGTTTAGAGGCGCTGAATTTTGCATTCCCCGGATTAGTGACACCCAGACCTGACACATGGAGTCGCTAAAATGGGTCGTAGAACGGTGATTCGAAAGGATTCGGAAATCTGGATAGATATGCTTAACGTGAAATTTTAGAATTATGGACAATTTGGGGTTTAGAGGCGCTGAATTTTGCATTCCCCGGATTAGTGACACCCAGACCTGACACATGGAGTCGCTAAAATGGGTCGTAGAACGGTGATTCGAAAGGATTCGGAAATCTGGATAGATATGCTTAACGTGAAATTTTAGAATTATGGACAATTTGGGGTTTAGAGGCGCTGAATTTTGCATTCCCCGGATTAGTGACACCCAGACCTGACACATGGAGTCGCTAAAATGGGTCGTAGAACGGTGATTCGAAAGGATTCGGAAATCTGGATAGATATGCTTAACGTGAAATTTTAGAATTATGGACAATTTGGGGTTTAGAGGCGCTGAATTTTGCATTCCCCGGATTAGTGACACCCAGACCTGACACATGGAGTCGCTAAAATGGGTCGTAGAACGGTGATTCGAAAGGATTCGGAAATCTGGATAGATATGCTTAACGTGAAATTTTAGAATTATGGACAATTTGGGGTTTAGAGGCGCTGAATTTTGCATTCCCCGGATTAGTGACACCCAGACCTGACACATGGAGTCGCTAAAATGGGTCGTAGAACGGTGATTCGAAAGGATTCGGAAATCTGGATAGATATGCTTAACGTGAAATTTTAGAATTATGGACAATTTGGGGTTTAGAGGCGCTGAATTTTGCATTCCCCGGATTAGTGACACCCAGACCTGACACATGGAGTCGCTAAAATGGGTCGTAGAACGGTGATTCGAAAGGATTCGGAAATCTGGATAGATATGCTTAACGTGAAATTTTAGAATTATGGACAATTTGGGGTTTAGAGGCGCTGAATTTTGCATTCCCCGGATTAGTGACACCCAGACCTGACACATGGAGTCGCTAAAATGGGTCGTAGAACGGTGATTCGAAAGGATTCGGAAATCTGGATAGATATGCTTAACGTGAAATTTTAGACTTATGGACAATTTTGGGTTTAGAGGCGCTGAATTTTGCATTCCCCGGATTAGTGACACCCAGACCTGACACTTGGGGCCGCTAAAATAGGTCGTAGAACGGTGATTCAAAAGGATTTGGAAAGAAGGAAGATATCGCTTAAGCATTCCGTGGGTGTTATACACCTCGGAATAGTGATCACGATCTGCTCCGGATTAGCGACAGTAAGACCTGACAAGATGGGACCGCTAAGATAAGTCGTTGGATGATATTTCGAAAAGATTTGGAAAGAAGGGAGATTTCGTTTAAGCACATGGATATACGCTCGCTTCGGAATAGGGATCGTGGTTCGCCCCGGATTAGTGACACTTTAGTCACTCTTGATTTGAAATGAAACAAGATCTTCCCAGTTATTGTAAATTAGAAAATTTGTGACATTAGCAATTAATCTGCGCAAAAAGTGTGATGCACGGATAGTAGATTGCGAGGACGATGAAGAATTTAACAGGGGATGGATCTTCATTTTCATGCACGTCTTTATAATTGACGGCTTCTTAATTACGAGCCTGGATCGCGTCCCTAATTGCGTCGCGGTGAAAGCAACATACATTCCCTCTCTTTCTCTCACTCTCCTCCTTCGTGGATTCTCTCCATCTCTCTCTTACTCGTTCGAGGCTTATGCGAATTCTCGTTTGGTGGACAAGAGACCGGTTCCTTTTCACGAACGCTGCCTTCGCTTACTGCTGAGTAAGTCCTCGTAATTAATGGCGGCCTAACGCAAAAGGACGACTCCGGCTGGGGGGGAATCCACGTAGGCTCTTATGGAGGTTATGGGGGCTGTGTGATCGCTTAGCCGGAGATAAATATTTGCGAAACAGGTACAATTTCTCGGTCCTTAATGATCTTAATCGATATCGACATTGACGACCGAGCTGCGCAAATGGAAATCCGGTTCTCTTGGTCCGATTGATCGAGCGAGACCGCACCATCCAACTGAATCCTAATCGCTGATCTAACACCCAGCGGTCGTCTAAGAATACTTCGGGAGAAGGGAATTGGAATCTGCACTTTGGGATGACATCAATTTCAGAATTAGAGTTAGCGTGAAACAGAGGTTCTCAGCTGTTCACCTGGATGATCGGAGGGATTAGCAGGAATCAGTGATTCTCAATCGATCGACCTGGCTGGATCAGTCGAGGTATCAGGAATCGGCGGTCTTTATCTGATTACCTGAAGTAGACGATCAGTGCAGTTATTAAGTATCGATGATCAGTATATTCATTGAAAGTGTATCGACAGTTTTCATTTGATCACCTAGCTGAAGTACATTTACATAAATCAGTTAGGTTCTCGCCTTGATCTCCTGGATGATCAATAGACCCTAGCAGGAGCCATTGATTCTCAGTTGATCGCTTTGGTGATCAGTTCAGTTATCCGGAATCACTGGTCCCAATTTGATCAGCTGCTTGACTAGGCAATCAGTAGAGTTAACTGGACCCAGTGGTTCTCATCTGATCACCTAGACGATCGATAAAATTATACACGAACAATGGTCCTCATCTGATCAGTTAGGCTACCTAATGGCTTAGGGCATATACTCGTGGAACCTAATTTCCTTTAAACCCATTACATGATGTTTGAATACAAGTGTCCAAAAGACGTCCGCGTTGTTCTAGAACCTAGAAAGTCGAATAAAAGACGAATGGAGTCATCGATCGAAGGAGACCTGAACAACACCAAGCTAGATCCCCATTTACGATCCATGATAGAGGAGTCTGCCTCGAGGACAATGAGACGCGTTCGTAAGTCTAGGGAATGCCAGCGAACAACGAAGGAACGACACTGAACAATCCAGGCGGCGTGCCGGTGTGTTCTGGCAGTGATATAGTCGCGGGGGTATTGATTTCAGGGCATAAATAGACCGCGGTCTCTATTATTCAAAATGTGCCTCTACCCCCTGGTCGACCGACAGCGCCATCCTCCACTGGAAAATAATAGCGGTGGACTACCTTTCCACGGTATTCTCTATTTTTACTCCTCCTCTTCGTCCTCCTCCTCCTCCTGAAGTTGAGCGTGTCTGACTAATGCCGCCGTTTCTACTTACTTTAATAACGTCTCGGAAACGGTCCACTTCTATCTGAATATTCTTTTCCATTGACTTCCTCGCAACCGTCTGACTTATCTAGGAGTGTCTAGTGACTCCTCATTAATTTCTTTCCTGGACTGTTTACCCTGGTCTGATCCATACAACTTTTTCTGTTTCTTTTAACTTCATTTTTACTGTCACATAGAAATTTTTGTAAGTTAATTTTCGACCTCTTTAAACAGTTTTTCTAGTGAAAAATTGATCATCGTATAATTTTCCTCTTCCGACCACTTGGGCAAATCATTTTCAGGAAGTGTTGACATGTTTCGTTTTTGCCTGGCCATGTCTGACTAATAATCTGGCTCTTCTACTTGTTTCTGTTTTCTTTTATAGGATAACAGGTTTCGTTGTTGCTATTTTCGAAGCAATGTTTGGAGACCATTGGCACGTATTTCGGTATTTCCTTTTTACCCTGAACTTGTGTGACCCCCACGAATATTTTTACTCATTTTCGACTGGCTTTCGAAAGAACTTCGACATTGGTGGGAGTTTTTGTCCTCTATCCTTGAATTGTTGTTTCGGGACACGATGGTAGGGGTTTCTATTTCTTTCCTGTTTCCCTTGGCCTGACACGACACGTGCTGTATCAACTTGTTTTGGCTGGTTTCCTGAAAGAGTCGATTTTTCCGTTCTTATATGTCTTCGAGCTGAACAGACTCGGCTTCTTCGCCCAATCTGATCTCACGAAACCTTTCTTTTCCCAATTCTTGTTCATTCTAAACGTTCCATTATCCGAACCCTCTAATATCCGAACCCTCTAATATCCGAACCCTCTAATATCCGAACCCTCTAACATCCGAACCCTCTAACATCCGAACCCTCTAACATCCGAACCCTCTAACATCCGAACCCTCTAACATCCGAACCCTCTAATATCCGAACCCTCTAATATCCGAACCCTCTAATATCCGAACCTTCTAATATCCGAACCCTCTAATATCCGAACCTTCTAATATCCGAAATACTTATGTCTCTCAATGTTATCGGGTTGCAAAATAAGTTTTTACGGACGTTTTCCAAATTTCGATAGACCATTTGAGAAACAAAACCACCGGTTCCATCGAAAGATTCGAGCCAATCCCCTCGAGGGAGCACCGAGCTTCGTGGCACTCTCTCGAGCACGCGAGCAGCGCATAGTGTGGGCTCAAGATTAATTTAACTCCGTTTTACCTTGGCTTTTACACGACCCTTGCCACTCCCACCTTTCGCCGACCGGTGTCTTGTCCCGTCCTCCCGCCTTTATTGCAGCGTTACTACGATCCTTGAAATACAATCGGGCCGCGGCCCCCCACCTTCCCCCGTGTACACTTCGAATTTCCGCGACCACGCCGCCGTATCGTTTCCTAATCGTTAATTCCGATCCAACGGGTTCCGATTTCAGACCGTGAACTCACGTGATTGTTATTCCCGCTTTTATTGCTCCCCCCCCCTCTCCCCCCCCCTGGAATTCCATCGACCCTAACCGAGTGACAGAACGACGCCTGAGATAAATTTTAATTGCTTTCACGTTCCCTCTGGTATTTTTTCGCGAATCGCAGACTGGTTTGACGATTGGCGATTCTACGCGTCGGGATGAGTCGAGGAAGTATTTTTATTTTTTATTCATTTGACTGTTCAACGAAGATTATCCGTGAGCAATTGAGAAATTGGAAAGTACTAGAATGGATTAGAAGTAACGGAAGTAAGTTGTGCGGTCATTTTTATTACATACATCCATAATAAACATTATATCGATTTGTTTTGACATATTTTGACGTACTAGGAATATATTAGAAATTATACATCGGGTAATCGTTAATACCAACGACTAGTAGAAACAGTGGGTAGTGGTCAGACGCATCACCCAATCCAATTAATACCCATTAAATGTTTACAATTAATGTTTTTGAAGAAAACGTCTTATGTGAGAGATATAAATATAATTTTTTTCATTTACTTTGAGTAGGAGAATCATATTTGTTTTAGTAGCTCTTGAATAGTATTTGAGTTTCAGTAGCTCTGGAATATTATTTGAGTTTCAGTAGCTGTTGAGTGCTATTTGATCTTGAGTAGACATGGAGTATTATTTAAGCATTAGTAGCCATTGAGTATTATTTGAGTTTGAGTAGCTGTTGAGTACTATTTGAGCTTGAGTAGCCATTGAGTATTATTTGACTTTGAGTGGTTATTCAGTATTATTTGAGTTTGAGTAGCTGTTGAGTACTATTTGAGCTTGAGTAGCCATTGGGTATTATTTGATCTTCAGTATCTGTTGAGTAACATTTGAGTACGAAAAGTTGTTGAGTATTATTTGAGTACTTGTTGAGTACCAACAATCGCCCTGTACTATAAGATTTTCGATTGTACACTTACTGTATGCATTCTTCGCAAGGAAATGGAACCAGTTACCTGCACCATTATGTTTTCCCATTATTATTGTTCGATAAACTGCAGCATGTAACCAAAGTTGCGTTAAGTACCCTCGGTTATGCTGACATAGCCGATTAGAGTTGGGAGTTACGACCACACGGATGATTATGTTCTTTCGCTTTCCACTATTTCGTTGAACATGCTCCCTATGTACTGACCTATTAGGGCGTGTGAAACTAGTAAACGCTTGAAATTCAACGATATTATATTCCCTGAATTCGAACCACACCTACGTGAACAAGTAACTTTCGATTCCGAACTCATTATTATTGTAATCAGTACTTTAACCAATACGATCTCAATCTATTATTTTTTTTCTGCCCTAGGTTATGAAAATTTAATGAAACTTTAAAACGGATTAGCGATGGCTTTTCGTGGCCCCTTGCAAGAATAATTGCCATTAGGACGGTGATGCATTAGGTTCAACCCGCCAACCTATCTGCTTTATAAAATATTATGTTAATACCCTGTACGTGGTAATGCACGCGTACGGATACTTTATCGTAATTACGCTATTCAGCCCCGTAAACTTGCAGGGAACGCATTACGGTGCCGTACGCTCGTAATGGCAGGTACTACGAGTAAGTTTGTGACGAAAAAAAATTCGCTGCTCGCTAACCGCGGACCTTCGCCTCTAGTCTCGCGTGCATTCGGTTGCGTCGGTGTGTGCATGCGCAGCGGTGAACAAGTTTCGACCAGGAATGTGATCAATCGGCTACGATTGTTTCGATAATTAAATTTTTTTGGAGGTCTGCTTATGGCTTCGATAATAGTGTTTGGCTGTAATGTCTGATTCTACTCTGGTCGATATACTGGATATAATTTAATGACGAAATTGAATAGTTTTTTTTGTGATTGGTACTCAATACTTAATATTTGAATTATCTGTTGTTTGGTATCTACTTAATAGTTAGTATTCGAATTTTTTGTGGGCGGTACTCAACAGTTAGTATTCGAATACTTTTGTCGATGGTACTCATTACTTAATATTTGAATTATCTAGTGTCTGGTATATACTCAATAGTTAGTATTCGCATTTTTTGTGAGTGGTTCAACACTTAGTATTCGAATACTTTTGTGGTTGGTACTCAATACTTGAATTATCTAGTGTCTGGTATCTACTCAATACTTAGTATTCGAATTTTTTGTGGGTGGTACTCAACAGTTAGTATTCGAATACTTTTATGGTTGGTACACAATACTTAATATTTGAATTACTGATGATTGGTACTCAATAGTTAACATTCGAATTTTTGAGTGAATAATGTGATCAATAGTGATTTCTGACTGTAATGTCTGATTCTACTTGGAATTTGGAAAAATTTTTTGTAACTATTAAGTATAAGTTTGAAATAATCCAACTGTAAAATAAATCAAATAATTTTACTTTTACAACTGTAGATTACTTGGTTGTCATGCTTGATTGTTTGCATTCTACTTATTTTATGAAGAATGTGTTCTAATAAATTTAATTGTTGTAAACATTTCACTTGGTCATTAGACTTGTGGTCGATTTCATTTTGTAATATACTGTCATTGTTGCAAAAATGGAATATCGAGCCTGGTAGTCTCTCCCTCGGTTCGTTCGCGTACGATAGCGGCTCGGTCGACAATTATGTAACTGCAATAATACGTTTGATAATGTTGGTAATTTATATTTCGATATAATTATTGCATCAACGTCCCTCGCTGTTCGCACGATAGGATCGGTCAGGGTTATCGACTACCAGTGAGGTCTGTTTGGATTTCATATTATTCGTTGCTAAGTCATGATGCACTGCTGTATTATTTGCAATAAATTACTCATTTCAGAAACTCAATTTACGAAAATCACTGATAAACAGACTCGTATCTTTTTTACTAACAATTTCAAATTAATATTTCTTTAACTGAAAAATAACAATAAGTTAAAATCATAGGTAATTTTCAAGGTATAACAAAATATACACCGTGTTACTAGTGAGTGTATAATTTGTATCAGTAGAATCAGTCACCACACGTCAGACAAAAAATTATTCCTATTCCGTAATAATATTTTTTTATGATTTCTTGTTCCTTCAAAGTTTATTCCATTGTTATTATTAACTTCAACCCCGCCCCCCTCCCAAAAAAAAAGTTTCATAAATTATTATAAAATACAATTGTGTAATTTTAATTGAAATAATTTCCACAGAATATTACGAACTATAATTTCACGATTTTAAGTAACGAAACAAACTCCATAAAATGTTATATAACACGTAATGTGGTTGGCGAGTCGCGTCACGGTTCGATCCATATAGATCGCACGCGACACGCCGTGGGACTCTCGTAGATCCCTGTGCCCGTGGAGAGAGAACCTGCTAGCATACAGCGACGTAACGCGCGCGCCCGTTACAAGGGGCAACGTGGAAAACCAGTCCCTCTTTCTCTTTCGTCTCGCGAAAGCGCGAGTGGATCGAGGCCTGCCGAGACCGTGTTATCGATCGCCCCCTTAACAAGCCCACCTTCGAGAGCGTTTTTCAAGCGCTTCCGCTCCAGCAGCGTTGCAAGCTCTCTCCTCCGTGGAGGTGGCTGGTATGAATCTCGCCTCCAAAATCTCATCAACTAATTGCATCGGCTCTCCACGGTTGTATTATAATTTCAGTGGATTCACTTTTTTTTCCTTCTTTTTTTTTTTCACCTCACGACACTAATTGGATCGATTTTTCGTCACTATAGCCCGAGTGGGTTCGAACAACCCTTTCGTATACCGGGTGACACTTAAGTTTCAAGTGAAATCGATACGGAATTTTTCAACACTAGTGTGAAACACTACGAACAATTTTTGTATATACTGGGTGATACCTTATTTTGCACTAAAATTAGTGTAGATTTTCGAACAATTTTTGTATATACTGGGTGATACCTTATTTTGCACTAAAATTAGTGTAGATTTTCGAACAATTTTTTTATATACTGGGTGATATCTTATTTTGTGATAAAATTAGTGTGGATTCTTGGTTAAACAAACCTTTTATATATCGGGTGACATTTAAGTTTTAAGTAAACTTAGTATAGATTTTTTAATACATTATTGGGAGATGATTCGAACAATTTTTTCTTATTTTGGGCGATACCATATTTTGTACGAAAAGTAGTGTAGTAAATTTAAATTTGTAACATACTAGATTGCTGCAAAACTTTTCACTCTTCCGCGGATGCGTTACACAGCAATCTAATTTAGTAAAAGAAAGTTTGTATGCTATGTTACACTATACTTATAAACCGGACTTTATGCTCTGGAAATTATATGCGTGTGGTTAGTTTCTCAGGCTATAAGAGGCTTCTTCTTTTTATGTCTTGAAAAACCGATGAAACAGAATTCATACAGCAATCTAATACACAGGGTGACCCATAAGTCAATTCATCAGTTGAAAATTTAATAACTCTGATCAATACAAATAATTAACGAACAGAAAGTGTGATAAACTTATTAAGTTCTATAAGTTTCTATATATTTTTATAAATTTTTATGAACTGTCCTGAGTTGCTATAGATTCTTATAAATCTTATTTTTATAAATTTCATAAACATTCATAAATGCCAACGACTTTTAATAAATGCTTAGAAATTTATCTGAATTTTTAGTATCGATAAAGCTTCACAAATGTTTACATTTAGTCATAAACTATTATAGATTTCAATAAATGTCTATAAATCCAACAAATAAATTTCACTACTAAATTTCACAAACGTTTTGTAAATGTACATAATTTTTATAAATGTTTTGCTCGTCGTAGTGACTCATGAGGTCATCCCGCGCTACCACAGGAGATCCACCTTGTGTCCACCCCGTTTGTTCGCCGTAATAAAAGAGGGGGGCAGGTGGAGCGCGGGTAAAACTGGGTCTCCCTTTTCAATCCACGTGCGCGCATTCCTCGAGGAACTGCAATCCGTCGTGAAAAGGGGGGCAACATCGCGTGCCGCCGCGATCGATACACCGGCCCTCGAGGCTCGCTCGCTCGCCGGTGGTTCGTGACGGCGGTTAGCAAGCCCCAGAGCACACACTGCTTTTGCCTCGCTCGTAATCCCGGCTGGAAAGGTCACGGCGCATTCGGAATTTCGTATTTCGGGTGCAGCCATTTTATCGAGTCGATCTCCGACTGGTGGATCGATCGTGTACACCACCACGCCATTAAGAGTCGTTTCCGTAACTGCGCGTCGTCCCTCGGTGCACATTATTCGTTGCAGTAATTGCTTGGGGGGAGGAGTGGCGTCCGTTGCGGCCTGAGGCTTGGTAACATTTTCGATCTGGTAATTAGCATGCAATCGAGTCGTCGGTATTTTCTCCGCGATTATTACACACGGTACAGTCTGCCTTTCTTTCGTTTCGCCATTATGTGTATACAGCTTGGGTTATTCTACTGCTAGTTCGATCGAAAAATTTGTTTGGTTAGTATGACAGACTCGAGAAGAGCTTTGAAATGATTGTACCAGATTTTCTGTCAACCTTTTTGTTCCCTCTGAGTTTTCAAGGTCACCGTGAATTTGTTATGATTTGGCGTTTGGTGATGATACAAAACTCTTACCCCAAGGTCATCTTGAAGGTTATTTTAAGGTCGTTCGTATTTTTTTGTTTTCATATTGTATTCTGCTTTTTTAAAATGCAACGTTGTAGGTGAGATCAAGGCCAACTCAACGACCTATCACATCATGACTTCGAAATGACCTTGAACAGTAAGATATCAATGTTGAATTGATTTTCGATTCCCAATTAAAATTAATCGGTAGCAATTAGGTTCTATTGTTTATCATTGTAAGACAATTCGACTATAGTTCGTGGACGGGTCGCCAGTGACCCGGTCATAGGACTCCTAGGGTTAATAAATTTCCAGAGATTTTTTTTAACGACTGCTTCCAAGTTCGGTAGCATATACTTTTGATTGATATCGACAGAATTAATTTCCGAACGAGAAATTCCGTTAATTGACGCTTGAGTGAATTCTGCCGTAGCATTTACAAGTCGAGACTTCGTATCTACGCCCGAAAATCGTTCATTAAGGTTTCAATTCGCCACGGGTAGGCTCGAAATGATCGTTCCACGGTCGAATTTCATATAAACCGGTCGGTTACAGCGTGGTAATTGTCGCACGCTCGCCACGTGTACTTCATCTCTTAACATTGAGCATATTTGACTGTTGCTGAATTTATCGCCACGTTTCTTTGCGCCTTCGAGTAAGCGGAATTTAATATCGTCGGAAACGATGCTAATAAGAACCGCGATTTCTTTCGGTGATTAACTGAAACTCGATCGTAGAATCGTTTGAGGATATTGCGGCGAACGATGGACGGGAAAATTCCAAATTCTTCTCGAGGGAGTATGGTTTTCGATTGCGTCAAAATCGACGAAGTCGCGATATTCGCGGAATAAAATGGAAACGAAAGTGAAAGCGTTGATCCACGGCATTCCCGAGGAAACGTGTGTGCCACTCGAAATAATGGAAAAAGGAGAGGGAACAAAGAGGCTAAAGATCAGACCCCGAGGTAGCCCCCCCGGTTGATTTATGAACCGATACGACCGAATGATTTATCGATCGTGGTAATTACGACCGGAAAATTCAAAAATAACCCCGTTCAGTTGGATTGACAGTGACACGTTGACTTAAGAACGCAGCTCGGAACAGTTGGCGTGTCTCTGGTTTGAGGAATTAATGAAATTACGAACATAGGACAATATACCTGGTGGCCAGAGTAGTGGAACTTAAAAGGTGGAAATACCCTATTATTCTCAGCCAGGCTACCGAGATCGAAGCAGGGATGATGGCGATGAGGGAAATGAAGCCTCGAGTGTCGCCCAGGGAAATTTCCAGCGTCCGAACGATCGGGATGAAAGACGAGGCGTCGATTGAGGAATATCATGATATCGAGCTACCTACGTTTCGATACCCCCCCTCCCGATTCCGCCCCGACGGAATGCAGCGAAGAACCCGTGGAACGTGACCGGGAAGTTTGTGGGAAATTCCCGGCTGTGGATGCGAGAGCGCATAGACGGGACAGAAGAAGATGGAGAAGGAAGCACGACGCGGAAGGAGACAGATAGAGAGACGCTGAATCGAGGGTGACCCGGTTACCCTTAAAAGGACCTTGCCACATCTCGTAGGAGCCTTGCTATCGGATTACCAGACTGCTACGTACGTACGAGCGTCTTTTCAACCCTGGTCATCCCATATGATTTTGCGGAGACCAGCGACCAGGCGAATGAAAATTGAACCGGTTACAAGTAAATCCTCGACATGTCTTCGAAGTCTCTTTGGCACTCATAAGAACAGGTCTCAAGGTGTATCGCTGATTTTTTTAGGTTTAGTAGAGTAATAGAACTTGGAATTTTGAAGTCAATGATATCTGTCGTGTTAGTAGTCTTGAAAACTTGAGTCAAAATTGACCCTGGCATCGTCTTTTGATGGTTAAATAGCAGCATGCTGTAGTAGGATGTTCGAAATTTATTTCTCAGGCACAGTTTTACCCCCCTAATGATTGGACGGTTAATGGGGGCGAAACCCCAAAAAGCTTGATTATTTTCGGCGTTATTATCGAGGTGTATCGGTTCATACTGTTTCTGGCACAGCCGGTCGTAGGTTCCAGTCTGACGTCCAATGATCCCTCTTTCGACTTGGCACTGGGCACTTGGTCACGGCAGTCGTTAAACCGACGATTGCGACACGCAGGGATCTTCTCGGGACGCACGTGTAGCCCGCGATAAATTCGCGGAGCCCTCCACCTGTATTTAAATTGGCAACACGAGTCGTCCGTTCCTCTCGCGTAGATCGTCCGTTCGCTTTTTGCGGCTCCGGTCGAGGGATAGACGAGGGGTGATTAAATATCGATTTAGGCCTTTCTTTCGCCAGGCGTAATGATCTCCGGGATGAGGAAGATGGATAGACCGTTGGGATACTCGCCTTCGCTTTTTTTTCGCTGGATCATCCAGTGCTAAGGAATTCATGTTAGACTGGGGAGTATAGTATAGTCCTTGAGTATAGTCACGCGGCGATGGGACTGATAACGGGCTTGTAAAGAGGTATGGGCACAATTTTTTAAGCATTCTGTTGGCTAGTAATTTGCATCTTGTTCTCCTCCATCCTCGCTGACAACAATTCTGAAGCAAGGCCTGTCATCGGATAGCCCACTGTAGTAAATCATGTATAGCCCAATTTATCATAATAATATAGTGGAGGTGACATAATTATAAGAAGGTAGATAGAACCTGTTTATGGAAAGGGAGTGCTGTACCAGAACATGTAATGAGTATTAAATTCAATGATACTAGCAGTGCCTCTATAGTTGCTCAAGATTCGAGGGTAGCAACGAGCATATAGAGAAGCAGTGCCTCTATAGTTGCTCAAGATTCGAGGGTAGCAACGAGCATATAGAGAAGCAGTGCCTCTATAGTTGCTCAAGATTCGAGGGTAGCAACGAGCATATAGAGAAGCAGTGCCTCTATAGTTGCTCAAGATTCGAGGGTAGCAACGAGCATATAGAGAAGCAGTGCAGTTGATTGTCTTGCGATAATGTACTAGTAGAGACACATTTAGTCTAAATTTTTTGCTAGCAGCAACTTATCGCAAGAAAATCAAGTGCACTGCTTCTCTATATGCTCGTGGCTACCCCCAAATCTTGAACAACTAGAGAGGCATTGCTACTATCATTGCTATAAACAGGTTCTCGACCTCTTTATAATTACGTCACCTGCTCCACTATATTATGTTATAGCAGATTATATATGATAAACTACAGTGAGCTGTCTGATGACAGGCCTTGCTTCAGAATTGTTGTGCCTCTCTAGTTGTGCAGGATTTAGGGGTACCCAAGAGTACATAAAGAAGCAGGCCAATTGCCCAACGAGTGCCTGATAGATTCTACAGGTGAACTAATTGTTATTTCAGCTGAAATCTAAATAAATCAAGACGAAAAACTAGAATATATCTCTGCCATCATAGAGGGACATTTTGTTTAAAAAAAAACTCTATGCTAGCTACTTCATGCCCATATATCATGATAAAAATAACAGCAGGTCCTAATTTAATAGTATCCAATTTTACCGAAGAAGTTGTAAGAGACTTTTTGTGCACGCTATTAACCCAAAGTACACGTGATACAATTTTAGCGGTGTTACGTCAAGCCTGTGGCTGTGATCGATCCCGAAAAGGGCGAAGACACTGTCCAGTGCACTCGCCGGCGTGTGTATTTCGGCGTACCGGGGTCCGGCGTAACCTGGCCGTCGACTTTCAAAGCCTCAGCTATTAATAGGCTTAGCCAAAGTTGGCGAAGATAATGCAAGGCCGAGGCTCGGGCTGTGAACAACAGAGCCAGGTGAAATGCACCGGGTCGATATTCCCTATCGATCCTGGTCGCATTTAGACGGAACCCTCGTGGAACCTTCCTCCCTTCAGACTGTATAAAATAATAACCAGTAAATTGATTAGTTCCCCACGTTTCTGGAATACTCAAACTGACCGCCAGGAAGTTTACCAAGGATCGAGTAAAAAATTTCATCAAATCCCAAATTAGGCGCAAAAATCGAGACATAAGAATTTCAGCTGCTTTTCCAGAAACAACAATAATTTATTCGCCACTAAATAATATGCTAATAATTGTATTTTATCTGTGAACATTGTAAGGACGTTCACAGAAAAAAATTGAAGCATAATTAATTTTAGCTTCGGAACATGATCTAGAGGGATCTAACTTTTAATCCTTTCCTCAAGAATTAATGGTTAGTCCTTTGGTTGAAATAACGACACCGCTCTCATTAATTTCGTTCTTGAAAGAGCAAATGGACCGTTACCCATTTCATCCCTCCCTTTTCCGTTCAATCTCAGACCAAGAAATATGGGTCGTAAGGAATCCTGGAAGCGACAATGGTCCCGTGCCAATTCCCGTTGCGCATTCTCCCCGATCCACGTCCCCGGCTACGTGAAATACAACGAAAATAAAGTTCTACCGCACGCGCGCGGAAAAAGCCTCCGCTTAGCAAGTCCGCTGACAGAAATTTCGCCAACGCTCGTTCCTTCAGCGTAAAACATTGTTCGGTGTCCAAGCATTGTCTCTGGGCTGTCCTAACTTATGCGATGTTTGTTGGGCGATACGTTCTTCGGGATGGTTGTATTTTGAGTTTCCAAGTCGTTCAGTACTTCTTAACTGGTTTTTTAGAAGCTCTTAACGGGCCACAGTTGTCCTCGTATGTTGGGTTCTATTTATTGGAGCAGGATTTTCGGTTAAATGAATGAAGTTCCTTGTGGACAGCTTCTTTTAAGACGGTAAATGTTGAAGTATATATTTCAGTGCAATCTTAGGGTTCAAAAAAGGCTGATTAATTTATGGGATCTAAGGAACTGGGGCTGATTAGAGTTAGAACTAGGAAAGGTGACACAGTACAGATTAACTTCAATTCGATGTCAGAGACATGTGCAACTCTAACTTAGGTCTCATTGTCAGTGAAGCTATAACCTATTCCTGAGTTGAGATTAAGCTAACCTAGATCTCAGTTGGGCATAACCTAGACTTCAGTTTAAGCTAAATTCAGGTTTTATTAAACTTTCAAGTGGACCAAACCAAAACCTAAATTAAATCTCAATCTAGATATTTTCTAGATCTATCTTTCCTCCAAAGTAAACCAAATCCAGAACTGATTTAATCTCTAAACTAGATCAGATCTAGTCCAATTGTAGACCAACCCTCGAATTAGCCCAAGTATACGTATTTATACAGTGTACATTTTACATTCTAATTTATTTATCTTTTAAAATATTTATTCCAATATTTTTCCATTACATCACAGATAAGCCAGTTCACATCAGACCCATCATACCACTCCTGTTACCGTATTCCCAAGACGAAAAAAAAAAATAAGAAAAATACGTCGACACATGGTGGTTAATTACGAAACATGAAATACAATAGCGTTCTTTTATTCGAGCAAAAGACGTCCAACTCTCCCGTCGCGTTATCGGATGCGTCTCGACGATCTGCGTCCTCGCTTCGTCGTCGTCGTTTCGTCTCCCCCCCCCCCCCCCTCCCGTGTTCTGACGTAGCTTTTCTCCTTGGTTCTCACCGATGTCGTCCAACAATGCAGTCCCGTCTGCTCGGCTATAACCTCACCATTGTCCCCCTCGACAGTTTCAGACACGCGGGCGAAAGAGAGGGCACGGGTAAAGGACGAAAGGAGTATCTTGTCCGATATCCCGGTGAGATACAGAGTGTCTGCCTTGACTCACTGAGTATAATGCGGACATTCAGGACACGGTGTGGAACAACAAGCGAGAAATA
Source organism: Dufourea novaeangliae (assembly GCF_001272555.1). Classification (NCBI taxonomy): domain Eukaryota; kingdom Metazoa; phylum Arthropoda; class Insecta; order Hymenoptera; family Halictidae; genus Dufourea; species Dufourea novaeangliae. Next base: position 116,615 of record NW_015373889.1, on the reverse strand, counting down.
GGCCCCGGGGATGTCTTGGTTTTTGCTGGGGCCCAATCATCGTTTTTCTCCCAGACCGTCGCTTCCCCTCGACGAGCAAGAATTTCGAATTTAAAATGAAAAATTCAATTCCCTTCTGGATATACCTGGTGACTGGAAATCACATGAAAGTCCAAATTCAGTTTCCTTCTACATATACCTAGTGACCAGAAAATAGCTGAAAAACAAAATTCAGTTTCCTTTTAAATATACCTGGTGACCAGAAACTACCTGAAAGTCAAAATTCGATTTCCTTATGGATGTACTGGGTGATCAGGACGTATCTAAAAATGAACACAAGAGATTCGGGGGGTCAGGATTTTAAGACTAATGAATAAAATTCATTTTTTAAGAAATATTAAAATCGTCTAATTATGTCGTTTGCTTTTTGTTTCAGGTGAGTACTGTGAGAGAATCTTGGTTTGACTGATTTGGTACCAGAACAAGTAATCGTTTATGTAAGTTGTCTATTCTTCAACCCGAAACAGAAATATTATTACATCTCCCTACACACCTAAAGCCCATTTCACACAACATTTTATTACAGCTAAATCCCCAAGTATTTCTTCCAAAATTCCAATACTACTTCCAACAATAATATTACCACCATCACAAATCCTTCTTCAATTCTCACATTTTATAATTCCCATTATTACTTACTACCCATATTATCCACTTCTGTACCCATACAAGTATTTCCCCTTTACGAAAATAGAATCAAGCAGACAACCAGCATAAACGTGCCCAAAATAAAAACATATTCCCATCCACGAAACGTAACTCGGCCCGCGACACTTAAGCTTAATTCACGCCTGACCTTTTCCCTGATCATTTCGGTCGCCTGAGAGTAGGCAACCGGCCGTACCGTGTGCAACAACAGCGCCACAGAGTCGACTCTCGAGGAGGTATACAGGTTGTCCGGAGGTTCCCAGAACGACGCGGGAACCCGTCCGGTTGACGCCGTGTCCTGTTCGTTTTTTTCTTCTTTTTTCACGTTACCGCCCACATCCTTTATCAGGCCGCGCATTCACGGCTGAGATCACCGATCCTGGAACGGCGTGCGGGTTCAAGGCCGATTACGAAGGCTCCTCACTTTCGCTCCCAGCAGGAGCATAGATTCCGAGCGGGCACGCGGCGTCGCTGATTTTTCTTATCTCTCCGTCCACCCTCCCTCCTCCCCCCACCCTGAACTCCCTTCGAGTCTGTCGGTTCTCTCACGGCCGACGACATTCCTACGGGATCAAAACCGTGGCAGGCCTGGGTGGCTCGCCGCTGCGCCGAAAGGACGACCTCTCCTCGGATTCTCTTTTTTTTTTCTCTCTCTCTCTCTCTTCGCCAACCGGTCGTGTTCTCTTGATCTGTAGCGTTTCTGCTGACTGTGGCTTTGGCGACGTCATCCCCGACCCTTAATTACGGGCTAGAAAAACAGTTTCGAACTGTCTGCTGGGTGGTTATCTTTCCCATTTCGCGTCCCTTCGACGGCAACGTGAATGGAATTTGAAGGTGATTGGTCAGTAGTGGGGCTTTGTTTGGTGGGGTATGAACTTGTTTCGAGTTTGTGTTTAGTATGGATCGGAATTTCAAACTGTCCTGCGTCACTCGGTTGTGTACGAATTTTTGTGATCAGTTTTGTTGGGCGTTGGGCACGCTTCGGAGTTGTTCGGTGATGTTTGACGATGTTTACGAGTGTTTAGTGATGTTTGGAAATGTTTGGGTGATGTTCGATAGTATCGTGAATACTAAAAATTGATTTCTACAAAACAGTTTAACAGTATATAATACCGTATTAAATTGTCAAGTATGTCTCAGTGCGCCTCGTAAAGATAGAGCGACAATATCCACCAAGTTGCTTTTGGTTTGACATTGTTGCCCCTGAATTGACAGTTCTGAATCGCCACAAATCTATGGCCACCATAGTCAGTAGTTCCTTTATGATATTCTTATCGTGGAACCTTTAAATTACTCACAGAGAAACATCATCAAACCAGAGCAAACATCGTCAAACCATGGTTCACCATATGATCTCGTTAAATTCTACCTACCAAAGCACGTTCCATTTTGTTACAAAATATTAAAAGGTGAGAAAGAATAAAAATTACTTTCATGGAGGCGACATTTAACGAGGGTGTACTGTACTAGAGAGCTTTGAATCGTGCATAGAAACACTTGTGTGAAAGAAACCAGGAGAAACGACGGTTATTGTGCTGGGGGAAGGGGGGATCAGAACAGGAACAACAGTGGAGGAACACGAACTAGGCGACTCGGCCTGAACGCATTGTAAACAAGCGCCCCGCGTAATGCGTGCGTTTGATGTTCTCTGTCGCGTCTGTCGCCGGCACAATAAACCCGTGGCGGTGTCGTAGTGACGCCTGTAAACTTGGAAGATTATGAGCGACCCACGCAAACCGCCTCGCTCTGTCCTTCCATGTGCTCTCCACCCGTTTATTCCAGAATCGTCTCGTAGCGACTGCGTCGCTAAACATTTTCCTATTGCTGCAGGCCCCACCGCGATGATGTAAGTTCTTCTATACACCAACTTCTGTTTTTTTCCTCTTTTTTTTTTTTTTTTTAATGACACTTCTGTCAGTCTGCTGTGAAATTGTGCGTCGTTAGTTCAACAGAGTTTACAAAATGTCAGAATAAAATTTGAATTGAAAGAAATAATCATCATAATGTCTGTAGACAAAGTGTATTATAAGCATATAAGTAAATTTCAAAATTTCTGATGTTAACAAATTTCAAAATTTGTGATCTAGACAAATTTCAAAATATCTGATCTTAATTAATTTGAAAATTTTGGACCTGGACAAATTTTAAATTCTAAATTATTATTGCAATAAATGTGAATTTGGACGATGGATTATTTCGTCGTTACGGAATAATTTTGGGGATGGAACGAGGTTCAGACACCCCTCTTTCGCAACGTTGCATGGAAAGCTGCATCCTGCACGCGCTATTTCGAGACTCGAAGACCCAGTTGGATCTTCCTCTGCGACGGAACTGGCAAACCTTCGCGAAGTAATTCGATACCGAACTTTATCTATCTCTAGTGAGCACATCTTTTCGAAATTCCCGAAAATCAGCGTTGCCCAATATTTTATGCCAATTTTTTCCATAAGAAAAATTTTCCTAAATATTCTGAATTTACAAAAAATAGTGGATTTCTTCTCGATGCACCTCATAATTTTGCATTGAATTTAAACGATCAGAGGTAAGAGGGTTCGGGGCCAGACAATTGCGTGACCTTCCGCTCCCCGAGACCGAGCACTAAAAGGAAAAGAATTCTCACGCGATGCCCCCGAGTATCCTTGGCCGTGATCTACGAATGGACCAATGATGTCGCGTCACGGAGTTATTTTAATATCAAAGACACTATTATTAGCGCGTGACCCGATAGAGCCTCGGTAGAAGAATGCTCTTTGCAGGTCAGCGAAGTACATCGGAGGAGCGCGATTCGTTCTCTCTCTTTCTCTCGTGAATTCGAGGTTGCCCCGTTCCCATTGAATCCCCTGTAAGCATGTTTTTTTTTTCTTGTTCACCGTTCATTTGTAATTCTTTGACCTAAACCGAGATCAACTTGAAACACGTTTTTTTCGTTCGAATAAAACGAATTAACATTCCGTTGATTGATGTACATTAATTCGTACTGACCTAGCCTCTTGCGTATGAAATAGTCTTCATTGTTATCGTAGAAAGTTTATTTAATATACATTATGGGAATATAAATAATTATAATAAATGTATAATAATTGAATATAATTAAAATTGAAGAAAAGTTTAAGGGAAAATATTGTATGTAGCCCAAGTATGGGAGCTCTTGGATGAATATACCGGGTGGACCAATAGAAATTACCACCGTGAGTGATACTGAACAGCTGGAGGAATTGAAAAATATTTATTTTGCATTTGAATAACGATTGGTATAACGATCCAAAACATCATCCAATAAGAAGTTAATTTATTTCCATTTTGAATTCAAATTTCTTTGCGAAAATATCTTTCTTATTTCTACAGGTCCAGAAAAATTCAGAACGTCAGTTTTTAATTACCCACCGTGTATAACGACCAAAACATCATCAAATGAATAGTGAGACCTTATCTTCTTTTAATTTCAATTTATTCGCAAAAATATCTCTTTATTTCTATAGTCCTAGTACCATTCAAGACGTTAGTGTTTAACGGTCCACCCAGTATAACGTTAAAAATCCTTACAAAACAAAAAATTGACTATCCACCACACTTTCCATAATTATTTATAATTTCCAAGTATTCGGTATAAGAACCGGTAACATTTTTTTCCGTTCCATTACATTCCATGCAACGGGGTGTCATTTACATAACGCGAGTTACTCGTGTCCTCACGTGATCGTCTCCTCCCTTCAGGAACGTCCGTGCGCAGTATCCGTGATTACACACGGTGACATTCGTTCCTTATCTCTCGTGTGCCTCGCTCGTATACGCAGCAACTGAAGCCGGATCCCCCCCGGTCCACACCGTATCACAGCTGCAGAGACGTGCTCCGCCGCGCGCGACTTGGCATTCAGCCTTGTTCTATGAACTAGGTCGACGTGTGTGGTGCATTGACGGAGAGAGTGTTCGTGCAAGTTTATCTCCGTCCTTCCTTCCGCCGTGCCCCCTCCCCCTCCGCCGCGGCAGACCGCGCCAGTTCCACCGCTGCCCCCCCCTTCACCCCTCCTCGAACTTTTTTTTTTTGCACCACTACATGCTACTTCATACACAGACTTGGGTAAAATTTTCTTGGAAATATTCGGATTATTAATAATAAAGTTCATAGTGAAAAGGAGGAACGTTTATGAATGTCACCTTGACGGGGAGATTCAGAGTACTGCAAAATCAAAATTCAACTCGTGCCATGTAGAATTTTGAGACATAAGAATTGAGAAGGTAACTTGTTATCTATTAGTTGTATTAGAAGACGTTTAAATTAATTATGTAGCATTTTGAGGGACGTGTAGGTATTGAAAACAAGATGCATTGACCGTGAAAAAATTCAAGGTCACCTTGATAACTCGGGAAATATAGAACATACGAAAATCGAATTATGAATTTTCTTGAAAGTATGAATTTTCAGGGATTTTTGTTTTCCATTCTTTTCACCGAGTTTGATTATACGAATGAATCTGTGGAATACAGTACAATTGAAACAGATCTTTCATTGTTGATAACTCCATATAAATTGTTCCCTTTTTTTTTTTTTGGAAAGTAGAAAAACTTTTGATTTTGGATCACTATGCAGCTGATACGTACAAAGCAAATATAGTATGGGTCAAAATTGATCCATATCCAGCATCAAACGATAAATTAACTTCTGAATTTATGACAGTGGAGCGATCTTACAATTTGCTATACTGTGACCCACACCAGGGACCATTGTGACATAAATGGGAATGTTGTTTTTCGTGATGTCTTCTGGGCAGGCAAGAGGGGCAAGAGTGGGGCGTGGAGAAGTATTTTGTCGGCGGTGTGCCGCCCTCCCCCAGCCCCCCAGTCGCATTCCTCCTTGCTGCCCTTTCCTTGCGCCTCCCCCCCCCCAGTCTTATCGGTTGCGTCTTATCTTCGCCGCGGTTTCTTGCGCTCTGTTCTGATCTTGTTACGATACTCTTCTTTTTTTTTTCGACCACTCCCCTTTCTTTGTCTCCCCCTTTTTCTCCTGCCTTTCTCTTGCCGATGGTTTCAGTTTCCGCTCCTCTCTTCGCAGTTGCACTCCGGTGCCATTGATTTGTAGATTTCTTTTTTCCTCGAGCTGACCCCTTTCGTTCCCTGGTTGTTTTGTTCGACCTTTTGTCATCATATCGCATTTGTTTTTATTTATTTGGTAGTCCCACTTTTAGTTCGTATTCTCTGCACTGACTGGTAATCTCTTGGAATTATGAGGAATCGAGGTTAGTTTATGGAAGGTGCCATTTTTTTTAGATGGCCGTTGTCACGTGATCTCAGCCCGCTGAATTGACTCCTAAAGTAACATACAACACTTAAGAAACTGTCGAATGAACTTCTACATTTTCTATTATTTATTCAGGTTTTTATTGCTTGTAAGAGTATCTTGTAAGAGATCAAGTTCTTTATATTTCTTAAGATACTTGTGATTAAATTTAAGTAAAAAACAATTTCACGTTAAGGGCCTATTTTTCATTAGTTTTCAAATGATGCAAATGGATTAAAATGACAGTTGTGATAAACGTTGGTTAGATTTGCGTCCAATTTTTTTTCTCAAGATGTCTGAATTTGTCTGTGTCTATCTATGGCTCCGTAGCTCATCAACGAGTGATCCGATTTCGAAGCGGTTTCTTTTGCTCTAAAGTATATATTTCCGGGAAGGTTAATAGCCATGTTCGGTCAAAATCGGTTCAATAGTTTCCAGTGGACAGGGAGGGGAGTTCAAATTTTTAAATCATGAATTAATAAACCGTTCTTTGTGTGACAGAGGTTTTCCAAATTTTACAATTTTTTAATATATCTCAGTACACATTCAGTATTATTCTATCCCTCCATAAGAATCTTTTCAGTCCTTAAAAACCCTTCATTAACGCTGTTCACCCCCTCACCCCCCTTTTCCCCATCATTTGCCAGCCACCATCCAGCTCGTTTTCGCTCACGCACATTTCGTTAGAGGCTCCCAGATTCGCCTTTTCATCGTCGCAGACGGCGTCGTCGTCGTCTGCCCTAGTTGCAACGCGCATGCACGCCGCGTGCAGCCCACGGGGTATAACCGAGAAATCGATTCCCGACCCCTACCTCTCGCGGCGTGCCTAGACTCTCTCACGTCGAGCCAAATGACTACGCTCTCCACATGGCTGGTGGTGGCGGCGGTCCCTCGTCGATTCTCTGGCCGGAAAAATCGCTCGAGACCCGCCTCTCGAGGCGAACAATTTTCCGCGATTTTCCGGGACAACGATCCGCGACGGTCCGCCCGCGTGAATCCTTACTACGCCTGGCACGGCCATGACACTCAATGGCCGTTGCCCACGTAATTTTCCCAGAGACTATACTTGAAAATAAGTACAGGGTGAACCACGGATCGTGATCAGTAGAAATTACTCTGTTAACAGCAGTCCGATCGAAAATGTTTTTATCAGGTATAGGATGGTTTCAAGAGAGCTTTAACGTGATTATAACAAATTTTTTGTCAACTCTTTTTTTTCACGATTTTTCAAGGTCACCTTCAATTTTTTGCAAATACACCTATAATTTGTTTACGCCTATCTGTTAGAGGATTTCAAAACGAATGCGGTAAGTATCATAACATAACATGTGTTACTTTTTTTTTTTAATTGTATTTTTGATAGGATATTGAAGGTGACCTTGAAAAATCATGAAAAAAAAGAGTTGACAAAAAATTTACTATAATCACGTTAAAGCTCTCTTGAAACCATCTTTACCTGATAAAACATTTTCGATCGGACTGCTAATAACAGAGTAATCTTTACTGATCATGATTCGTGGTTCACCCTGTATACTCTGAAAGAAATGAATTTACTTGGAAAATGTTCTATAGGCTATAGAATATTCTACCTTGTTGAATTTTCTGTAACTTCTTTGGCTTTTCTTTTGTGCGTAAGGAGGTTAGGTTTTCGAAGGTGCCATTCTTGAGATGTCTATGATGGCGAATTGTTATTGCCACGTGATTCCAGACAATTCAAGTGATTCTAGAATTAATATAGTTAGAAGGTATTAAACAATCATCGAATCTTTGACAGTTTTCTATCGTTCATTGAATATCTTGTGAAAAGATTAGTTTCTGGAAGTTGCCATTTTTCAAGATGGCCGTCCCTGTCATGTGATCTGATATCTTCGAATTAATTCCTGGACCAATAAACGTAGAAAATGTTTAGTAGTATGTATACCTGTCGTCGTAATAAATACAGTCGTGTATAAAAAAAAAAGTTCGTTCATCGTTGCCCCTGGTTTGTCAGAATTGGTAGGGAATTGTCGGTGAGCGTAGGGGACATCGATCGAGGCGCTCGTTGGTTTAAAAGAAACCGTGTTATAGGCTGACTTCGCTCGAGAGACTCGCGCAAAAGACCCCACGAGTCAGCAGCGCGGGCGAGTTTGCGAGTCTTCACGGCGGATACCGAAGGAACGTAACTCAGCAGTTTCTGTCAAGCTCTTCCCTTCTTTTCTTCGACGTCCAAGAGTTACTATACTTGGGGATCGATTCGATCCCTTCAGCACGTGTATTCGAGTTCTTGTTTATCCGAAAACTCGACTACCTATCAATAATAATAATAATAATAGCAACAAGGTACTTATTAGACCACAAAAAAGTTTCAAAAGTTTTTCACGTTTATCCACCGATCGAAACAAATGTACGTTTATCGTCGGTAGTTCGAGTGTTAAAAAACATAACAAATATGGCGGGAGGTATTTTTGCGAGTACAGTATACTCGTCTATCGGTCGAAGAGGAAAACGATCGGCGGGCAGACGAACACGCTCGTGCGAAAGGCGTGCTGGGAAAAAATATTTTAATCGAATGGAAAACGATTCGGTTCTTTTTTTTTTTGTTCTCCTTCGAAGAGTCTGTCTTCCATTCAAGAACCGCTTCCTCCGGTCAGATGGGGAGGAGGGGCTCGTCTAATTAACGGCAACGCGCGTTCGACCCGCGAGACTGAAATCGGAAACGAGCCTGGGAGCCTCTGGGGATTAGAAAATTTCGTCTCGGAATTTAAAGATCCGTCTGTACCGTTTCGACCGTGATATTTAATATTATCAGATGTATATTTCAGGCTTGTCGACGATCTATTTTTAGGCCGACTAATTGCTTCGTGCATGGATTTCTTGTCTACATTTTTTTCTTCTTCTTTGCCACGGTAATTGCTGGATGGTAATGACCCATTCTTTCCCTCTCCTCTTCGGGGGGTGATAAAGATCATCTGGAGCAGTTTGTTATTTAAAAACAAAATTATCATGGGAGATAGGATTCACGGAGCTAGACGTTATTAATTGAAAATGTCGGATAAACGACAACAGGAAATAATGCTCGTGTGTGTTTATTCATTTTACGTTCGCTGTCAGCCTTATGCGAGCTGAAACAGTGAATTATTGTTCCTGTGGATTGTGGTTAATTAATTAACAACGTTTACCGTTCCGTCGGTCATCGGTGACTGTCGTGTAATAGAAATTCCAAGTGACAGCCGAGATAGACTCCACCATGACTGTATTAGTAATAATAATAATAATAATAATTTTATTGGAAACAGTGTCCATGGGTTTCACATGTTGATGTTTATAACAATTAATATTCAACGGTTATTTGATAAGTGTCCCTTGACACAGAAGAGAATACAGTAAATCATCGATGAGTGTTCGAGGGCTCCTTAACACTAATAAGGTGTAACGCTGACTTTTTAATGACGTTTAGTACAACGATAGAGCTTGGAATTCTGAAGCCAATGATATTTGTTTCAGCCGCATATAACCATTAGTTTATGAAATATTTAATGTTTAGTGCCCAGGATCCTTGGAACACTCATCGAGGATTTACTGTATTACTTTACATTTAGTATTAACATTCTCATGTTGAACGAATGAATTGTTATCTGGATAATGAATTTGTTCATGGTCTGATGCAAAGGGAAACGTAGAGACACTTCTTTCGATTGTCCCCGGGGCCATGGATTTCCAGGCGACGCGTCTCGGGGCAGCAAGTGGGTCAGCAGACGGTGGACGCGTTAACTTCAATTGTCGAAGCGTCACACCGCTCATTCGGATCAATGACGATCCCTATCGATTCCTCAAAAGTGTATCGGCAGTCTGGGAAAAGCGGTCACGTCCTGGTTTCGCGATGTGAACGTTTTCACCGGGTCTGCGAAACCGAAGTTGCCCAATACGTCTCGCTCGACATAAGCCAGACGGTGACAATTGATGTTGTTAGAGTCATCGAGATAACAAATGGTCTTGTTCCTCGATTTCCTGATCATGTACACTGGAGATAATACGTTAGCGAATTAGAGGATACGAAAGTTCCCTTATCAAACAGTCGAATCTATTATAACTTATTGTCAATGACATTGTTAAGTAATCAGCTTTTAAAATGTCCACTTTGAATCACGGGAAAATTTGGTAAGAATATAATCAGTGAACCTAAATTTTTGTTGGGACTGTACCGAATATCTTGCAAAGAGTTCTTAACCCTTTAGTTTGCAAGAGTCTGACCATTATCCTATTTAGTATCCACTTAGAAAATATTTCTATGAACTAACCTGAGAGTTTTAGAAATCTAGGCCTGGAGATCTGAACTCCCTGCAGATGTGCTCAAAACATTTAGAAGTTGGACAAACTTACTATCGAGGTCTCTATTATATACATCAGTAAGGTGCACAATGAAAATTATTCATACAAATGGTAGAAAAATTTGTCAGGTCCTGAAAATCTTCTCATCCTGGAACATACCCTAACACGTGTATGTAAACCGTAAGTTCAGCAATTGCCGAGATCTCTTAGCATTACAAAACAAGGGAACAGTGTCCGTGTCATTGTCTGATGCACACATAGCTGCAAAGATATGCGAGAGGGGAGTAGGGTGAGAATTTAAATTTCGCTGTCGACGACCCAAGGTAAAGGAGTTCCTTTTAAACGTCTGGCCAACGGAACAATTGCATAATCACTGTCGTAACGCTCGCGAAAAGGCGGGTATCGCGTGTCGACGCGATAATCTCGGCCCCGATGCGGGGATCGGGGTCAAAGATAGTCAGGATCATCGGTTTCGCCGTGAATGCAGTGGAAAAATTGACTGGTTCGACATCGTGTCCGAGCGAGTCGATGAATCTTGCATCCAGGTCGGATCGACCGAGACGAGAATAGTCCAGTAAACGGGTTGGTTGTTCAGTAAAACACTTGTTGAAGCGTACCAAGTGTTTTTCATTTAGAGACTTTTGGCATTAATAATAGTGTATTGTTATGTGAAAGTGTTCAGTACCTCGCGAGGCTACCCTCTAAACATTGCTACCTAAAGGACTCTTATGTGTACCTTAGGTAAATTAAAAGTGCCAGGTTTATACCATAACCTCTATTAACATTTTAGCTACCATCTCCAATTGTTATAGACCTTGCTCTGCTACTGAAAGTGTTCAGTACCTTGTGAGGCTACCCTCTAGTCATTGCTACCTAAAGTACTCTTATGTGTACCTTGGCTAGGTTAGCGGTGTCAGATTTATACCCTAAACCCTGTCAGCACTTTGGCTACCATCTCCAATTCTTATGGACCTTACTCTGCTACTGAAAATGTTCAGTACCTCGCGAGGCTACCCTCTAAACATTGCTACCTAAATGACTCTTATGTGTACCTTAGGTAAATTAAAAGTGCCAGGTTTATACCATAACCTCTATTAACATTTTAGCTACCATGTCCAATTGTACTCGACTCTGCTCTGCCTGCCAAAGTGTTTGGTTAATATTACAAGTGGAGATTTTTCATTCTACTGAACAATTCAGTCTTGAATGTAAAGCAAAGAGATCAGATTCGCCAATGCTGAGGCTAAAGATCTGGAGTGCACCGTCATCAGACACGGCGCACGTGATCAGAGGGACACGTTCCTCGAGCGGTAGCGACTCTCTTTCGCAGTTTTCCGTGCCCGGAATCCCGAGGTCTGGAGTGGCCTCCGAGAGGATCTAACCCAGACCTAACACGGACCAGACCGGAGAAACTTGAGACGATGGGTTGCCGTGGTAGTGGCAGTGGTTGGCGGCGGTGTATTGGTGCTCGCTGCAGGATCGATCTGATGGCCTAGTTACCAGGAGAGAGTGAGACACGTCGGCACGAGGAGGAGGGACCTAGGCAGACGTGCATACAGGGTGGGGCGACTGCAAAAGGTTTGACTCGTCGAGGATTGGGCTGTCTCAATTGATTAAAAAGTGATTAAAGTTGCTGCCAGGTGTGATCTTGAGAGGCTGAATTGGAAACATCGTTAGATCTTATTTAGTTGGAAGTAGGTATTAATTTAAACTCGATGTCTTGTTCAGTTCTATCGATTATTGGCCCGAGTGAGTATAATTGACAAATGTTACTTTAACCATGGGGAATACGACTGTCTTCCCGTTTATATATAATTGATCAGAATGAAAACTAGTTATCAATATACCGGTAATGTTCATCTGTTTGTTTAGTAGTTTAATTATTCAATTGTTTTATTGTATCTAGGTACCTAGATAAGTACTTAGATGTCTACTTAGTTAGCTACTGATCCATTTGTTAAACTACCTAATTATCTATCAGTAATTTAGGTGGCTACTATTGCCTAGGTCTATAATATTTTTCTAGTCCAGGTAATCAGTAGTCCAGTTTTGTTTTATTAGAATCCTGATCCACATCCTTTTCCGTACTACCCACTTTCTCCCCACCCTATAGAGGAGCTATGGCGGCCTTCGTAGATGCGCCACACGCTCGAAGGCGTGGTGGTTGGACACAGTGACGACGCGGCAGTGTTGCAGGGTGGGTGGTGTTGATCGAAGGTTGTAACCGGGATGCAAACCCTGGAGCGAGG
>NW_015373889.1:0-104085 GCF_001272555.1 Dufourea novaeangliae | reverse complement strand
TCCTGCTGCCATCCATCTTGCTCACATTATACCTTCAATTCTAGTCTCTCGACATGGTCTGGATCTCTCTTTCTCATATTTTCACCTAAATAGCAACTCTAACCTCTTCGAACCACATCCAACTATTTCTATAAACAATCTTTATATCCTAATTAACGATTTTGATAACTACTTTTAATTGGTACCCGACGTTAGACCACATCCAATAGTGTCCCTTGTTCTTATCCAGCAATAAAGTGTAAATCCTTTTCATCCAAAATTCTCGTGGTGATATCTGCGGTAGCCAACGTAGATCCCCTTGCAGTTCCGCATCCAATCTATCCGTCCACCCTTTCAGCTCCACTCTGTCTCAATTGCACCCCTTCATTTTCTTCGTTCACCTTTAGATCCTATCTAAAACGGAACGAGCTTCAAGGGCGTCGTTCGCCACTCCACGGGGTAACAGGCTCGGATGCCATCTCCTGCATCCTCCGCCGGGTTCACGGTTCGTCTGGGCCAGGGGTGGGAGGCCGCAGAGGGAGGGAGGAGGATTTGTTGCTCGGAGGTCGCAGCCGGGACTCGCATCCTAGAGCTAGGCCAGGCATTGACCTAGATGTCCCGCTTGCAACTCCGCCGTTATTCTTGTGCCCGGATGCTTCATCCTCTTCCTTTTTGAGGGTGTCACTGCAGATACACATATGTGCCTCAGGTGTACGTTTTAATTTAAGGGATGACAGAGGGGTTCGAACCGACCAAAAAATCTTTTATATCACATCATTCACCGTAAAATATAAATATGTATATACAGGGGGTCCTTTTAATTTATATTATTTATACGAACTATACTATTTTCTACTATTTATACTACCATATCCGATCTGCTACCATTTAGTATAGAATATAAATATGGTCATATAATATAGTCGGTCCAATTAGTGTAGGTACTCAATGTATAGTTGGACTTATTATGCAGGTATTCAGTGTATAGTTATCCCAATTATTCAAGTATTCAGTATCCAGCTGTTTAGGTATTCACCGTATAGTTGGTCCTATTATTTAGGTATTCAGCGCATAGTTGGTCCAATTATTCAGGTATTCAGCGTATAGTCGGTCCAATTATTCAGGTATTCACCGTATAGTTGGTCCAGTTCTTTAAGTATTCAATGTATAGTTGGTCCAGTTCTTTAGGTATTCAGTGTATAGTTGGTCCAATTCTTCAGGTATTCAGTGTATAGTTGGTCCAGTTCTTTAGGTATTCAGTGTAGAGCTGGTCCAATTCTTTAGGTATTTAATGTATAGTCGGTCCAATTTTGTAGGTATTCAGTGTACAGTTGGTCCAATTTTGTAGGTATTCAGTGTACAGTTGGTCCAATTTTTTAGGTATCCGGTGTATAGTTGGTCGAATTATTAAAGTATTGATTAATCCAGTTTGAAAACAGCAGACGTTGTTCATGACCGCGTAACATTATCGTTCCTCCCGCGGAGGCCTTAGCATTCCGTCTCCGAGATAGGAAGTGTTTAGCTCGCGAATTTCGCCGCCTCGATAAGATGGTTATCGGAACGAACGTGTTGGCGAAAAATGTCACGCACGGCCAGTCCTGGGAGTCTTATGTCCGTTCGTCGTTATGGAGGCCCGTGTGACACGTGCGCCACACACATACATGTAACGTGGCCATTGCCGGTCTCCTCTTCGTGCCACACAGGCCTGTTATCAACGGTCCGCGCCACAAGTTCGGAAAATTACACATATACGACGATTGACAGAATCGACACCTGGCTGGCTGTCGTGCCATCCGCCGATGCTGCATCGAGCCTGGGCAACAATGGCCGCTGAAACGGTCGTCGTGGTTGTGACGCTGCAGTTGGATATGTGTGTAGCCATTTTTTCTCGATGGAATTATTGGAAATTGCGATGAGTATATTAAATAGTACTTTAAATATTCTGGGTGTAACTTCCCGTTGCAAGCTACCGTAGTGTATTATTATAACTATGTACATTATATTAATGGCAGTAACAGTACTTTAAATGGTACTAATGGCACTAATTAATAAATGTCCATATTACACTTATTGTGAGTTGTCACAGTGTGTTTTTATAAAGTTTCACTTTAGACTATGGTACATTAGTATGAATTATGGTACCATTTATAGTACCTTGAAGACCGGCACTGGACAATGGTAACTTACAATGCGTATGTGTTGTGTGGATATTTGTGGTACCATAGTGTCATTTTTAGTACCATAAACATCCAAACTACATAGTGATATCTTACAATAAACAGGTGTAGTGTGGACATTTATGGTACCATTAGTACCATTTGTGCTTGGAGCACCATTAGTACCATTTGTGTTTGGTGTACCATTAGTATTTGTGTTCATAGAATCATTCGTACCATTAATGTACTATTTACATAAATTCACGTTATTGAAAATTTATTTGTAAAAATTTCTCTATCATGGACAGGCCACAGCTAAGCCTGAGTAAGTTGCTACTTACTAAATAAGGGAACAAATACAAATTTCTATCTTCATAGACTATTTTACAAACACCAATATCAACGTGAAATTTATTTCATTAAAATATCCCCGTTACACTCGTGAATTTCGGTTCCGATTCAATACCGTTAATTCGACAAAAACCTCTAAACTACCTGTTGATACATAATTTCGGAATTGTTGGAAAACACTGCAGGACGGGATGAAAATTCGACGGGTAATTCAACCGTGTTCGGATTCGCGATTCGACGAACACATCCAGCACGACACGAATTCAATATCCGTAATAATTTCCGGGCGCATTTCGATACCGGTCGCCGCGATGGTTTCCCCCGTCGCAGACTCGCTTTCACGGCGAGAAGGACAGGTGGAGTTACACGACACACGCAATTATTCGAAATTGTACCAATAATCGTTGAATTTCTATTTCTTATATTTTTTTATTAACAATTCTGGTTTTTCTTTTACAAACATTCGAGTAAAATATGATTGTGAAGGGTAACATAAATGAAATATAATATAGGCATAATGTACGAGGTGTTTCACTTTTTTTTCGACAAACAGGGAAATATATAGAGGAATATTAATAACAATACAGGTGTTGTACGTCAACAAATAATGAAACAATCTGTATAGTAACGTCAGCAGGTTACTTATATAGTTTAATAGTAACCATGAAACTTAATTACACAATAGAGTCTCTTAGTGTGAATACTTTTTGTAATGGTTGAGTTAAATGAAACACCCTGTATATAATAGAGATGGATTTTGGGACCTATGTTCATTAGACATTTTTTACTACATTTGGTAGGTACTATCCTTAGCGCAAAAATATTGAAAAAATATTTTTTTAGCCACACTTTTTAATATGAAATAAATATTGAATCCAAATATTGTATACATATACAGGAAATATAAAATACATGTGTCCAATGTTAAATACAAATTTATATTATATTGGGAAAAAAATATTTTTTTCATAATATGAAATAAACATTGTATGTATATTTAAATATTAAAAAGAGATTGAATCTCTTTTTAATATGGGATGAATATGTATTCAATATTTTGTGCTTTAGGGTATAAGCACCGAAAGTCTCGGACACTTTTTTTTTAACAACCTGTATATGGCGGCGTACCTCCCGTTATCGCCATCAGATGGCACCAGAAATAATATCTTTTTTTCGTAAGCACCGTTGCCAACAGTAAGGAGAACGTCTGCGTACAAAATGACGTAGTAGGAAGTACCACGCATGGATTTGTTTTAAAAAATTGTATCCCTATCCAAACGTCTGAACACTCATCGATGATTTACTATACCTCAAGATTTCGATTTCACTGTCGTTATCCTGAAGAGTGGTTGTGTATGCAGGAATCGTTGACAAATAAAAAAGACATGATACCGTTGAAGTGCAAGAAATTGTGAAAGGATGGGTCATGGTTGAGTTGTCCAAACCAGTCCAATGTCTCCGTGTTCTGACCAGACAAGAATGTATAAAATTGTTGAGGAAATAAAAATACTATTGTCGATGTGATACAGACGTGTAGCGAAGGAGGAAGGGGAAAGAATGTGTCGCAAAAGGAAGAGACACAAATCAGCGGGACAACTACCGTGGGGTGGGTCAGGGTTAGTGTCGAAGGTTAGGTTCTCTCCCTCCCTGTCGGGAGAACCCCATGGGCTAGCTAGAGCCAAGAGGGGAAGGGATGTAGACGGCAGTCGGATCGATATTACCGCTCTGGCAGTTAACTCATACGGCTTTCCACGTCCCCCCTTGTACTGGTTTTCAAGCTCGAAGTTTCGGGGACTTTCTATCCCCGTTCCTTCTCTCAGGAGATTCGCCTTCGATTCGATCGAATTTGCATTGTATATAGGACCAACGTAGACCTTGGGTGGCTGGAACAAGCTTTACTCGCGAAGGGGTTGAAACTGGATTTTAGGGGATGCAGAACGTCCTTGGGATGTTGTTATACCTTCCTGGTCGAACCTTGAAGACGCACGTGTGTTAATATTTTTTTTATAAATTTCGAAATGGTTGTGTTAAATGTAATCTGAAGATTGAATTCCTTTAATAATTTTTTTTGTAATAGAAAATTTTTATTTTAAAAATTCCAATACATTTCGTCCCTTCAGAGGGAACCAATCGAGTGCAAAGGGTTAATCTGCAAACATTGGAAACAATTTATACATTTTTGAGAATTGTTTTTTTTTTTTTTTTTAGGGGTTTCATTTGTCGGTTATTAGAGTTGGGGATTGAAAGAAGGTTATCGTGGAAAGAATCGTTTGTCGTGAAAGATCAGGAAGTAGTACAACGGGGCTGACCTTCCTGACCGGAAGTGGTTATCGCGAAAACGCTATTTCATTCATCCTCGACGCCCATCCGTGTCTCTGATGACAGAAATAGTCTCTACTTTATTTGATAAAACGAACGGTTGAATGAATTTCAACTGTCAATGGATCCATGCTTATGTTTTCGTTAGTCTATTTTTTCAACTGACCTTCGATAGCATATAATTAATTATTGTCACATAGATACATAACCATTTTCGTCAAGGTATCACGAATTTGTTTAATTCAACAAAACAGTCTTATTTTTTAATGTTGATACAGATTCAGTTTTTGTTATATTCCAATTTATAAAAAAGTCAAATAAATAGAGACCTATCGCTGTTAACTCTCCGCAGGCAATGTGGGTCTTTCGTGACCCAATCGAAAATTAATTTTTCCCGGAGTTGACAAAATATATGCTATAATCACGTTAAAGCTCTCTTGAAATCATGCTATACCTGATGAGAACATTTTCGATCGGACTGCTAAGAACGGAGTAATCTCTACTAATCACGATTCGTGGTTCACCCTGTATAAAAAGATTTGCATTTACGCCATTGTAACCCTGATTCAGACATCAGCTTCGAAGAAGTAGCCTGCAATCATCCTTGTGCTACGACGTCCAAACATTAAGATTACACTCTGACGGTGTGTCGTCGGTGCCAGGACAGGGGGTTTCGTGTTTAATAATCGATTAGCCGGTCCGTAGCGACGATATACGGGAGGGTAAACGTGGGTTCTGTCGGTGACACAGCCTACCCAGGCCGCCATTGTCAGAAGTCGGCCGTGCATGTTCGAGATGACAGCACAGCCCGTCGGTGATTAATAAATCGCTGTTTTCAGCAGCAACGGTCTTGATTGCAGCGACGATGGGGGAGGTAGTCGAAGAGCCCCAGGGATCGATAGATCGATCCCGGGGATAGGGAACCAGTCGCTGACGCGGAGCTTTCGAGAACCGCGACTCTGAAATTCGCTCTGGCCGAGCTTTTCAAGGTCTTTTTTTTTTCAGTCCGCAGTGCTACGAAAAACTAGTCGATTGAATCGAGATCTATGAGTTGTGTGATCTATACTGGATTAATTCATAAGCAGAGTAGAACCGTTCGATCTTAATAATCAACAAATATTATGAGTACTGTTTATTATTAATAATTGTCAAATAAATTGCAACAAATACTGTTAAATACTTTGTTGCCAATTGAAGAACAATTTCAACTACCTGTAGCATGATAGTATTAAAAAAAATATTATTTGACCTTGAAAAAACTGTCACCTTGATATCTCTCTAAAAAAAAAAAAATATATATTTGATGAAATCAAATTGTGTCTATCCGATGCGTCCCTTGAAATGTTATATAATACATTAAAACGTCTTTTGATACAATTAATAGGTAATGAGTTATTTTAGATAGTTGTTCTTATTGGGTCACCCTGTATAACAGAATTACTTATCAATATCTTATGCAAAGAAAATAAATCGAGAATCCAAGTTAATAATAGGTTAATAATCAAAGATCAGTTTCGTAATATCGGACCACCCTGTATATAAATAAAACTTCAGCCAAGATATAAATTCCACGCGTTCTTTAACGGCGATCCCCGTTTGGACAATCGCCGCCCCGCGTCAACGCGTTTCCCTCGGCAAACTGTCAGCCGCCCGATTCATTTCTCCATTTTCATTTCCCATAGAATTACATTGTGCTCGAATCCCACATTAGCTTTTATTCGTGTCCTACCGTGCATTACCGCGGCTAGTGGCGGGTTTAAACCGCACTGTAATTTCGCCTCTCCTCCCCGCCACCACCTATCATCCTCCAGCTGGAATCCTCTTTTTCCAGGCACCGTGGCCAGACGGTTGAAAGAATGCTGGCGAGATTTAGCCCAGAGATCTCTTCTAGCGCTAACTTTTTTGCGACGTTCGCTGTAGAACACGAAGATAACGTGATACATATTACACCTGGCCGATGTGCTTCTGTGCGATCGATCAGGGTTTACGGTTGTAACAGCGACCTGCGGGCACCTTAATGACTCGGGAATAGACCTGCCGATGGTGTCCTTTTTCTTGGGGGTATCTAACTGGCACTGAGAACATAGACTATTCCTTGGAGTTTCAAAAAACTCCAAAATCACTAGTTATGACCTGGTACCCTTTATCTCTCCAACTTTCATTAGGAGCCATTTTAGGAATCGTTCAATCTTATGATTACCCTGGTACCTTATATCCCCATCTTTAGCTAGGGACCATTTTGATAAACGTTGAACCCTCGATACAAATCATGAAAGCTGGACATGTTACTCATCACCTGGTAACCTATGTAAGTCTAACTTTAATTATAAATAATGTTGATTTTCATTAGGAGCCATTTTAGGAATCGTTCAATCTTATGATTACCCTGGTACCTTATATCCCCATGTTTAGCTAGGGACCATTTTGATAAACGTTGAACCCTCGATACAAATCATGAAAGCTGGACATGTTACTCATCACCTGGTAACCTATGTAAGTCTAACTTTAATTATAAATAATGTTGATGTTGTCAATAAGATCCAAGTAAAAAGGGTAACTATGTTACCTGATGACCTGATATACTATCCATTCCGCCTTTAATTAGGAATCACTTAGATATTGGCCAAACCACAGGACCTAATCGAGAAAGCAAAATATGCTACCTGATGATCTGATATGCTACAAATCTCTATGGTTGATTAATTTCGTTAAACCTTGAGGGACAAGTACTTTAACTGCTACCATTGAGAAAAAAGAGATTTCACTCCACCTAGGATCTTATCGTACCAATTGTAAACACGTCCCTGAATGGGAGCTCCATGGCTATACATCCGTGAATTCATAGAAACCAGAGGATAAACAAACTTGGCTCGACACGAAGGGTTGGAGAAGGGGAGGAGTCAGAGTGAACCGAGCCGACGTCGACCTCTTCAGTGTTCTTTTTGGGGCCAGCCGGGCCGGAGCTGCGTAGAAAGTCGCGGACCCGGTCTGGCTTCGTTGTCCCACCATAAGAGACCGTTTCAAGGCCCCGACGTGACTGATGGAGGGAGACCTGTGCCGCAGTTTCGGCAACTGCGTCACGCAACGCGGGCCGTCTGCCTCTGGATTCGCGAATCACACGACGACCTGCGGAGTGCTCCTCTCTCTTCGTGCACGTTGCTCGTGTGGGCACCTGGGAATTCCCTGTGCATCTTTGTCCAGACTGTTAGAAGTGTGTTGTTTGGGGTATCTGGTGAATGTTGATTTTTGTACTGGAGTTGTGTCCTATCACGTGGATTAATTAGGGATTTGTGGATCGTACTCGTTTGAATTTTATTTAGTGTTACAGTGTTTATTGTGTGAAACTGTGTCAACTGTTTGGACTTAGAGGTGGATGTTGAACTTGGGTCTGGAATATGTAGCATTGGGAGTTTGATGATCCTCTAGTTTTGACAGGGAGTATTCATTGGAGGTGATGGATTTTTTTATAATAGTTGTCCCAATTTATGATTTGTGAATATGGAACTGTGTTCTACTGGAGTATTATAGTGTCTGAGCGATCTGAGGATCCTGACTGTATTCGCTGATAGTGATTGTGTTGACTATTTATTAACTTTTTGACTCTGAAGATAGTAAACTGTGTTCTACTGGAATAGTTATAGTATCAGCTGGACACATTGGAGGTTTGTGGCTCTTTTAATTAATACAGAGAATTTTCATTAGTGTGGTCTTTTCGTTGACTTCTGAATAGTTATTAGTATTTATGATTGATGGATATTGAGGTGTACTCTATTGAATTAGAATCTGTTTATTTGGAAGAAATACTAATCTCAGATTTGATCAGGATTTTAATGAATTATACTATAGAAATGCAATTTCTCCTGTCATCAGCCACTCTTTAGCCTCATTTGACAAGTCGCAAACGACGAGTGAATTGGCACTCATCTTTTACGTAACTAACAGCCACTTTCACTCCTTGCCGCTGATAAAAACGCGTCCTACAATGGCCGAGCATCCTATCAATTTACAATTGCATTGTTCCAGCCGGCTCGTCTCTTAAACGTCACCTCTACCTTGTTGCAAACCTGTTCCTTCTTAACTACATAATTTCCACGGTGTGTTTGTCTACTGAACGGTGTTGGATCAGCACACGGTCCTCTGTAACCACTCTTCTTGACCAAGTGGGTTGTGTCAGACGACACAAAAAGTGTGTCATTAAGACACTAAAACAGTGTACAGGAATACACTAACGTTCTACTTTAAAGACAAAAGATTTATGGATAAGATATCAACATGATAGTTGTTTAAAATGATATTACTTCTGATAGAAATCAGATTCTTCGAGGATTAATTCTAAATTGAGAAAAAAGACTATTAAGCTACTTTTAAGTATTGATATGTTAATCGAAAAAGTAATTATTACTTTCTCAATTATTTGGCAAGAGATAATTCTAATCAGATGAATGGACAAAAGTTGTAAATGTAATAAAAATTACTTAACTTTATTACAACATTGAAGAATACAGTTTTTTTGCATTTGCATTACAATTGATTCAATTGATTTAAACTGACATAAATAAGCTTGATTTAACTTGACCTAAACTGGTTAGCTTTATTTGACTTAAAATTACTTAACTTGATTTTACTTAAAGTGACTTAACTTGATTTAGACTGAGGTAACTTAATTTCAGTTAAATTGACTCAACTTAAACTGACTTGACTTGATTTGACTTCAACTGACTTACCTGGACTTAAATTGACTTGACTTGACGTGACTCGATTAGACTTGAAATGACCGAAACAGTGCGCAGAGGTTAAGTATGGACCAATGGAGCAGACCAAACAAAATCTTGAAAAATCTGCGTCCTTCCATTTCTTCACAAAAAAACGAAAAATCGTCACAAGTGTTGGTCTGCTTTTTTCCTACGAATAAAATCAAAGCCGGCCATTAAGTTATCAGAACGGTTCCGGCCGTTGCTGCGGTCGCAAAATTACGACGCCACCACGCGCGACGCTCCTTGTCGCGAGGGGGGGGGGGGCTCGAAGAAGAGTTTTATTGGCGCGGCCGGTGCGTGTTTCACGCGGCTGAAAGTTTAGATGGTAGAGCCGAGAATATCCATGGAACTACTCCCCCGGTTCCATCGGGGCCGCTGCTGTTCCTCCGATCATTGAAGCGTATCATTACCCGAGATTTCTCCGCTCGGAAATTGCGTGGCGCAACGGACCTCCGGCGACGCTCTCCGATCGTTCCTGAACGTTTTCCCCTGAAAGCAACATCGCGCGGTGTGTCATCCTCGTCCAAACGTCATTTCAGGGTATCCAGATCATTCGAGTTCTTTGTCCGTTGATCCAGCATAATCGGTTGAGATCATCTAAAACACGCGGACCAATTTCATTTCGCCCGACGCTTGATGCGATCCGGTAAGATCCAGACAGGCCAGGGTTAAAAATAACTAACGATAACTTATCAAGATCGTAATGAGACTATCTTTCGCTGTTAATTGATGTGGTATCAAGGCGAGATTGCTAGGTCTGGGTACACTGAACCCCAAGACACAGTTGAATAATCGCATTTGTGCGGTAATGAGAGGTTAGAGAGTGCAAGAATGTCTTTCTTGATCCTTCAGATTTTTTGAATTCGTGTGAAAGTTACAGATAAATATTAAGAAGTTGTTACTAGTATGTCCATTTTATGTTTCTTAGTGTTGTGGTTAGTAACTGGTGTAGCTGCACCAGAGCTGACATTGCTAGGACTAAGATTATAAAGTGTCAAGGCCTATTTTAATGTTTGCCATTATTGGGGTCCATAACAGGTATAGCTGCATTAGAGCTAAAATTGATAGGACTAAGGTCCTAGGTCTAGGATCATAAAGTATTAAGGCATTCAGCCTATTTTTTGCTTGTCATTGTTGGGGCCCATAACTGGTATAGCTGCATTAGGGCTAAAATTGATAGGACTAAGGTCCTAGGTCTAGGATCATAAAGTATTAAGGCCATCAGCTTATTTCTTGCTTGTCATTGTTGGAGTCCATAATTCGTATAACTACACTGGGGTAAAATTGCTAAAACTTTAGAGCCAAGATATTAGTACTAGGATTCTAGGACTAATATCTAGGTCTATATCCTTAGACTATATCCTAGGTCTAGGGTCGTAAAGTATCAAGGCACGTTATAAGGGCATATCAGACCGATAGACCTATTCCAAGTGCCTAAGACACTGACAGCAAGTATGGAAGTAAATGAATTAATATATGACCAATCCAATAACTGGGATTTGTCTTAACACCCCCATATGTCCCATCACGAAACTAACATGTCCATCCGTTTCTGTTCCAGATACCTCAAGCCAGCAACCGTCGACGACTCGACCCCGACCATTATGCATCAGCAGCCAAGGTACGAGGCGCGTGTCAAGATGCGGTAGACGTGGACTCCACTCCCTTTTGGCCCCACCCGTGACCCGACGAGCACAAGTCTACGGAAACAGTCGGACGAGTCGCGGCCGTTTGTAATACAGAGTCTAAGTGCGCATAATAGCCATAGAAGAAGAATAATACAAACCGACGGATTAACCAGGGAGGGATACCCATAGCGACACAGACCAGAAGACCTCTAGGTATCATTCAAGAACGATTAGAGGATCGAGCACTTGGCTGAAGCCGTATAACCAGTGATTGTTACAATTCCCGTGGATAGTATCATCCCTTGGGTCTGCTCGGTGGAAACCACTGCCTATCGTGGAATAAATCGCAAGGGAAAGGACCGAGACACCCTTTCCAAGAGAGAAAGACGACACGGGCCCAGAAAGCTTCGGTGTCAAGCTACCTAGGGAGACCCCAACTAAGGAGGGGAGCCAGGATTGGGAAGAGGGTTCCGAAGGAAGAAAGGTGAACCGAGTGGTGAGCCTAGGACCCGTCACGGTGGCCAGCTTAGTGAGCGGCAACGTAGCGGTGCGTTACGATGAGGCGTCGGGAGTGGTTGGCACCGGGGGTGTCGTGCTGGCAGCCACTTCCAGGTTAGCACAGGCCGATCCAGCCGCGTCCGGCATGGACGCCAGCGACTCCAGCATGGACACGACGACGAACGGAGTGACGGCTGCCGGTGGGGTGGTGGCGGGTGTCGGGACGATCGCCTCAGTGGTCGCTGGAGCGGCGTCCTTGACCCTGGTCAAGGCCGAGGCACCGGAACACCTGGCCGGAACCTCGACGACGACCACGTCGGTCACTGGACCGGTCACCGCGGTCAGTAGCATGTTCGCTGGCATAGCCAGCGCCGCGAAAAACTCACGATCCGACGACTGGTTGGCTACCAATAGTCCCGGGTCACCATCCGCCACGCTGCAGACCCAACACGTGGTATACACGAATCCCCAGCAACAACTGGCTGAGTCGCAGCAGCAACCCCCGTTGGCCCACTCCAGCCCGCTGGCCCATCAGCAACAACAACCTGCCAGCAACAACGGTTACGCTAGCCCCATGAGCACCAGCAGCTACGATCCCTACAGTCCCAACAGTAAGATAGGTAAGTGAAGACATTGTGAATCTCTGTGTTACTGACTTTGATACTATTCAGTATCGACTTTGACGATTTTAACGTTCGAACGGTTGATAATGGTGAGGAAGCCGATGCCGGAGTCAGTAGTGACTCGTATGCAAATTTTTGTTGTGGATACCGTAGGCTAGATTTTTTTTAATTTATCAGTGGTTTTGAATTAATTTAGTGCATAAGATCGCGGAATAATAGAATGGCAGAGGTTTGTTAAGGATGTTCTGTTTCTTTGGTAATAGTCTTGAGATCGGTTTAATTTGAAAGAAGATATTCTTTTCGGTTTGGCGGCGGATGGATTCAGTTCGTTAAGTCGGGCAAAGGGAAGCAATGAGATGAGAAATATTTAAGAATTTCGTCCGTTTGTTTCGGACTCATTGAGGCTCTACACTCCCGTTGAATATTACTTCGGTCGCTTTTGTGCCTCGCCGGCTATTTATCCCGAAAGTTTCGTGCCTCCACGAAAAAAAGGGCCCAGCGGTTAACTCGAACTTATTAAGGCCTCATTTGGCAGCAGGAAAGATATCCCGATGCGAAAACTGCAGCTGAATTTCTCCGCGGCAGAAGGCGTCTCGCAATCATCATGCTTTCTCTTCAATTAGACAAGAAAGTCAAACAAAAAAGTTTCGGTCTTCAGACCCTTACAATCCTCCAGGGTGAATTATGTCATAAACTTCTGTCAGTATCATTTTTTTAAAATAATATCAACATGTTTTTTCATGATTAACAGTACCTTCATGTTCAAAAGTCACAAGTATCTTCAAATTTGTTGGTCTGAAACATGGTCATATAGCTTGGTTACCCATATATTTTGTTTCGTTTTCCTCCTCGCACTAAAACCGATTATTAAAAAGGAGATACTGTTATAATTTTTTACATTCCTACAGGCTCTAATCAATTGTTTTCGCGTCATTTCAAGGTCGGGGTATTTTTCAGTTTCGAAAGTGATTCACGAAAACGTGATTCGTGGATTTTCAAAGATGCTCGAGTAAACGCGCTTTCGTATTGACGCATCACGCGAGAACGGTGCAGTATGGCAGTAGTGCAAGCAATCACTTGCATTGACGGAAGTGGACACGAGAGACAAAGGGGGGCGGGAAGGGTGGAGGGGGTTACGTGAGAGGAGAACGTGACCGGTGACGTCACGTCCGGTTACTCGTCGACGTTGCACTCTCTTTTTCTCGCTGACGATGCGACCGGCAGAAAGAAGCGCGACCGCACGCTCGGTGAATATCTGATCGCCAGTTGCGGACTCCAGGTGTCATCGTTCGCATTATTATTAGGATTGTTATTATTAGTTTTATTATCGTGGACTTGTAAAATCTAACGTAACTGAATTTACGACTAATCCAGATCTAGCTGAATATAGAACTAGACAAACCAAGTTGAACGGGGACGTAACTGAAATTGTCCACGTATTGGACCTAACCCAAACCTAGCTAGGGCCTAACCGAATTTCGCTCTAGCCGAAGCCTAACCTTGTTGTTGGCTTCACCAAACCCTAGTTGAACATAACTTGGAAAGAGATTTTAGAAAAGAAAGCTGACCTAATCAGTTCTTGGTCGATTCTATTACATCTAGCAAGAGTTAATCAACGTTAGATCTAGGGGAAGCCTTAATCGAGTCTAAACCTAACCTAAATGGAACCTATCTTGAACTGTATTATTTTGTTTGATAAAATTGTCCTCCTAATTGGATATTCCACACATTTTTTCGGGGAAAGCGAATTGGCACGAGGCCTGTTGGATGACAAGTATTAATTGGTTCGTTTCTGTTCAAAGGGTGCCATTTTTCTGCCTCGATTTCCATCCCGTTGTACATGCGACTATCGTTTTATTGGTCGAAATTATCGATCAGGGCGCTAATAACATTCTATCTGAATGTATCGTTTGACTTTCTTCGCATGAGCGGGGCAGTGTCGCCCTTGGTCTTTTTCTTTCGTGTTCTCCTCTGCCATTCACAGATTCCACTTTCACATGACAGTCGTCAGTGATCATTAATTTGTTCAGCTTTTTTCCTAACTTTCACGATCCTCCACGCTATCTTGCGTCTTTTTATTCACTTTGTAGGAAATAAATGCCCGATTACCATTTACAACCGAATTAATTGGATTACATGAATATGGATCAACAGTGCTGTATCAGAATTCATTTCAATTCTCCGAAGTCTAATAATCTATCACGGTATAGAAATAATTAGAGAAATGCTTAAGTATTTTGCAATTATAATGGGGGAAATAATACAAAATTGTTTTCCACCATTTATAACATGTTTGATAAATTGTCGTAAATTATATTCAATTGACTGCTCGCTAAAATTATTCATTATAATAAATAATTGGAGTATGATTATTGCTTGTACACGATTAGAAAGTACTCGCCACAAGGTGAAATAAAGTGTCAAATGGAATGCTAAATACCGTCGGCCGTCAGAACGGCGTGCACATTATGGTAATACGTACGTACTTTTCCCTAGCTACGGTGTTATCTTCCCGTTGCCATTATAGGCATGCGGGTTCAATCGGCGACCGGCAGTCGACCGTAAACAAAACACCCATATCGCGCCAAAAACCGCTTAGAAACCCCCCTCGATTGTCGATTCCATTTCGCAATTGATGTCGTAGCCCACATGGGAACGACACATTTCGTGGAAAATTTATGTGAAACGTGTCAGCTAATCACGAGCTAATTCGACGATACTTTCGTTCTTTCTGAATAGAAATTGACGTCCTCCAATCATTAACATTGTTCCTTTTTCCTTCTTAGAAAATTATGCGATTAGTGAAATTATTCAAACATCAATCTACTCAACCATAAATCTACTCAAACACCAAGCTGTCCAAACATCAATCTATCCAAACATAAATCTACTCAAACATCAATCTATCCACACATAAATCTACTCAAACATTACACTGCCCAAACGTACTCGATCCAGACAATCAATTTACCCAAACCTAAATCTACCCAAAGACCAAGCTGTCCAAACATCAATCTATCCAAACATCAATCTATCCAAACATCAATCTATCCAAACATCAATCTACCCAAACACCCAGCTGTCCAAACATCAACCTATTCAAACATAAATCTACTCAAACATCAGTCTGTCCAAACATTACACTGCCCAACGTCGATCGATCCAAACATTAATCTATCCAAACATAAATCTACTCAAACATCAATCTACCCAAACGCCAATCTACCCAAACGCCAAGTTGTCCAAACATCAACCTATTCAAACATAAATCTACTCAAACATCAATCCGTCCAAACATTACACTGCCCAAACGTTACTCGATCCAAACATCAATCTACCCAAACAGCAATCTGTCCAAACATCAATCTATCCAAGCGTGACTCTATTCAACCACCAATATCTTCAACAACTACATCCCATTCGATCCCAAGCCGCGTCTGAATCTTCATTCACGAGCAGACCCGTCTGGTACGTTTCCGCAAATGACTATTTTCAAAAACAATCTCGCAAGAAGCATCGTCTCTTCCGCAATCCCCACCCCGCGAGATAGATCGCCGCGCCAAAGCACAGGTGCTGTCCCGTCAAGGTTTAAAGAGTTTCCCATTTTTTCCACGGCCCCGATGCGCGTCTGAGAACCCGTCGGTGGATTTTCCGACGGTAATAGCGCCGGCGGTGGCGCGCGGTGCGGCTGGGAATTGCAGCAGGATGCAGATACGGCCTTGAGTGGCGGTGTGTGGCACGAACGTGTGCGTGAAACGGCGGCGGCTGCGGCCGATGCACACGGTTCGCGTGAGCGGGCCAACTTACACCCGGGAGCCGGCGGAACGTGCGCGCCGCGCAACGATCCTACGCCAACCACACGCACGCACGCACCCGTCCGTCCGTCCGCCTGTGCACACGAGGTTAAATACTACCAGACGGTCTAACGTACACACACCGTCACGGCCCATAATTGCCCGAACAACACGGGTGTATTACAGGGATCGGCCGGGAACCATGTTTTGGATATTAATACGTCGACGGTCTAGATGACTAAAAAATTCTAGAACTCCCTTTTATTTAACCCTAGATTACTAAACTATCATTTGACTTAAGGGCTGGGATTATAGAAAATAAGCACGTGATTGGGGCATCGAGGGAAGGGGGGCATCACAGAAATTTTCCATTGCTAGTTGCACCATAGATCAATTTTAATATATGTTTTGAAAAAGATATAATACGAAATTCCTGCGCCGGTTACCGGTGACCGACTTGTGTGAACGTTAAGTCCTGTGTTTGTTACCGGCGAACAGATATTACTATGCCGGTCACCGGTGACCGTCGCTGGTGTGAACGTAAATTACTGCGCCGGCTACCAGTGACCGACACGCGTGAAGGTCAATTCTTGTGTTTATCACCGGTGAATAGAAATTCCTATGTCGCTGCGGTGAGTGTATCCGCAGGATAATAGCGTTCAAGATAAATATTAATAAATAAAAATTCATAGAATATCAGAACCCGCTTCTATTTCGATACAAAAAATTTAGAAAACATAAGAATCATTATTTTTTTGTAGATTGTTTAACTCACAAGTCATCATTCGACAATTAATTTATTGAAACAAACTGTGTCGTTTATTTGTTTCCAAGGAAATATTGAATTAATAGAAATACCGTAGTACTCATTGTTATACCCAAAGATGAAACAGTTAACATTGAAACGATATCAAAATACAAGGAAAAAGAACCGGATAGAAACACCCGGCTAGTTTTTCCGCGCAAAAAAGCCTGCCCACCGATGGAAAATTAAATGGTCCCGCGCGTGCGTGTTAGTGTCGGAATAATAATTATATGGGCCAGTGGCGGCCGACGCGTGGGAGGAGCCTGACATATTGTCATTAACCTCGTCCCATCGTCTCTGTTTCACGCGGCAGGCACACTCAACGGGCAAGTTCGTGCCGAGCGCGTTTACGTAACTGTTGCGCTAATCCGTCGTGCGAATCGATATCATGCGACAATTAATGCCGTACAGTCGGCCCGTCAATGCACCGAAGATCTTACCATCCAGTGAATACTGAGTCTGAAAAAAAATCTATTTTAGACAGCATATAACTTGATCCATATTTTAATAGTATTCGACGATTTAGAAATTTTAGAAATAATTTTTTGTTTGGAATTTGTTGAAGGTTATTCTCATAGTACGGTAGTGCCTCCCTAATTGTCGCTTGGAATCGGAGTACATAGAGACCAACTAAAGAAGCAGGCTTCTCTTTCAGGAATTAGCCACTGGTCTTGCGTGGATTTTATAGAAAATTATTTTCATAGTACGGTAGTGCCTCTCTAATTGTCATTAGGAATTTGAGCACATAGGGTCAATTGTAGAAGCAGGTTTACCTTTCTAGAATTAGCCACTGGTCTTGCGTGGATTTTATAGAAAATTATTTTCATAGTACGGTAGTGCCTCTCTAATTGTCATTAGGAATTGGAGCACATAGGGTCAATTGTAGAAGCAGGTTTCCCTTTCGGGAATTACCCACTGGTCTTGCGTGGATTTTATAGAAAATTATTTTCATAGTACGGTAGTGCCTCTCTAATTGTCATTAGGAATGGGAGCACATAGGGTCAATTGTAGAAGCAGGTTTCCCTTTCGGGAATTACCCACTGGTCTTGCGTGGATTTTATAGAAAATTATTTTCATAGTACGGTAGTGCCTCCCTAATTGTCACTAAAATGGGAGTACGTAACGACGATTAGAGAAGCAGGTTCCTTTTTCAAGATTTAGCCTCAGTTCCCATGTCTGTTGTCAAGCTATCTTAAATACAGTTTAAGAGCACTAACTGTGACAGTTAGTGAAGCCTTTCTGTGCTTTCTGATAGCATAATAGTATTCGTAAAAGAAAGGATTGATGGAATTGTAGAATTTACAATATAGATTAATTTTTCAGCGATTATCTCACATACTCGAGATAGTGTGATCAACATCATAATATCATAACATTTAGATAATATCGGTAACAAATTCATGTTGTCGATCGAATGATGCAATTGTGTAATTAATTAAACGGTAACAACTTCGTTGCTTAAGAGTACAGCCAGACCGTACGAGGTGCCAAGGGTGCCTTATGATACATTCAGGAAAAATTCAGATTGCTTGACTAGAAACGAACCTCGGCAGTGCAAACAACCTTCCGGGCTCAGGGAAGTACCTAAACGGGCCGACAGAGCGAGCTATTGATTTTTACAACGCGCTGCCAGAGTTCGTTAGTTACCAAGACAGCAAAGTAGCTACAGAAATCTAAACAATGGAACGATTAGGGACGTTTTAAGTAGCAGACAGGTGAACTCTAGTGGATAATTAGGTAATGGATGTCACATTTAAAATCTTCATTTTGCATTGTACTTTAACTTCCCGTGACTAGAGACAGTTATTCATTATTAGAGACCTTTTACTACGAATTACATTTCGAGTCTCAGATTTTCACATCACTAACTTTAGTTATGTATAAATCACTGAAAGCTATTATGTACTTCTTGAATTACAAGCCTAAGGAATTTCATATCTCCTTAGAAAAGCGATGTTGTAATTTACATTAAAGAATAATTACAGAGAGACCAAAATTATACCAAATAAGGCGCTGCCCCCTTTTAAAAGGAATCATTTTAAAAATCAGTTGCATTGTTTATTACCTAACCATTTCTACTCGAGCGCACCCGTGCTAGGTAAATCTGCAAAGGTTGAAAATTTCTCAAAAATACAAGCCTGCATAAAAATATTTCATTCTACACCCATTAATTAATAAAATATCAAATCCATGTCGATTGCATCATGAACAGATGATGATCCTCGCTAGAGAGTAGGTATCTAAGCCACCATATAAAACATTCCACCCCGAGAATAAGTGCTTCAAGTGAATGACAGTAGTTTCAGTGATACGACATCGATTAATCACTAGCAGACCCAATAAATCACACCATCGATGAATGTTAAAAAGGGGGTTCCTTCAAAAGCAACAAAACCTACACACCTGTAGAACCTATTAAATCAGTGATCAGGGCCACGAGACTTTCTGCGTGACGTGACGTCGCCACGCAATTTCAATTGTTGATACCAGTGAGAGAGAGGTATACGGTGGAACGCGCAGAGTATCGTCTGCACACCGACCAACAAGACATCGATGTGCAACGTGACCGAGGAGAGGCATAGGGACGTTCTATATTTACCGCGGTTCACTTATCAGCCGCTTATCAGCGAGACAGGCAGAGGAGGCAACTACTCCGTGCTTCAGTTGGCAAACACTGCGCCTCCGTGTCCCCCCGACCCTCTTTTTCCTCCTCGCCTTCTGCACCTTTTCTCCCGTTTATTTTTATCATTCGCTTCTTCGTTCTCTTATGTAACCCAGGGATTCGTTTTGCGCGTCGCTACTTTCTTCCTTTTTACCATTTTTTTTGGTCAACCAGCGTGAAAACAAAACTCTTTGGTCGAGTGTGTTTGCGCCTGACGTTTGGAGGTTAGGTGACTCGACCAGTTCATCTCTGGGGTCTTCGTGACATTTCAGCAATTAATTTCAGGTCCTCTCGTTTTGCTTCGGTTTCCTAACCTATAAAAGAATACCTTGAGTCTGATACGGTGTCCGATTCATTTTTGAAAAAAAGTTAGCGAGAATGGCCGGCCAAACGATAAATACCGTTCGAGGGAAAAAGAAAACACACCCACTTATCGTGCCGTTGCACTGGGTGCGAGAGAGAGACGACCAGCAAGAGAGGCGTTGATGTAGGTCGTCGGTACGTAATCAGTCAGTCGCTTCGCTTATCGGCGACGCTATCGGCGTATCATCTGCGCTGGGGCATGTCTGACCCAGATCGCAAGGTTCCTTGCAACCGGTCGAAATTGGGATTCGTTGCGAGAATTTTGATGATGACTCACTTCTGGCCTCTATACTCTCCTTGTTTCTGAGTCTATTGGTGTGCAACATGATTTTTGTGGTATAGGTTAGGTCTACTAGAACTAAATTCCTAATACTTTAGTAACATAGAATCAACAATTTCGCTTGTTTCACCGTTATTGTATGTAGACCTTAAGTTGCTAAGTTTTAGCTACTTACCAGGCTCGGCCCAACAGGCCACGATAAATCGTCAGAATTATTGGTATGCACTGTGATATTAGTGACATAGGTTAGGTCTACTAGAACTAAATTCCTAATACTTTAGTAACATAGAATCAACAATTTCGCTTGTTTCACCGTTATTGTATGTAGACCTTAAGTTGCTAAGTTTTAGCTACTTACCAGGCTCGGCCCAACAGGCCACGATAAATCGTCAGAATTATTGGTATGCTTACTTACCAGGCTCGGCCCAACGGGCCACGATAAATCGTCAGAATTATTGGTATGCACTGTGATATTAGTGACATAGGTTAGGTCTACTAGAACTAAATTCCTAATACTTTAGTAACATGGAATCGACAATTTTGTTTGTTTCACCGTTATTGTATGTAGACCTTAAGTTGCTAAGTTTTAGCCACCTATCAGGCTCAGGCCTAACAGACCCCGATAAGTCGTCCAAGGACCATGCTTGTGACGACGTGAATTTGCCCGGTAGTTTTCGTCGCTGCCCGTTCTCAGAGCGATACGTTGGGGGGGGGGGGAGTTTGCAGCAGGAACTTGGTCTATCGCCGCCTTCGAAGTGCCCACTTCCGGAAGGTACCTCGCATGTTTCCACGTAAATACACCGGGGGAAATGGAACGATCTAGCTCCGAGTAAAGTGCAGTATATGGATCGAGGGTGGTGGGAGGCACAGTTCTCGAGATATCGATCCGAGTCCAAGACGTGATTTATGAGAAAAATGCGTGGCCCCGTGACTGATGATAGTTGTGTGTCGAAGCCTACCGACAAAAGGTTCGGAATACGCGGCGGAGATAAATGGTGTAACTGGCCTTGAACGCCCACTCGCGTGTATACTCGCGATTCTAATAGACAGCGAATGGAAATTTCGTCTTTTCGTTTTGAAAGTAGAGGACGGCCAGTGAATTCGGTGACCAATGGCGGAACTCGGTGATTTAGGTCGCGCCACCGGTATCAGTCACGCTGGGTTTCGTTGGTGCGGGCGCCAGGACGGTGCTTCGACACATATCGCCCGTCCCTTATCGCGATTCGCCTTATCGCGGTTAGATATGCTCACCTCGTGCATACGACCTGGCTGAGTAGGTAACGTAGACCCGTAGATTGCACTCTTTCGTTATTTCGCAGGATAGAAATACTGACCGTTTCTAAATCACAGCTAATCCTTGATCTTGCTGGACTCGATCTTGGCCAAGATTTATTCTGGGTAGCTTGTAAATCGTAATTGAACACCGCTTCAGGTAGCTAAATCTTAGCTAAATTCCACTGCGAGCAGCTAAGTCTTGGCTGAAGTCATGTCTAAGTGGTTAAGTCTTTGGCAAACTTCACTGCAGGTAGCTAAATCTCGGCTGAATTTATCTAACTAAGCCTCAGCTAACTCCTGGTAGCTAAGTCTTAGTTAACCTCACTTCTATCTAGGTTAGGTCCCCGCGAACATCAAGGTTAGACAGATATACCGAGGAGTAAACAGAATTCAGTGATGCAAGTGTAGGAGAAATTCATTATGCATACAGTGGAGTTTCGTTTGTGAAGAGGATAGATATACTTTGCGCGTGATACCGCGGCCAATTCCCTTACTGTTTAGTGGCGATGACGTTCGTGAGTGAATGAAATGATTCCTTCGATCAATAGTTATCATATTTTCGCATTCCCTCGAAATTATCACTTTCGATGTAAATATGAATTTTTATTCTTCATTTCGTCTTTTTTTTAGCGCTTTCGCTCTCTCTGTCTCTTCAATTTGAAAGCATATTTCTTGAATGTGCAATTTTATGGGTCCCTACTCTACATGGGAATGGAAAATTTATTCAAAATAAGTATACATTCTTTCGTCGCATTTTATACCGTCATGAATAACGTAGATTTATTTAAATATCGACGAATTTTCCAGCACAATACTCTCGGTCGATTCCATTATTTTTTATACGTCCCGCCCAAATGTCGAGTGATAAATCATACGGCGCCATCTCTGAGCAATCTCGAGATCTAGTGATAGTACCGCTTAATAGTGCCAGATGGCGCCACAGTCTCTCTTCGCAAACCTCGAAGGAACGGGGCAATGCTGCTAAAGTTACCGAACTCGTACGAAATTGTGATTCATTGTTGATTAAAGTGCAACGAATTCGCATTAGTCATCTTCCAAGAACAGATCCCCGCAATATAACAGGTAACATACACGTGAACATAACGCTTGCATGTCATTTTTCACAACGATCAACAGCCTTTGATAATAACGCGACAGATTCTAACCTAACGAGATATTGCGATCGTTTCGCGCCAATCCATTCTCGGATGAAAGGTAAGCGTAATCATGAATTATATTTAATTAAATTGTTGTTTGTATTGCAATAAGTTCGATGCACTTTTTTTTTCGAACAACGTCCACGATAGAAACGTGTTCACGGTTAGAAACGAAAGAGACAGCAAGAGTCGTGAATAATAGAGAAAGTATTTCTCGCGAAAAATGAGGTTATCGATAACGTATACATTTTTTTGACGTGTTTTATCAGTCTTTGATTTTATCCAGGGTCAACGACTGATAACCGATTCCCTTAACTATAGAAATCAATGGTTTCGTCGACGATTCGCCCACGATCAGTAGTGCTAGTCTTTATGTAATTGTATATTTATTGAAAAAATAAGAATTAAATAATTTTTCAAATAACAAATGACAATTTTTAATAAATTATTGTTTATTTATGATATAGGAAAATTCCATTAGTTTGCGTTTCGAGCAAAATGAGTCGGTTTTTTAACGTCTAGTAGCGTCTAGAGAATTTTTTAAAATAATGTAATGTTTCTATCGAAATACATGAAATATTTACGACTGAGAAATCGGTTGATGGTGCATTCGTGGCGAGATTAACTCGACTGGTTTTTTCCAAGTATTCAAACATCTCTAATGGTTAGGAATGGGTAGAGGCGTCCTCGGTTTACGAGGACAGGAGAACGCTAGTAAGGAATGGCGTTTACTTGGCGCACTTGCTCGACCAGTTTTTACTGACCACGTTGGACCGCCTCGCGGATTCAGCGGGAGTTCGACTAAACCATGCTGAAGATATAGAAAGTCAATTTTTAGGCAGTAAAATATATATATTTATACATTACAAAAAAATAACGTGAACCTATATTTCACGTGTAAGATGTGAAAATTAAAAATGATCAGAAAGTCGTTTTATAATTTTATTTATTTAGAAAAACATGTTATAACATTTTTTGAATGGGTAGTAATATCTACTGCAATATTCTTACATTTTTATTTTGGACTCCATAACATACAGGTAGTTTCTAAAATAAAAAGTACACATGTGATTCGAATTGCTATTTAAGGAAACAATTTGATTTTTTGACATCTTATTTTTTTGAGATATCAAGGTGACCTTGAATTATTTCAAGGTCAATGCATCCTTTTTTTAAGACCACGTTGTTGTCGATGGAAGGACGAATTCATCGACCTATAGCATGATGGCAATAAAAAAAAAGATGCATTGACCTTGCAAAAACCCAAGGTCACCTTGGCAAATGCTACATAATTTATTAAAACTTTTTCTGACACAACCAATAGGTAACAAGTTATTTTAGATAGTAGTTCTTACTGACTCACCCTGTATGTGTGACTTAGAGATGCAGTATAATTAAGTCTCTGCTACCATCGAAGAGTATACTGAAGTTCAAACTCAACTAAAAGTACCATGACCTTTGATTTCACTGACTGAGTAATTTTAGTATCAGATCATGGCCCAGCTGTGGTCATCAAAATCAGTGATGTTCCATGCATATCTGCAGTGTTTGGATGATTGAAAGGTATTCTATTCACTGGATTCTATGGACGATTCTGACGTGCAATTAGTAAGCCAGCCATAAACAATTTCATCACCACCAGTCCGAGAGTTATCACAGCCAGTGTCCTCGTATCCTGTGCGTCCTGCGGTCACGGTCTATTCCAAGTACCAATGTTCATGACACAGATCACTGCTCATCAGTAACCGAGTTTCGATTGGTCAACCGAACAATTGAGAATAACTGTGCCAACGAGGACTAATTATCAACCGGCTGCCTTTCGTCGCGAGTGAACAGTAATAGCGGAACTTCATGGAAATTTCGTGGACAAAAACCAATCGACGTATTGGCTCTGCAGGCTATAAAACGCGTGCTGTTCCGGTCGACGAGCATAAAACCTGGTGGAGTGTGTCACAGTTAACCTTTACACGTCGCGACATATTCCGCCAGGCCAAAATGATTTTCCGTCGCGGTTCGTGGTAAAAACTCGTGATACATATCACGGTCAGAAACGAGTTTCCTTGAACTCGTGGACCCTCGAACTTGAACGTTTGTCCGGCATAAGAACGTTCACGGATACATAGAAGTACACTTAGCTTTAAGGAAAGTACCATCGCCTGAACAGACAAATGGGTATGTTAATCGAGGAGATTCCATTCTGTGGCGATCATTATGGTTAAGTAACGTCCTGGGTACTCAGTGGTAAATCACCCAATAATTTATATTTAAAAGTATCCACGGCCGTAAAATATATTGAGTCCCAGTTTACAACCAGCCGTCCCAATAAGTCTCCATTTCAACATGATTTTATAACCGTCGTTCCATTTTCCGTTACTGTCTGTTTTGCCACCTTGAAAAAAGCTCTTCCGGCTACCCGTCGATTTTCCATAATTAAAGCGCTCGTTTAATATCCTTTTGGCCTTTGTTTTTTACTCGCCGTGCACTGGACACACGCATTAAAAGAACGGAAAGCAGTTCTTTGCCTGCATCGGGTAAAAGTAATCGGTTATGGAAACCTTGTCCGCGAGAAGCACGGCTAAAACAGCTCCGACAATTGGTCCCCGTGCTGTGTGGATTACGAAACGCCGCGCGTTATGAAAGTCGAACGTGATCGTGAAATCGGTTCGCGATGATGCCCGTTAATTATCCACGTTGCGCGCGCGCTCTGGTGCGTTCCGTGGCAGTCGAAGTCCTTGAGCACTTCCGCCTCTTCTCGGTCTTTTTCCCCCCTCCTGCCTTCGTTCCTCTGACATTCACCGTCGTCGCAAATTCGCTTGACTGTGAAATCTAGCGACCGAAGCGGATTTCCGTGAGTCATTAACGCAGCTCGTGGATTTGGGAAACTGATATCCCTACGGTTGGGTCACCAACGACCCGTCTGTGAACGTACGCTGTGGCGAAATGAGTATTTTGTTATGAGTCACGACCGACCCTGCCACCGGTTTCGACGGTCTCTGGTCTGAGAATTAAGGACTATAAAATCCTCCAAGAGGATATTAAGTTGGAAGATCGGTATGAGTGAGAACAGGACATTTATAGGACATATGAAATGACAGCAACTTTTCAGAAGACGATATTAGCACCTGGGGAATTCGAATTTATTATGGGTTACGTTCGTTCCAGTTGGTGGTTTTAACGGTCTATACTCTGAGAATTAAAGATCATGAAGTTCTCCAAGAGGATGTTCCGTCAAAAGATCAGTTTGAGTGAGAAACAGGGCATTTAGAAGTCAGGACACCTGGAATAGCATCAGCTCTTCAGAAGACCATATTAGCACTTAGGACATTCGATTCTACTATGGCTCACGATTGATCCAGTCTCCCATTTTGACGGTTTGCTTCGAGGATTAAGGATCGCCAAATTCTCCAAGAAAATATTACGTTGGAAGATGTACATCGGTGAGAAAAAGGACAAGTAAAAGCCAGGACACCTGGAATGACATCAACTCCCCAGCAGACGATTTTAGCACCTCGGACGTTGTTCTAAGCAAAGCCGTGATGCTCGTCGCCGAACACCTAGGGGAAGAGAGAACGTCTTTAAAAACAAGACCTCTCCGTTGTCTATTCCCACGGAACGGTTCACTGTCGCGAGCGAACTTGGCGTAACAGCGGTGGTCGTGGTACAAGAGCAGCTAATTGCGTTTTTCTACAGCTACCAGCCAGGCAGTGGTTCCCTGGCAGATTAACAATTGCCTTGCAAACACATACTGGAAACGTGGAATAAACATGGACACGGTGACTGCATCACTCCACTAGAAAAAATTTATTTAAAGGTAGCATGAGTAAAATTCGGTTAGTAGATTTGAGTACTATTCCCTTCTTCCTCGCTCTCGTCGTAATCTCCTCAATATTTCCATTTGCCTCGAACACGGTAGCTTCTTGTCTTTCTTCGTTTCTCCGTCTCCGTTCCTCAGTCGGGGAGTAGATATCCTTGAGGTGGATCATTGTCCCCGGCAATTTCTTGCTCTTTCCGCGATACCCAAACACGTTCTCTGACATTGACCGTTGACCAGCAGGGATTTCGCCAGAAACGATTCGCGCGTGCTCGACAGAAGTCGACGATCGTTCTCGTGTTTCCCCAGTGTCTCGTGACGCCGCGGAAACTGATAGGTATTTATTACCGAGCGCGTCTATTCAGGATGAATCGGTTGATTCGTGTTTCGTTGATTCAGAAGACGAGATAAATTGGCTGCAAAGTTTGAGGGGCGGAGGGGAAGGGCAAGCCATATTTTCTGCGCATCCAGCACCAGGGTCTGCGATTATAAAGTTTCCTCTCGTCTCTAAACGGCACACGATGTAACGAAGAGGCTTATCATCACGTCTAAAGGATCGGGCAACTTTTTGAAACCGCAAATCCCTTATCGCTCCAGAAAAGTCCCCAACGAGGGGCCCATATCAGCGGCGGAAAACGAAGGATTAACCTCAAAACTTTGCTGCTCTGGAACGATTCGATCTTTTTTTTTTTTTTTTGTCTCCATTCCATCTCGAGATAATAGCGGGAGGCGAGAAATCACGGATTTTCACACGACCACCGGTCGGAATGCGGCGCCCGCTCGGGCTATGCCGAGGAAATGGCGGACTCGATTCAGTACGCTACAGTATCTAGGCGGTACGACACTTATCGTGCGAATCTTTGGAATCCACTGAATTCAGCCACGGTACACCTTGGCCGCCGTTTTCTCACGCGTTCGCCGCTGTTATAGAACGGCGAAGTGAACTATAACGTTTGCTTTCGGGAAAAAATCGTCGGGCGCTAAATCCACTTGGAAACAAACATTTCTTGCCGAATATAACACAAATAGTTGTCTACTTAAATAAGTCGTACAAACTTTAGGGGATAGGATCGTTGTGAAATCACGGGTCAAAAATGACTCAGACACGATGGAGTCCAAGTACTACGGATAGACAGTAACATCTCTGAAAATAGAGAAGATCAAGTTTGGTGAATTTGCTAACTCCAGAACGTCACAGAAAGCTAGATATCATATCCTTAGGTTGCGTGCGCGTCTGTGTGTGTGGTGTTAGAATCAGGAATGTAGGTGAGCCTGCGAGTACAGCGAGTGCATTACGCGAACCACGTAACAGAGCCCGCGAGTGTGGGAAAGTGAGGAAGCTGACCTCGAACTCAGACCTCAACCTTCTCCTCCGCCTGCAACCTCGTTCCTCCGTTTTCCGCCGGTCTAACCAGCCTGTGCCAGGCCCTCTCCTTTCGAGCTACCAAGCAGAACTCTCTACCCTCTCCTAGTTACGTGGCACATGCATAGCCATGTTGGCCTGACGCGGTTGCGACACGCTCTAGCCGTGTTTCAGTACAACTCTTTCTTTCCTGGGATTATTACCTTCGCCTGACCCTATTCTTGACGGTACACTCGACGGACGGAGTCCCATTTTGGGTAGACTAGAGACTTTGATTAGACCCGTACTTCTTCTGTAGTTACTCAGTTTTAAGCTCTTGTGCCTAGGATTATTAAAAAAATTTAGGGTTCTTCTTAGCTTTGCTACCTACAAGCTTTGCTACCTACAAGCTTTGCTACCTACAAGCTTTGCTACCTTCAAGCCTTGCTACCCTCAAGCTTTGCTACCTTCAAGCTTTGCTACCTTCAAGCTTTGCTACCTCCAAGCTTTGCTACCTCCAAGCTTTGCTACCCTCAAGCTTTGGTACCTTCAAGCTTTGCTACCCTCAAGCTTTGCTACCCTCAAGCTTTGCTACCTTCAAGGTTTGCTACCTTCAAGCTTTGCTACCCTCAAGCTTTGCTACCCTTAAGCTTTGCTACCTTCAAGCTTTGCTACCTTCAAGCTTTGCTACCTTCAAGCTTTGCTACCTTCAAGCTTTGCTACCCTCAAGATTTGCTACCTTAAAGCTTTGCTACCTTCAAGCCTTGCTACCTTCAAGCCTTGCTACCTTCAAGCCTTGCTACCTTCAAGCCTTGCTACTTTCAAGCCTTGCTACCTTCAAGCTTTGCTACCTTCAAGCTTTGCTACCTTCAAGCTTTGCTACCTGCAAGCCTTGCTACCTTCATGCTTTTCTGCCTTCAAGCTTTGCTACCTTCAAGTTTTTCAACTACCTAGGCAACATACCACTTAAATTCATTTTTTTTTTTTTGCAACTGTGTAAATTACATCGTGAAGGGTCATAGAATTTCTGGAACCGACTCGATTTATGCTGACAATGATCAATAATACTGGTCTCTCGCTTTCTCCAGGTAAACTCAGAAAGAGTTGTCACCAATTCCATTCGATTCCCAATGTACATCGACTTAAGTCGCATGTCCATTCGTTCCCAATTTTATTTGATCGAATACAAAATGGATGGTGATAATCCCGCAGTTGAGGAGCGTGTATAACCCAATTTCCATCGGACACGGATGGAAACTGCTCGACCCTTTCCACCCCCGCGATCCTGACCCAATTCCTCCCCCCCCCGCCTCCATACCCATCTTCCATGAAACGAATTTGAAACATGATAATCGCTCGGAAACGGGAGTCGCCTAGCGACACGAATCACGGTGGACCGACTCTTTTCACCCGAAATGGCGCCAATTTATCGTTCTCCACGGTAACAAAAATCCTGGACAGTCCATAATTGGTGCTTCCGAACGGAATAGAAAGCAATTCCGGGCTTGACAGTGCGGGATAACTCGATGCACACTCAGAGCTTATGTAAATAAATCAATATGTTTGAAATAGCAAGGATTTGAATAAAAATAGAACTACAATATCCTAATTACGTCCAAAATCGTTATGAGCTAGTTTAGAGGATGTCCAAATTAGGCTTTCGCTGACAACAGGGCTCTTCCTATCTCACGAGCGGAGCCTAGAGGAATGTCGGAAACCAAAGTGGAAACAGTGGTCTAATATCAGTAAATAAGGGTCAAAGAATTATCTGAACTTCACGATTATCCCAGCCGAAGACTTGTTACTTTTCCAAGGGCGTCCAGCCTGGTAGCTATTTGGCTAAGAGGAGCAGCACGTGCAATCGATGACATAGACGTCCCTGCACTAGTTGCGCCAGCTTTAATCATAGGATACTACTTAGAATCGGTGTAAGGAAAGAGACAGAGGCTTATGTGGGTAGCTACGGCTGCAGTCCTCGCATTTTCTTGCCGAAGGACGCATAATCTGCATTAGGATTATTTTCATCTGATGCTTTTTGCTAATTCGACCTTCAGTCTCTAGCCTTTGTACTGGCTCTGTCTTGTTCTTTCGCTTATTAATTGCATTCCAGATAATTAAAACAACAGATAGGATCGTTGGGTACTTAAAGAACTGATCAGACTTTTTTTTTTATTTATCGTTGGTTTTCTTTTTTAGTGGTGAACTTAGTGCCAGACTGCGCTCCACGCCGCGATTTCCCGGGAAACTGGGGTAACTGGGTCATAGTCAGATATCGACATATTTCCCTTTCCAGCGGCTTTCAGTGTTACGCCCCACGCCTGCGGTTACCCTCGACCCTGCACCCGGGTCCATTACACTTTTGAATTCTGCTATACCCTGTTCCTCTACGTTAAAGGCTTCGGTGATTTACCAGCTCCACGAGCACCCCGTTTCAAAATTTTCGAAAAATGCATTTTTCGAGTCACTCATCTTATCGGTGATACCCTATCTGTGTTGATGTCACTAGTGTAGGCGGATCAAAAATACAGCGTTTCGTCTCGGGAATCGTCTACCAAGACTCGTCAGTGGGGCTGACGGTTGACGACCCCTACCCCAGACGCCTGGGTTGCTCCTCGGCGGAGCCCCTTAAAGTAGCCAAAGGCTGTAATTATCGCTTGCGAGAAAACTCGCCACCTAGCGGTCGTTACCAAAAACCCAAGCGCCTGGGAGAAACGTCTCCACAGACCGCCTTGTCCTATCAAATCTCCTACACTAGTGGTTTGGGTATTGGGTTAATTGAACTTGTTGGAGATTGAACGATGATTTTCGATTTCTTGGTACTTATAGGTAGAACTGTCAGGGGATATGACCTAGTGGTGTTTTAGGTGTCCGAAATGAACTTAAAATCTCTGATTACCCTAGTAGCTTTTGATGTCTTGCACCAACATTTTACAGTAATCTTCCAAGCATAAAGGTATTTAACCCTTTGTCTGAGTCAATTTTATTAACCATTGTTTGGACTGCTACTATGTTATAAATTGCATTATATATATTTTATATAATTGCGTCGTATCTTTTAACCGTATTTACATCCTCGTGCTGACGTGTTTCCGTGTCAATCGTGTCATCAACCTAACCGGTCAAGTGTAAAGGCCAGCCATGACGCGAATCGGGAATATCTAACGTGTTCTTGTAAAGGTTGCACAATGCATAACACGTTCCTCTTCAGGAGGGTGAATATCGGATGCAAGGGAGCTTGTGAAGCCTTTCGAAATGTCATCAGTCAATGGACGGTATATATTCTCCGCCTATTGTCTGTACTTTCATGCTTACATTCAAAGTACAAATTAAAGTGATCCCCTTTTTCATTGTATTCCGGTTTTCAGAAAAATCAACTGTTACATACAATCCATTTAACAAACCCACCCCTTTTGTTTTCCTATTATCCAAGTCGCTCGCCAATTATTTATACACCGTATTCCCTACAATTCTCAGTTTTACCATACAATGTTTAACAATATTTTTATTACTGTTCATTGAAAATACTTTCGATCAATAAATCAATATTCGATACATAACAGTTGTATGTAATTATTTTTTTTTTTAACGAACCGAGGCTCGATAAACTGATCGAGGGAGGTCAAACGGTGGCTATAAGTAGAATCAAAGTTAAAATACCAAAAGCTAGATTTA
This sequence comes from Dufourea novaeangliae, assembly GCF_001272555.1. Classification (NCBI taxonomy): domain Eukaryota; kingdom Metazoa; phylum Arthropoda; class Insecta; order Hymenoptera; family Halictidae; genus Dufourea; species Dufourea novaeangliae. Next base: position 72,616 of record NW_015373889.1, on the reverse strand, counting down.
GAAAGTCCAGGAGTCATCGGAAATTGCCTTTGAACGGCGCTAGCCGTGCTAATAGCTCCAGCAAAGCGTACTCCCTTCGCTGTCGTCATGCGGGGCTGGTATTAACGTGTTGCTTTCGTCACCGGTGCCCTATTTTCCCCCATTTCCCTCCGTTGGAAACTGCGAGGGAACTGTCGTGAAGTATGCAACCTTGACCCGATATCCGCGCCGGTCTCCAGCACGCGTCACGGTTGACCTTTACGCATGACGTGTTAGGTCAGTGATGCTCCTCTAATGGCCCACAGCTTCTCTCTCCCTGGGTTTCTTCATCCCTGTTCTCGTACACTTTCGACCAAGTGCCCCAAATCTCTACCACTCTGTTCTCCAAAAATAATCCAACTATTGGTACAATTGCACTACAGACGCTTCTCGATTATTGTCCCGAACTCAGGTCCGTGCTGGGACAATAATCATATAGGGAGAAATGCTTCAGACCCTCGTAAATTCGTTTTTTTTTTTTTTCCGAAGTCCAAGCCTCGGCGACAAATCAGAGGGGAAACAAATTGTGCGCTTGACAGGTTCCACGACCTTTCCCCTCCAGTGGTGGGGATAACGCCAGGACAATAATCGTGTAGAACAAGCCGTACAATAATCGAGAGGAATCTGTATTTCGTTAGGACGATTTGGTTAAAAAATTTAGTGCACTTGAATCGACCATAGCGGATGGTTCGAACCGCAGGTCGACTTAGGCTCGGATTACTTCGAATATGGGTGTTTAAAATGGCGTTAGCGCTTCTCTGTGGATAGTGCCTTCTTTAAAAAAAAGCTGCTGGAATTTTCTTCGAAGTTCCCAGTGAGTATGAACATAGATTCGAGTGGTGTTCGTTTATGGGTAATTTTAATCTGTGGCATGCAGTGAAATAAATTGGTTGATTTAATAGAAAACAAATGTCCGTTCGATTTACAGTTTTATAAATTAACGCCTAAAAGAACTGTTCAATAAACTATTGGATTACTATTCCTCGAATTAAAATCGAAATAAGGAAACATATTTATCTGATGCTAGGTTATAGTACATATAAGCTGTGTTAATGTCAAATTAATTTACAAATTTCAATAATAAAAAATATAATTAAAAACTAAATACTCATTTCGGTTCAAAGTGACTGGAATAGTGCGCCAGATTTAAGTATAAGAAATTTTATGAAGTCAGAAAAGTTTGGAATTCGCTTCCTGAATGGTGTCCTCGAGGTTTCTGTCGGTATTGCGTCATCAAGGTATAGTGATCATCTTTGTCGGGCTCGGGAGAGTCGCGCTCGTAGGGCCAATGACCATGACCCGACCCGACCTGATCACTCCTGACCGCCATTCCCTTCTATCTTCCGTTCATTGCGCAGGTCAGCGTTGCTTCTTTTTTACGATCTTCGACTCCTATCGTTTCTGTATTTCCAATATCGCGATATTGAACGGAGGATGACTCACCAACGAATGTTCCCAATATTAAATTCGAGAAGGTAGGTACATATAATATTGGAAAAGTAACTACTTCGGTACAGTGGTGGTCGTAAGGAAGTTTTAAAAAAAAAACATACCGACGAGACTGAATATAATTTGGTACTAAAAAATAGATGACTGTGTTCATCCACGACTGGTGATGTTGGACATGTAGGACATATTCCCTTCGTTACTGTATACACAATTCGATGACTATCTTCGTCGATGGGCCGCCAGTAACCCAGCTATCGGAACAGCAAGTTTATTACCGTATACCCTCCCATATCCGAACACATATTATTCGAATACTCGAATATTCGAATGTTCTACTATTCGAACATTTTACTATCCGAACGTTCCACTATCGGAACGTTCCACTATCGGAACCTCCCACTATCGGAATGTTCTATTATCGGAACAGAGAATCTCCTAGCAATTTAATTATTTGAATACCCTAATATGCAAATGTTCTACTATCCAAACGTTCTGCTATCCCAATTTTCTACTATCCGAACAGAGTGTCTCCTAGCAACACATGTGTTTTCCTACGGAATTAGTTGTATTGAAAACTTTATCGAATTCAGCAGCCAAAAAGATATGGAATCCATTAATATGTAAATTGACAATTTTCTGTTCGGATACGGGATGCTCTACTGTACACATATCAAAATATAAATTTTAATATTGCAATCGCCACTGTGAATAAATCGGAAAGAAAACGATTGAAAGAAGTAACGAACTAAAGCCGGGGTGAATTCAGAAAAACCGGCTGAATAAATAATTTTCTACGACAGAACGGTCCTTATAAGGAAACAATTAGTGAAACGTCGAGGATCGCTGACGACAGTGGTCGTTAGAAAGCCGTGCTGCGGTTCTTTAGAAAAAAAAAGAAAGAAATGGCAGAAAAGAGAGACGGAACGTTTCCAGGAAACAATATAATAAACAGAATTATTATTCCTTCATTACCGAGCTCTCGTATAAACAATTCCACAATCGTCCCTCTTCTCGATTGATATCATTATATTTCAATTCGAAACCACGGCCAGCCCCCCTGTTATTGTCGCGAGTATAATAATGTCTTGTTCGACGATAATTATTTATCGGGTGTGATATAATAATCGCGAAAGAATACCTTGCTAAAAATAACAACGTTCGAGCCGTCTCTACGAGCCTGGTTATTAAGCGCGATTAAAAATTTCACGGTAAGAAAAACGAAGTTCGGATGAAAAAAAACATTATGGGATTTCGATGACGTCACCGCGCGACGATCTACGAATTTTCCCTTTTTGTTGTAAAAAGTAATCGTACTCTGCTATAATTAAGATCATACAAAGCAATTCTCCACGGTTACTCGTTCCATAAATTTCTTCGAGATATTTATAAAACATTATTTTTATTTATGTACATTATAGTTTTTTCGAATAAAGAAAAGTAATTCGTGGAGGATTAAAATATTCTCCGATGTTCTAAGAGTTCTAGTCTGATAATTTTTTTTTTTCAGTTTTTTTTATGTTTTATTTTTCTAAGGTAGCTACAGATACTACATATCTAAAGAATCAGGGTCAGGTAATTTTATAAAGTGGCCAGTTTCTTAGCGTCTCATTTACGTTTCCGGCGATTTATTGTATTTTCGGAGTCGTACGTCAGTTAGAAATTGCATAGGCTGTACTCCCGGTTGCAAGAACGACTAAATTCGTCATCCCATGCCGTTGGGCACCGTCATCCTGGGCGCCCACATTCGACCTTCGAGCGAACCGTGCAGAATTTATTCTCCCCGTTGCGCGTCCATTGGCGTACACCGGTATTTTTGCATTCGTTCGCGCATAAATTGTTCATGTAATATCGTGTGAAATTTTCTTATTCACATTTTGTTGCTACAACTCAAAACATAACAAAATCATTCATATTCGACTAAACCTTCTGAGAATTTACACATATTTTATTTATTTACATAGACAAAAAAACCTATTCACCGTATTAATTACAGAACTTCAATGAAAAGTACAAAGCGAAAATTAAATATCTGTTACAATACATTGCCAAAAAGAAAAAATAATAAACTAGCAACAATTACATCGTCGTTATTACACTAGAATTCTAAAAAAGTAGAATAAAGATGGGGTTCAACTTAACTACTGCAAATAGAACCTCGATTATCCGAATTTAATGGCAGGGACAAATCCATATCTGATGACCTGTTTTTCAGATATCTGGTCTAGAAAATCCATAATCTTATATATCAATAATAATAATATACACTTCACTCTATCAGGTCGAACCCCATGCACTTAAGCGTACCCTAAAATAGGATTATGGGAACAGAGTATTCGATAAAAGATTTGTTCCTCTATGACAGAGTTGGGCAGAATTTTATTCGAATAATACACAGAGAAAAACAGCTTTAAACAGTCAATATCATTTTTTTTAAGAAGTATTATTTTACTATAAAAATTGAAATTTCCACGTTTAAACAATTATAAATGACGAAATACTTTTTTTTACCTTTTATTCGTTATTCGAAACTTTTTATCTAGATAATGAATTTGCCCATCTCTGCTCTATGAGCGCTGGACACTGCGCAGAGGCTGATGAGAGACGCGCAAAAGCGGCTCCTTTTGGCCCGATTAACACCTCGTCGGAGCGCCGGCCTAACGAGCAACGTCATCCCGCGTCGATCGGCGATCAGGGTCGCGTATTAGCATGCTCGGGTGTGCCTTCCGCGCCCACTCCCGGCCTTGAGCCGTTCTCCGTGAGAAACGGAGGGATGAGGCGCGGAGCGACGGGATGTCAAGGAAGGAATGCTAAACGCGGAATGCAGGTCGTGCAGCGCGAATCTTTGCCTCGGCCACGTGCTCGATATATCATATGGATATACCCCTCCCCCCTTGGAAATGTGTGTTGGATCTTGGTAGCAATGTCTGTCATAGTCTTACCATTTTATGGTCGTGGCGAGATGGATCAGTCGTGAGATTGACGATCATCAGAACGTATTTAATATCGTAGAGATTTTAGTGTTGAGTCTTTTGGGTAGCACCTTTGGAGATGTGACGGCGACCATGAGATCACCTTGTTTTGACATTGGGGGCTATTAGAACCTATGGTCATAGAGGTATCGGTATCTAAACCTAAAAATTTCAACAGTGATACCTCTATGAAGCTAGGTCCTAATAGCTGAGGGGACTTCATCTTGGGGACACTTGCTCTTGAAATAATGATCGCAGACTGTAGGCATCTTAGCACCTATTTAGTCAGAGATCTAATGATAGTCTAATGCAGTTCTAGGTTAGGTCTGAGTTAGGACCTAAATTTATAGAGGTATCACTATCTAAACCTAAAAATTTCAACAGTGATACCTCTATGAAGCTAGGTCCTAATAACTGAGGGGACTTCCTCTTGGAATAATGATCGCAGACTGTAGGTGTCTTAACACCTATTTTGTCAGAGATCTAGTGATAGTCTAATGCAGTTCTAGGTTAGGTCTGGACTAGGACCTAAATTTATAGAGGTATCAGTATCTAAACCTAAAAATTTCAACAGTGGTACCTCTATGAAGCTAGGTCCTAATAGCTGAGGGGACTTCCTCTTGGAATAATGATCGCAGACTGTAGGCGTTTTAACACCTATTTTGTCAGAGATCTAGTGATAGTCTAATGCAGTTCTAGGTTAGGTCTGGACTAGGACCTAAATTTATAGAGGTATCAGTATCTAAACCTAAAAATTTCAACAGTGATACCTCTATGAAGCTAGGTCCTAATAGCTGAGGGGACTTCCTCTTGGAATAATGGTCGCAGACTGTAGGTGTCTTAACACCTATTTTGTCAGAGATCTAGTGATAGTCTAATGCAGTTCTAGGCTAGATTAGGACCTAAATTCATAGAGGTATTACTATCTAAACCTAAAAATGTCAACAGTGATACCTCTATGAAGCTAGGTCCTAATAACTGAGGGGACTTCATCTTGGGGACACTTGGTCTTGAAGTAATGATTGCAGACTGTAGGCATGCTAGCACCTAATTTTGTCAGAGATTTAGTGATAGACTAATGCACATCTAGGTTAGGTGTCATTTATTGAGTCACTAATATATCTAAATCTGAACATTTAATGTAGACTGAATTCTACTACCACTATCCAGTGAACTGGATCTGTGATGACGATCGCTACAGAAGGGACCTTTTCTTGCACGTAGTGTATTGTAGGAGTGGAGGAAAAACCTGCATCCTCCAGGTTCCTTCGGATCGGTGATCTTGCCTTCTTCGATTTCACCTCGGTTTCCCTTTCGCGGACTATCTCTACCTGCATCAGGTAGAGATTTCTTTTCGGCTAAGGGTGTTGACCCCTGCCACACTTTTTGCCCTCCTTGACTTGCTGTCGTTGATTTTTTCACTGGGATGAACAGTCATCCCCTTTTCAATCTATTTAGAGAATTCTATTGAAACCCCGATGATGCTGGAGGTTTTATTCCTTGATGACTCCTGGGAGAGGTTTCTTTGGGATGAAAGAGATGGAAATTGAATATAGATAGGGGTAGGAACATGAAGTCGTAAATTGAACTTTAATATTAAAAATTTTTTAAACCAGTGAGGATTGGTGTATATTCACGTCATGTAAAATAGTTAATCCACAATAACAAATGTTTCTCGGTGTGTTTATTTAATTAATATTGTAACTGCAATTACATGGAATATTTGACAAAATAAATGTTTTCACGTCGCATAGTAGTTTCAAAAATGAGGAATGGTTGAAAGTCCAAGGGTTCTTGTGCCAGTTCAACATTTTCGTGGAATTGTGTGCATTTCTGGTCCTAAAAGGGTGGCAAGTACCCTAATCTCCCATGGAATGTCACGGTTGTCCGTCGTCTCACAGGTACAAGGGAGTTTCAGGGCTATTCTGCCTCGCTGCGGGCACGAACTGCACTGAAATAGAATTTCCTAGTATTGTTAACGCGGAACCGCAAAATCTTAGAAGTGAAGGTCAGATAAGTTTTCTCCTTTCGAATGTTGGCTTTGATTCGCCAGTATTATTTAGAAGACAAACTAACATACCCTGAACGATTTGATAAATGAATTTCGACTAGCATACTTGAGCACATTTTGACATATTTGGTCAAACTTTTACTTAAATAAGTGAAGTCAAGCTACTGGACCGAAATCTGATTGACTTAATTGATCGTACTTTTATTGATTGACTTCATCATACTTTGACTCACTTACTTGATCAGACTTTAATTAATGAACTTGATTCTATTTGACTAATTCAATTTGAGGTAATAACATGACTTGATTTATCTGGATTGACTCTTAACTTAATTATCTCAATACAGTCCTACAACTTTCAACTTGATTCACCTGGGTAAAATACTTAAGCTACCTTGATCAAACTAACTTTCCCCTTATATCTCGAATATGTCTTCTAAATAAACATCTCTAAATATTTCTACGTCTCACCAAATTGTTCTATGCACCAAGAATAAATCCTGAATTCTAAAAATCTTAAGTAACTCCACGCACAGCACATTTTTCAGAAAAAAAATTACCCAAAAAAAATTCACCATTATAAATTATTCTACGCGTGTTTCGCAGGGGTCGGAAAGAGTTCGTCCTATGCCAATAATGCCGCGTATATTCTCATGGAATCTTGGTTCGTCGAATTCAGTCTCCTCTCTAACTTTCTCGACGCCGGGGAAGCGTGTAGGGGAGAGGGAAAGAATAGGCCCACTCTGTGTTCCGGTCGCGTTTAGAAAAGAGGCTCCATTCCGACTGGTCTGAGGCGCGACAAAAGAGGGATGACTGACAAAGCAGAAATCCGCGTGAGACGCGCTCGCCGGCAAGCGTGAGAGAAATTACCAATTAACCTTCCGGAACGGGCAATTAATAGCCGTATGTTTTACGATCGCGTAGCGAGCAGCCCCTACGGGACTAGGTTCGCCCGAGCTGGAAATTTATATACAGCCCGTGGTAATTGGCTGACTGTTCGTGGAATAAAACTATAAGTAGAAATATGCTGGCAAGATTTTCGATACCGCTAATTATCCAGATTGTATACTTAATTATTTCGATGAAACACATTTATTCGGTCGGATCTGAGTGGCAGTCGGAGTGTATTCACGATTAACCGTGTAACATTAATAACAAACATTGTTCGGTATCACTTTCGTGTAGATCTAATAGTTACTCGAGTATTTGTCGGAGTAAATTGTTAATTGGTGCAATCGACGATCTGGGTTATCAGGTCTCAGTACTGAGGGTGGGTCATAGGTGACCCATAGCACGATCTTGACCTCTACGTTTGAGTCTCCAGTGACCTACGTTTGACATTTGAATTTATATTACTCAACGTGTCGCGAACTAAACGTTTGTCGGTCACCGGTGACCGGCGTGGTGTGAACGGAAGGTTCACTGACGGTCACCGGTGAGCGACGTGGTGTTGCGAGGATAGTTTTCGCCGGTGACCGGCGCGGTGTGATGGGTGTATTTTGTGCCGGTCACCGGTGACCGACGTGGTGCGATAATGAAATTTTGCGCCGGTGACCGACGTTGTACCATACTTAAATTTTGCGCCGGTCACCGGTGACCGACGTGGTATAAGGAAATTTTGCGCCGGTCACCGGTGGCCGACGTGGTATGATAATGAAATTTTGCGCCGGTGACCGACGTTGTACGATAATTAAATTTTGCGCCGGTGACCGACGTTGTACCATAATTAAATTTTGCGCCGGTCACCGGTGACCGATGTGATGCGATAATGCAATTTTGCGCCGGTCACCGGTGACCGATGTGGTATGATAATTAAATTTTGCGTCGGTGACCGACGTTGTACCATAATTAAATTTTGCGCCGGTCACCGGTGACCGACGTGGTATGATAAGGAAATTTTGCGCCGGTCACCGGTGGCCTACGCGGCGGTAAATGTATTAAAAGCACGTGATAAATGATCGAAGGGACGGAAATGGTTGACCAATCGATCGTTCAATACACGTACGGGTACGAATCGATGAAACGAGTGTACCTGTTCGCCCCGCAGCTGCGGTCCAATTGCCGCGGCGTGCAACGTGCAAGACGACCGAGAGGAAGGTTTTGTGCCGAAGGCTTTCGCCCCCTCCCCTCTCAACCCCTCTCCGCCCCTTGGACCCGGGCTAGTCCCGTCCGACTTGTTGCGGCAATCAGTACATTTTGTTATGGTAATACAAGGCGACGGTCGACAAAGCAGAGTACCACAAAAGACGCCGATGGCCGTGGCCGTTTGCGATTTTTCGCGGACAACGTCGAAACCCGTGAGAAGTTTGTTCCTCCTTCGTCGCTTGAAATTGGTGCGTTGTCGGCTTGTTTCGTGGTCTTTATGTGAGAAGATACAGTGTTTTTACTTGTGAAGTGTTATTGGACCGCGGTTGTGTATGCATTTATAGGAAATTTGAATATACGAAATGTAGTAAAAAACTTCAGTAAAACTTAACGATATTTATGTAGTATTGTCAACGTAATCAGACATGTGATTTTGTATAGACATCCGCGGTCTAGTAATTAATTTATTGTAGGCTCTAGAATCCAGGGGATCATATCTAATTAACATCTAAAATTTATTAGGCGTACAAGTGATCTAGTATTTTTTTTATTGGGCTAAAATCATGATTAAAATTCAGAGAATTTGAAGCTTGTTTTAATGTCGGAGGTTACTGGGAAATTGCGAACTGATCAACAGCTTTTTAATTTCCTAAGCAAGAAATATTAAACTAAACAAAACACGGTGTTCTATTCACTAGTTCACTTAATAAAAAACGATTTTATAATTAAAAGGAAGTCATCTAGTGTTGACCTGTGGAAGGCGAAGCCGAGTCATTTTTTACCCATATTGAAATTTCGTGTAAACATTTTACCGAAAGTTTTGGCCTGTTTTACCGTAGTCTGGATCACAAGTGACCTATGTTCGTCATCGAAGACAATCGCATAAGAAGATGAAAAAATAATAATATTAATACACATATATGTATTACGTATTCTATACGTATGAAAAATTTGAGAACCTAAATATTAACGGTAATTATTGTGTTGCCAGAAGTAGGGAAAACATGGCTGCGTAGGGACAAGATGACATTGTATAGAGAGTAATGGAGGGGGTATGTTTGTGTTGGGGACGCGATGTCACGTTTTAATTCGTAGCAGTATTAGCTCGTAGTATTTATAACTTCATGTGACGTCTCGTATTCCTACGGGTAAGGAAGTCTCCTGATAAGGCTGCTTTAGATATTCTTAGTACAATACCTTGCAAGAGGTCTAGTTAAGTGGAACACCCTGTATATACCTAAACTGGACTAACTGTGTATACGTGAACAGTGATTTGAAAAATTAGGAAGTTTCATCGAGATTAATTATAGTGTTTCTCGACATAAAATTTCAGATTGATTGAGAGTAGGGTAACTGTGACTGTATAGCTGTCAAATGACCGTATATTGTGTATAGGGAAGAAACCAACAGGTGTCCGAGTACGCAATCCCCGAATCGCCCCTGGGAATAAATTCCTCTTCTTAATATAAATCGAGCGAAATTGACGGTGCCGTTTAATTGGATGCTCAGTTTATAAAACCATCATTAATTCCTTGTTTGTGCCTGACAGAATGTTCAGCAATAATTGAGTAAAATAACGGAATTTTATTTTTCTTCTCATATTAATTTTATTTAATAAAATAATTGAGGGATATTGTACTTAAAAATCAATAATTGTCTGGGTGATTGATTATCTTCAATAATGACGCAATTTATTAAGCGTATTTAATTAGCATTGGTGTAGAAATCGAGTGAATGGTAGACGGATTTTAATACAAGTGCGATTGAAAATATTTCGCTTTGACGAACTATTTGATAATTTTTCGATTTTTCTTTTCTGTTTCAGGTGAGTACCATATCGTCGACAATTTTTTGCGATACAGACATGATGAAATGGGTGAGTGAGAGTATTAACTATATTTTATCGATATTCCCTTGATAATTTCACAGTGAAGATTCTGGTTCAATTATTATTCCGTTTCTAGAACAATCTTAATTCCATCTTGCCTAATCATTGCGAAAAAAAGAAGTCGAACACCTTCATTTTACTCTTGAAATTATCATCTCTTCTCATATTCGCATCTCACTACTGTGATATGTACAGTCGGTCACAAAATATTCATTCCCCAGTAGAATTTTTACTCCCAAGTCCCGTATTTTGAACAATCACGTGTCAATCACATGTCACACCGTATTACAGTACAATCGTATCACATACAAATACCAAAAATTAAAAAAACCTGATTGTACACACGGTTGCTTATATAACAGAAGATAAATCGACGAAGGCTAAATGTCGATGTCCCAAAAATATTCATACACTTGCTACTTTGTTCGACAATCTTCAGATACCAGATTCTTGGGTCTAGGGAGATCCACCGACAATCGTGCGTGTGTTACATTCATCCCGAAACCCATTTCAGCTGACCTTTCGTCTATACATGACGGTCACCGGTGACCGACGCGACGGAAACGAAAAATGTTGTGTCACCTATGACGAACATGACGTGAATCAAAATACTGTGTTGGTCACTATGGCCGATGTGACATTTTACGGAGAGTACTGTGACGGTCACCGGTGGCCGGCGCATCGTAAACGAAAAAATTTTGTATCGCCTATAACGAACATGACGTAAATCGAAAAACTGTGTTGGCCACTATGGCCGATGTGGCATTTTACAGAAAGTACTGTGCCGGTCACCAGTGACCGACACCGCGGTTAACGTTTGAATTAAGTGCCCTCGCAAATGGGTGAACGAAATGGATGAAAAACTTCTGAGAAATTAAAAACAAAACGCAAAAAGATTAAATCGAGAGCGATAGAGAGAGAAAAAGGAAAACATAGTGAAGGTGGGGCGGGGGTGAGAAGCGACGTGAACAGAGGAGGAGGAGCCTTGATGCGTGGCGGAGACCTCGCGGTGCTCAACGAAGCTTCACGCGGCTCTGTAATCATGTCCGGTTTCCTCTACGCGGCAGCCGGCCGACATCAGAGACACCGACGCGCCAGCGATTAGGAGCGCAGATTATTCAGGAACAGTGAGCGGGGTGTTGAGAAAGAATAAAAAGATGGAATAATAAGGCGGGACCGTTTTAACTAGTTACGCTACCGATTTGGTTCTACGATCACGTGTGTAGGCACGCAAACTTCGGGTCTCAGACGTCGCGTGGCCGGCGAGTCTCTGTCCCTTTATTGGTAAGCGGTGACGAAATACAAATTATCGAACCGTGGCCATTCTCAAATTACAATTTGGCTTGTTGAATGGAAGAATGACCGCGGTTTGACAAGATTCATTTTTGTGACTATTGTGTCATCATTTTTTGACACTCGTTGTTTGAGATCTCTTTTATGTACGGAATGAAGATATTCCACTTCGCCACGACTCTGTTCTGAGGTTTTTCGTGTTGTGTAGGCTTATTTCAGGGGAGATTTGGTCGCCCTTTGTGATCTTGCTTTATGTGAAATTTTACGTGAATTTTTTTGCTCGTATGCTGTGTAATTTTCTTGTAGTATCCGAATGTTCTACTATCCGAACGTTCTACCATCCAAACGTTCTACCATCTGAACGTTCTACTATCCGAACGATCTACTATCCGAACGATCTACCATCCGACCGTTCTACTATCCGAACCATCAACTATTCGAACGTTCTACTATCCGAACGTTTTACTATCCGAATGTTCTACCATCCGAACGTTCTACTATCCGAACGATCAACTATTCGGACGTTCTACTATCCGAATGATCAACTATTCGAACGTTCCACTATCCTAACACCATTTGGCCTGTCAGTTCGGTCCAGTATTTCCAGTACAGTTAATTCTACACTTATTCAGTTACTTACAATTATTACTGCATTGTCTGGTATAGTAGTGCGGAGAAGAAATAAATTTTTGCAATATCGAAGGGCGTTGTCGGTAGTCTCGGATGTCTGTCGGGATCGCGCACAGAAAAATACTCGGCCGGTTTCGCCTGGGAGGCGATTGTTCAAGGCCACGCGGCGCATGTGCAACCGATCGACTCACGTTTTCTTTTGTCACCATCGTGAGCTCCTTTGCTTCTTGGGCACGCGGCTCTTCCACGGAATTACTCACTCGACCGGTATTTTTACCAGTCATTCCCTGCCCTCTGTCGTGATCCACAGTTTCCATCGCGTGTTCTCGTTCCCGGCAGCCTGACAGTCGATCTTTTTTAGAACTCTCGTCCCTCCCCAATCCACCCAAGTCCCACCAAAATCATTAAAAAAAATGTTTTCACTCAGAATACCAATCAGGCTGGAAACTTAGAATTTTCGTTTATTGATTTGTTCAATAATTTTCATAATAAAGAGTTGTTCTAATAAATAACTTTTAGTAGCTCGTCCATTCGAAAAACCAATAAGCCTATTTAGCACGTTCAGTACCGGTGACCGACACGTAATAAAAATTCGAACGTCGAGTAATACAATCGAAAATATCGATTGGATAATACAAAAATATCAATCGAATAATACAACCGAAAAACAATTTTTTCGTTCAAATTTCCCAACTAAAAACTTTGAATTTTCAGCTGCTGGGTTGTCCAATTTTGGATCTCATTTCATAGTGAATTTTTTCTAACACATATTCCCTGAAAGCATACAGTTGCAAGTCGATGTTTAATAATTCTGGGATGGTTTCAGTTAGTCTTCCGTATATGGCAATTCAGTGTCATCGATGGGAGGATTTTGTACGATTGAAAACAATGCGTGTGTGTCCGTGATCATTTCAGCCGACGAACGAACGTATCGAGCGGTCGCCGCATTCTTTTGTGCCCAGGGAAATACAATGCGTAATTGCGGAGAGGCACGAGGATGTGGCGGAGGCCTCGGCGGTCAAGGACTCGGGCGGTTTGGAACAGATGTCGTCCTCTTTCTTGGATTTCCTTTTCGTCGAACGTTTTCGAGTCAGTTCTCATTCGTGGTATTCCGTGTCCAGACCAATGGAAGAACACAGTGAACTCTTGGGGCTCTCGGTAATATTCCTTGGAGAAATTTCACTTTTGGAATTAAATAAGTTCAGAATATTAATACAAAAATGAACACGTAAGCTCCTATAGTCGGTTGAACGGTCATCCGTCGGTGTATTCAGTCATCAAATCGCCTATACAATGATTCACAGAGTTGCGTTTTTTATGGGTCACGATTGACTCTGTCATCGGCTTTAACATCCATATTGATAATTTTTTCTTAACCAGTAGAATGAACAGTTTACATATTAATAGATACAACTGACAGAATTTTACAAAAATTGTATTGTCTTTTCCAACTAATTAAAGTTGATAGGGGAAATAGGGTTTTTTTAATTTTTGTTTTTATAGATTGATCTACATTGACTCAAAGTTTAAAGACCTTTCCCTAGCCTGTCACTTTGTGTTCCTCTCTTCTGCCTGCATTGCCTCCCATACCCTCTTACCATAGACAAATTACTAACCTAAATTTCCCCAATCTAGTGGAATACGTCCCAAAAAACAGGACAGAGGCGTATATCAATGCCATCACAAAGTGTACAGTAACAATTCTAGCTCACTAGAAGCTTCAGACCAAAAAAACGTCATCATGCCCACCCTCCCTAACAGAACTTCTTCTACCATCACTTTCAGCACCCCCTCGTGTCTCGTGAAACCCCACGAAAATTCCCAGAAACCCAACAAGACATCAACCATGACCCAGCCACCTGACGGTCAGACAGTAAAAGGCAAGACAGTCGGTGTATCCTCCAGATTCTTCCTGGCGCACAAAAACCCTACCCGTAGGATCCACCATGATCAACAAGCCACCACCAGACCCTTATTCATCCCTCAAACCGCCCGTGAAAGCTTCTAATTTCTCCCCCGTACGGGATCGGTCCACTGAACTCTACACTATACCTGGAACGACAACTCTGAGCATTGGGGATCGACCTGGCCTGTTAGACAAAGAACAAAGTCTATGAAATTTTCCTTTTTCACTCCTACACACATCTCTTATAGACATACAGTCGCGTGTATACATATTTGCTTATACCCAAATTTGCTATGGGATAGTAAATAAATGTAATAAAGGATAGAGGTACTCTGTGTACCTCCACAAGCAAACTCTGCTTCCCCTAGGGAAAAAATGTGACTTAAAAGAAGGGTCTCCTACCACTTGGTAAATCTATTTTAGGTACTGAAATAAATGTCAAATCGAATGTTAATTTGGCAGAAATTTCAGTAATCCCAATACCAAGTGGTAGGAGGCCCTTATCTCTATTGCTAAAGCTGAGCAAACTCGTGGGTGTACCTTCACAAACAAACTCTGCTTTCCCTAGGGAAAAAATGTGACTTAAAAGAAGGGTCTCCTACCACTTGGTAAATCTATTTTAGGTACTGAAATAAATGTCAAATCGAATGTTAATTTGGCAGAAATTTCAGTAATCCCAATACCAAGTGGTAGGAGGCCCTTATCCCTATTGCTAAAGCTGAGCAAACTCGTGGGTGTACCTTCACAAGCAAACTCTGCTTCCCCTAGGGAAAAAATGTGACTTAAAAAAAGGGTCTCCTACCACTTGATAAATCTATATCAGGTACTGAAATAAATGTCAAATCGAATGTTAATTTACAGAAATTTCAGTAATCCCAATACCAAATAGTCCGAGCTTGGTAGGCCTTTTTTTCCACTTTTTCTCCTAACGGAACCTCGTCGGTATGCAACTGTCGCCCTTGGCCCCGCCAATCTAGGGTTTTCCGTGGTCTGTTATCGTTCCGGGTATAGTATATAGAGTTCAGTAGACCAGTCAGAGGGATCGAATTCCCCAGGGGCCAAACTGAAAGGAAACAACGAGAGGAGCCAGAGGCTGCGCGTAGTGGGCTAGGAGCCTTGAACTTGAACCCGAAAACCGAGGCGGATGCTGGTCATCCCTGGCTCGGTTTCTAGGTTGATCCGGGTCAGGTGGTGTGCCTCGCCACACAGGCCTTCGAATCGAGGTTAGGGCAGGATTTCACTCCGACCCGGTCTCTACCTGTGGTCCTTGGTGCTAAATCGCTCGGACGACCCCCAAGCGAGATGGGGGGCCGCGCGCACGCGCCCCTTCGTCGATACTCTGGAAACGGGATACAGCTGCCGCTTCCCTCTCCCCTCCACGCCCCTTTATTTCCCAACCCCTATCTCGTCCAGCTTCTCACCCCGTGGCCAGGCGACCTTGGCCCGTCTTCAGGTGCCTCTCACCCCGGCGAGAGAAGGACGCCTTTGTCTCTCCGGGAACGTGTCTGCGCCGCTTTTCGGGCCAGGCTTTCACCAACGTCGCTGGCATCCCCTTCCTCGACACTACAGTCAGACGAACTGTGTCAACGCCGCGAAAATTTCAATTTCGGATTTTGACTTATTTATATTAGTATCTCAATAATATCCTTGGACATTAAAGAACTAGGAATGGCAAGTTTTTTTTGAGGCTCTATTCTTTGAAGTATGGTATCGAATATTTGAACTCAAAAAAATTTTTATCAGCCGTACCATGATATTGTACATACTGCCTGCCATTCAGAAATGTAGAATTCCAGGGAGGGATAGAAATTTAGAATTCCTGGGGGTTCAGGAAATTTTGTCTTCTAAAAAACGGTATTACGGAAAGAGAATATTGTCTTAATAATTCTGACAATTTCACTGTCTAATGATCACGTGGTGTCAGTATATACATCGGGAGAAATTTGAACTGATCTTCGATGAGTTGACAATATTTATCTTTACATAATTCGATTTCATCTACTACACAAATCTTTCCTAAAGATCCCGATATAATAACAAGTTTTCCGTTGTGCTCTGTCAACACTCGCGTACGGTTGCGTTTTAATGACCTTTCATGGCCGCAAGAAAAACATTCGCAGTATTTTGTCGTCCGTCGTGGAGAGAACCGAGATTACATCACGTATCGCGCGTAGCGATGACTTACCGCCGAAGGAGCGGGGCGAGTGCGTTGGCACGAAAAATCGAAAATATTCATGTACTCTCGCGGCGCTAAAAATAACGGGCGACGCGGTATTAATTTACTGGATGTCACGTTGTCGGAACGCGAGCGCGCGACTCGACAACGGAGGAAGCGAGAAGAGAGAACGACCGAGAAAACCTTGGCGTTTTAGTTGATAGGCGACCTGCATCGTCGTCTATCGTCTGTTGCACGTGTGCAAACGGAAGAAATGCGAATGAACCTTAAACCGAGCTCGCTGTTCGCTGAATGTGACTCATCGGCAGCTTCTTTCCAGAAATACACGGCTTTTGCTTGGCAATAGCCATCCCATCAGACGGGTCCAATGCATAGAGAGAAACTTGCCAAAAACACCTGGGACACAGTCCCGTTCAAATATGAGATCGAGCCCCAGAAACTCGATGAAAGTGATCGAATTAGATGTCGATCGAAGCCTACGAAATACGCCAACTTTAAAACATTCACCGCCCCGTCGGTCACCGGTGACCGGCGCAACATTTTTGCTCACATCATGTCGGTCACCGATGACAAACACAACATTTTTGCTCACATAGAGTCGGTCACCGGTGACCGACGCAAGATTTTGCTCACATCATGTCGGTCACCGATGACCAACACAACATTTTTGCTCACATAGAGTCGGTCACAGGTGACCGACGCAAGATTTTGCTCACGTCATGTCGGTTACCGGTGACCGTCGCGACATTTTTGCTCACATCATGTCGGTCACCGATGACAAACACAACATTTTTGCTCACATAGAGTCGGTCACAGGTGACCGACGCAAGATTTTGCTCACGTCATGTCGGTCACCGGTGACCGTCGCGACATTTTTGCTCACATCATGTCGGTCACCGATGACCAACACAACATTTTTGCTCACATAGAGTTAGTCACCGGTGACCGACGCAAGATTTTTGCTCACATCGTGTCGGTCACCGGTGACCGTTGCAACAATTTTTGCTCACATGTCGGTCACCGATGACCGACGCAGCATTTTTGCTCACATTGCGCCGGTCACCGGTGGCTGACACACTACTTTTGTTACCTTCGCATCGGTCACCGGTGACCGTCATGCAATACAAATTTAAATGTAAAGCATCCGAACTAAGCTTGGCGATGAACGTGTTGATGTAACGATCCTCCAAACCGAAAACTTTCTCCGACACAATGTTATTCCACGTGTTTCGTTCGTCTTTGTAACGTGGAACGATTATTCGCCGAGGAAAATATAAGACAGACGGGAGAGCACGGGGAGAGGAGGCCATTATAAAATAACCAGTCGACAGGGGAAAAAAAGTCTGGAACCAGTTCTGGACGAAAGCCTCGAACGTAATTGCACGAAGAGTCAAAGAGGCTGGCAGAAGTATGCCTGCTGTTGTGTTTTTTGCAATTTTATGATGGACATATTAGAGAGTGACGAAACAGTTGAGGTATAAACGGAGGATTACTGAACGAAATATAACTCAAGATTACTCATTTTTCGACGTAAATACTCCTCCTTCGATCATATATGAATATTAACTACTGCACAATTGAAACTTGGTCAACTGTGAACAGTTCGACCTGTGAGGCTTCCCCATTAATCCATCAGTGCTTCTTATATTTGGGGTATCTGTCATATCTGTTGATCAAAATTCGAAACAATCAACTATGTACAGTAACGTTTCTCTACTAGTCCACTTGCGAGGCTTCCCCATTAATCCACAGATGCTCCCTACATTTATACAGAATCTGTTGTGTTTGTGGATAAATATTCGAAACGATAGACTACTATCGAGGCACTACCGTACTAGAAACCCAGCCTAACCGACCGACACGAAGAATCGAACGTCGTGAAAAAGCGATATATCTCATGCGTTCAAGAAAATAATTCAGAAGGATGCTTTCGACTCCGAGATCTCCGGTCTGAATGCAAATTCAAAGGAACGATTAGATCGTTTTCAATGGTAATTAGCAAACGGCGACGTAGAAGAAAAAAAATACCGTTTTCCCACGCTCTGGAAACCGTACCCGCGAGGATAAAGCAAGGTGAAAACATGGCGCACGGAGACGGTGATTGTGCAATAGCAAAGGGGTGACCGAGTGTCAAGAGCACGAGAGACGGCTTTTTGCAGCGCGCGCGACGTACGTATGAATATACCACTCGCGAGGCCTCGTTAGCAGTATTATCGGTGACTAACGATTACGACCGACCAAGGCCTACGCCTTCTGCCATGCATCGGAGCGGTTCGCCGGTGTCTCCTTCCAGGCCTACCAACGCGATCCCGACTCGTTCCTCCGATTATATCAATGACTGCACTCTGCACCTATTAAGCGCAGCCCATTAAAATCGATTCTACCCGCGTGATAAATTACATTTTCCGACTGTGACGAACGGTGAACGATTCCTCGTGAAAACATGCAGCGAAAATGTCCAGTAAGATTCCTTTCTGGGACCAATCGCTCTCGAGGTAAACGCCTCTGGGATGCAATCCGACGCACGCGAATGGCGCGTCTAGTGTTTTCGATCGACGTTCCTGTGAAAAGGAAGCTTCCTACGAGAAAAATATATTCTACATTTTTGATGTATCTTACAACGAGGAAGAGATTGGTTTTTGTCTGAACGCGAAATTACTTCTAGAAACGGAAAAAATCCATGTTTTCTGAACAGCCTGAAGAATGAATTCTCGTGATTTATTTAATTCCATCGATAGTTTTGTTATGTTTCCTTGTTTTTAAATTGTCAGGTAATAACTGAATAGCGTGCACAATGTTAATGAGAAACATACGGATCGATGCCGGTGCATTCGTCGGAGCGACGAGCCTTGCCCGACGAAAGGTAAAATCGATGACGTAAAATCGTCGCTGTGACGGCTCGTGGCTCGTAAACAGTGCCACGAGGTCACCGTGATTAAGGCTCGCTCGTGAACGACGCTAAACGATCTGGCGAGGTCGCGGAATCGTTGCGGTGCCCGTTTCCTTGTTGCTTCGCCGAGATCTTTGACCACCGGTGGACGTATCACCGACCTCTGCTTTTTTTCTTTTTCTTTTCAACGAACGTAACACGCGACCGTCAGATTCCACGAAAAATGCTTCGATATACACACCTCGATTTCACCTCATGATAAATATTTTTAGCCTTGCGTGCCTGTGGCTGGGTCATCGGCGACCCGTCGCGAAACAAATATTATCCTATGTGCTTTTAGATCATTCCGAATTACTAGTAGCTCGTGCGCGATTGAAATAATCCCGTGCGTCAGTGATCATTCGTATGTACAGTAATGATTCGCTACTAGTCCATGTTATTGTATACAGTAATGA
The DNA here is from genome assembly GCF_001272555.1 of Dufourea novaeangliae. Lineage (NCBI taxonomy): Eukaryota > Metazoa > Arthropoda > Insecta > Hymenoptera > Halictidae > Dufourea > Dufourea novaeangliae. The sequence continues at coordinate 52,846 of NW_015373889.1, read as the reverse complement.
TTCGCTACTAGTCCATCTATCAGAATTTCCCCGTGAAATCACGACCCTCCATATTTTTGGGGACTTGCCGAATCAGAATTGTCTGTTAATCGAGGTTCAAAACGATGGACTATCATCGAGGCGCTACTGTACTAGGAACATTCGGCCTAACCGTCCGATATAAGAATGTTCGCTGACATGAAAAATGATCTCGTACATCGAATAAAATAATTTAGAAATGTTTCTCTGACATGTTAGTATGGGTCACTATTGACCCACCCCGTCGGTGAACCGTCAATAAATACCACCATGTTCGTGTGACAAAAAATGAATATTGATATTTATGTTATTGTGAGATTTCGTTACGGGTCGTAATTGACCCAGACACTAGCGTAAAGGTCACTCAAAGGTCGCCCCTTTTTGTTCCGCTGTAGTCGCTTCGTGGGGAAATATTTAAAAAAAAAAAAAAAATTCTGTCGTTGACCCATTTGCATCCGTAAGAGCATTAACTTCGCGCATAATTCAACGTTGCCTTTCGTTCGTACGTTAATCCGCGGAAATTCCATTTGTATTTTCCCGGCCATTAGCGTGGCAGAGGAGAGAAGGACAGAAGTCACGGCAGCGCTGTGAAATTAATTCTTATGGAATGCCCTGGAACACTCGTCAGCCTTAAATACTTATGGCTGCTCGAGGTCTGTATGCGTGAAAAACGTTCGATAAAGGATTTAACGAATGGTCTGAGATTAATCTGTCAGCTACCATATTGATTTATTTTCATGAAATTTATTGTGCAGTTGGTTCAATTATGTTATTTCCACGCCCACGTGAGGCGCTAATGGCCCAGAATGTGCATCCCATTGGACCGATCCACAAGTGATGTCTTTTCACGGGTACAGGCTACCAGCGACCTTTCAGTCGGGCTGTTATTAAACCACGGGCAGGCCTTAATACGTTCGACTTCTGTGAATGAATTCCTAAGATCTCGCATGATTCTTTTTACGGTCCCGCCGCCATTAGTCACGCATCGCGTACCACCTATAATAGGCATTCGTTTCGACGTCTTCCGTTCCTCTGGGTACATGTACCTCGCCTAGCGAATTAACATTCACCCGAGCGTGCTTCTACTATATTCTCGAGTTTTTTTCGCGACACGGGTACTATCTGAATATCAGCGAAAATTAACCAGAATCGGTGATATCTCACAAAGGGTATGTTAGATACCGGTAATGTAGATCAGAGCATCTTAGATGTAGCTAATTTAAATCTACAGTATCTCCGATATAGGTGATTTAGATCTATAGTATATCAGAATAATTATTTCGATTTTTATGAAATAATTCTTCACGAAAATCTACGTCGAAAATGTCTTATACACTTGTTTCTATGATCCTTCGTTCGCAAGAAAATTCATCATGAAAATGGGTCACTTGCGGGGCAGACATTTCGTCGATTCTTTCGAAAAACGAACCGTAGAAAAAAATGTTATATACGAACTGAAATAGTTCGTTCCCCTATTGAATAAATAATTAAAATTAGCTGGTCCAACTATGTTGGGAATATTCCGAAATCTCACGAGCTCTAAGTACAGTAGTGCCCGTTTTATTGTCGCAAGCTCAGGTCCGCGTTGCGACAGATATCGAGGGAAATAGATATTCCTATAAACTACCTTCATAATTAGGTCATTGTACGCATCTCAAAACGCTCTACTAGGTGGCACGTAAAACAGCATGTCTTTCCATTTAAGAAAAACAAAGTTGACCCTCATATGACCTCTACATATTTTTTTCTATCGCCAGTAACAGCCAAGATATTTCGGTGGTCTGTTTTAGATGTCTGACCCTTCCTATTTTATCTCCATTTTTAACAGTTCAATTTAAAAATTTTGTTCAAAAAATTTCACCAAATTTCGAAAACCCTTGAAAAGAAGCTAGTGGATTATAATTCCAGACCAGAGAAGGCCTTGTGACACGTGTCACATGACCCAGGTCAAGGTGTCAAAGGAACACCTGTTATTCCCCACACGAAGCCGACTGCGTTTCCGTAGGGAAAGTTCGCGGGGCGGTTTGTCCGATCGATATACCGTTTCATTAACGTTCTCTCAGCTTCCTGACGGAAAGGATTTCTGTCGTTGAACCCGTCGTTCGGCCACTTGGACCTCACAGACCAGACCCCAGGCCTTATTTCAGGTCCTATTTTTAGATGGAGAAATCCTGCCGGATACAACAGGGGCCGACACACAGCTGACCAAGGATGTTTCCGGGGCAGAGGAGGGATGGGGGGGGGGTTGTAGGCGGCGGGGGAGGTTTGGAAATTCAGCCACTCTACCCAGGGCCCGCCAGGGTGTGCCGAGGGTTGTCCCCATTTCTCTGGCCGTGACCCACCACCGATAGCCCTGGCTGGGTAAAGCGAGACACACACAGACACAGACGCATATCCCCTCGATGCTCCGTGAACCACGGGAACAGTAGCGCGCACTCCGGGGCCATCCTCTGCTGTACAACGGAATCATATGCTGACGCAATTGAATATATACAGGGTGCGATATTTAAGTTGACACATGGAAATATCATAACAACAAAGCATTTCGTAAGAAAGTATTTTAGAGAAAAGTTATTTGATTTTCAGGGGGACAGAGAATGACGTTATATGTTTTTAATCTGGTGAAGGTTTTGAAGGTCATTTGAAGGTCAACTTCGTTTTTTAAAATGGTTGCCTATATATTTTTATCGTTGCTTGTCTTTAGAAAATTGGAATTTATACGTTTTTCATGTATAGTTTCTAGTAATAATGAAAATATTTGACTAGTATATTACTTGTTTCCATTTCAATACTTTGAATCTTAATTTAAATATAATAATTTCTTAATACTATGCAAACACTTTTATTTCAGAAAGTTCTTTTTGCTCCAAAATTATATTCTTTTCAATATATGCAGCTTATTTTTTAATTGGTAAATTGATAGGATTTTCATATCGATACTCTTTGAACAATATTGTTCATATATCGATATTTAACAGAAAATATATATCGATATTGGAATCAATATCGCACGTCTCTAGAACGAGCACAGTTAGAATGGTTGACTGGGGAGGGGAGCAGCCCTTTTGACTGGCCAGCGGCGGTGAGTGGGGAGGGGGTCCTGTCCCAGCCGTGACGTCATCCACCTGTTACACCCTTAATATACACCGACGCATGCGCCTGCACACCTACACAGCTGCGCGCAAACATCGCGGCCGTTTTCACCGGGAAAACACGGTGAATGTCGCAGATCAGTGATGCACAACCTGTGGCCCGTGACCCCGTTTTCAATGACGCCGCCGTCACCGCTTCCGACTAATTCAAAATTTTTCGATCCCCGAGGATTATGAATGGGAATCAAGCCTGTTTTCTGCGTGATTATCGATGAAACGAATATTTCCCACGATTTCCATAAAGCAATACACGGTGGACCACTGAAAACGTTTTAAAAAGTGCCATTTACGAGAGCAGAATATCGAACATTTTTTTTCGTGAATATTTAACCCTTTAAGTATTTTATTTCACTTTGCAAACGTGCACTTATGTGCTTAACCCGCTATCTGCATTTGTCCAATACAGTGGACGCCTACTTTATCACTTTCGTGACAATATTCGGAACATTTCTTTATAATCGGCAGTTCGAACCTTCTTTAAATGACATCCAATTATTAGAAAAACGATGTTATCTGTGACTACCAGTGCCGGTATTTACCGCGAATACATTGTTCACCAAATAAAATATTTTTAAAAATGTGTTAAATAATCTTAAAATGATTATTGTTTTTTGATTTCATAAAAGAAAATTGTATAAGATAGCAAAAAGATGCAGTGAGCGGGTTAAATTATTTGTGTTTTTTTTTTCACATAAATATTTAAATCGATATTCATGAATGTCGATTCGACGAACCGTCGTTGCGACGGTTTCGTTTATAATCGAATGCCAAGGACGCATCCGAGAGATCGAACGGGGGGGATCCACTTCACGCGGTTACAAATGTACGTGGGGGATATAGAACCACGGCCAATTAAAGACGAGGAGGTGCACTCTTGGGGCCGTGGAATATTGATTTCTCTGGGAGGGCCTCGAACCGACCGACGATTCTTTTTTTTTTTTATTTTTCGACGTAACGGAACTGCGTGTCGTGTCCGATTATTGTATTTTCCCGGATAATCATCGTCGAAGTCCATAGCAGTCATAGTGTTAGAATGTGCATTAATGTGCATCGGAATCTGTCTCTTCTTTTTTTTCTTCTTTTTTTTATCGTCCCCGTCTCGCGAGCCGCGGTCAGGTTTGCGATAAAAATGCGAACAACAAAAGACCCGGCGTCAAAGGTCAAGACGATGACTAAGGAATGGAACGACGATAATTCTTTGCGAAAGACGAGGGAATCACAAGAGAAAAAAAAAATTTTCCGTTTCGGGGGAAACTGCTGCAACGGCTTTTTGTCGGCTTCTATCCCCAAGTTGAATCCAATCTAAGTTAATAATTAATATTATTTATGTATGAAAGTTTTACTGTTGTGAATACCACTATGGTGGTAAAAAAACATTTTCTAAATCTGTATGATCTGGAGTTGAAAATTCTCCAGAGACTAAATGGTAATCGCAGTTCTAGGAAAATGCAGCCTTCGTGTGAGAAAAGTGTGTATTCGATAACCTTTGGAATTAATTGAAAACCTGGTGAGAAACCATGGAAATTTCGCTTCTCGTCGATACAATTGATCTCCTTTTTCTACGAAATTATTGTTCAATTTTTTTTAATTAAGAATCCTTCGCGATCAATTTTATACAATTGCAAATTGTTCAACATTTCTTTTCCACATCATTTAGTAGACTAATCTTTCCAACTTCATAAAAAAGAAACTCGTGACTTGCTGCAATTTTAAAAAAGTTGTACGAATACTTTTTTTACCCACTGTAGGTACATAGATATATTTATATTAATTTTTAAATGCGCCCAAAAAAAACCTTTTACATACATTAATTCAGTAGTATTTGAAACGAATTTTCCCAATCGCCATCAAAATCGAAAAGCGGACCTTTCCGAAACTACATCAAAAAAATGCATGCATATTCTATACGACAAAAAAGAGGAGATATTAAAACAATTCTATCTCGAAAAATCGTGAATTCTGCGAAAAGGTCTCCGGGGAGATCATACTCTCAGCGCAGCAGCAGCGAAATACACTGCGTTCGCGTTGCGCGCAGGTATATCGGGGCACCCTACGGTACAGGGTACTACGCGCGCGGACAGTGAAAGTAGCGGTCGGGGCCGCGCGTTGATTGGTCGGCCGGTCGGTCGAGGTAGCATTCGAGCCTGGCGGGCACCCTCGTGCCCGCGCTCGGCTATCCTCGAGTACGCGTTCAGTCAGTGGCGGACCGTTGACGCTTTAACATCGTCTCTCGCAGCGACGGCCGTGCTTGTGCGACCCGTCCGTCGTTTCCTAACCCAGAACCGACACACGTCGGACTAGAAACGAGAAGAAATCAGTGATCGAACAAAAAACTACCGACAAAAATTCGTGGTGTTACTAGTCATCCAAGTGCATGTGGTTTGTGCTTCGAGAAAAAGAATTTCTCTGTCACAAGTTTCACCAAGGAATGCACACGTGCGTGTGGAATTTTCGTTCGGTTTACGATGGGGTCGAAGGAATCGCCAGACACGACGACGCAGTTTGCTATATACGTTTCCCACAAGGACCATCGATATTATTGAGTGCGTGAGTAGAGTGTGTCCAGTGCCACGGGATCCGTGTGTATAGTCGCGTCAGAGAAAACGAGAAAGTAGAGAGAGGAAAGGACACAGCCGAGAAACTTCGGCCGGGAGCAAGAGAGCGAAGTGATCCGTCTGTGTGTGTGTGTGTGTGTGTGTGTGTGTCTGTCAGTCGATCTGTGGAGTGCGACGACTGGTGGAGAGAGGAAAACAGTGTGATACGAAGAGTGAAAGAAAGAGACACACCACCGTGTACACCCGCGTGTGTACACACATCGGCGTGGAACGTAAAAGTGGAGCGAAACAAGAAGGAGACTCGCTCGAACGAACGTGTATACACACACGTCCAGCCGGTTCTGACCTCGATCTACACACCGTCACAAGTTGTAACACACTCTTCCTCTGGTCATCACGTCGATTGTGCGCAGCCTCAGCACCGATCTAACCCACACATCGACGAGGGGATATTTCGCCCAGTGAAAATGATGCACTTCTACCATCACGGTTACGCGGCTGGTTGACGTTTTCCCCGACCGCTACGCGTCGACCGAGAGAGAGAGAGAGACAGTTCGTTGTATATGTCTGCTGGACGGTGTCCTCTCTCTCTCTTCTACGCCCGTCCTCCCGCGAGCCTCAGCGCTCGCTGCGTTCCCTTTTGCGCGATCGTGACCCCGTTTCTTCGATGACCGACACTCCGTGGCTGCCTGGCCGCCATTAGAAGTGCCGCCGAGTGAGAAAGAGAAACGAGAGCAACCGAGGCGAAACGAAGACGATCGTAGTGCCTCTGGCCGTCTTGTGTATCTATCCATTGCACACGCAGAGAGAGAGAGGGAGACACTAGCTAGTCTGAGAGTGAGAGAGAGAAAGAGGAGCAACGAGGAAAAGCAACGCGGCCAACGAGAGACCGCCGATGCGTAAGACCTCGAGGCAGGGGGGGAGGACCATGGACTCTTGACAGTGAATCGATGTGCTCTGGCTGCCCTGACCTCGGTTGTACTCTCCCCTGTGTGCATACACGCCGTAATTTTCGATCGACGAATATATATCGAGGTCAACGACTAGCGTAGTAGTAACCACTCTTGCCTCTCTTGTGAGTGAACACCCGTTGATAAAAAGAGTCTGTCTACCTGTTGGGTTCGTGGATCCCCAAGGTGGGTCAGGACACCCGGTGTCCACGAAAGTTTCTTCCACACCGAGTCACTGGGAAAATTGATACGGTGGAGCCGAAGGGACAGCACACGCTGGTCCAGAAGGAGGAGCAGGCTGGCGAGATGCTGCAAACGGTGCCACGTTTGCCCGTCGCGGGTGTCCGTCGACGATGGGGCAACAGGCACACGGGGGGTAACCTCCAAGAGTCCAGCCCCGAAGTGTCCAGCAGCGGTGTACTGTCCCCGCCGCCGAACTTTCAACCGTCCACGCCGGAAAGCACCGCTTTGAGGACGGAGGATCTTCAGCTGTGGGATTTGGACCTTCATAGAGGGCTGCAGCCTAACGGGGATCACTATAGGGCTACCGTGACCGCGACGACTACTACTGTCCTGCCGACGGTTGCCGATCCTGCGTCGCCGTTCGCTACTACCGTCGAAGGTTCGTGAGTTTTTTTTTGGTAAAAAGTTTGTGAAGGAGAATAACCAGACCCTTTGTGATGGGAAGCCTAAGGATGAATTGTGCTGGTAATTAAGAAGTTGGAGTCTGTCTAAAAAAAATTGAACCTGTCATTTGGTGTTACATCGATCTATGTTGCGTTAATTTGAAAGTATTTTTGCGGAATGTTTAATTGACCTAGGCCACTTTCGTAATTACCGAAATTGGCTGTGCACTGCTTGGGAACAGTTAGGGGATCGGTCTTTGAACAAATTTTTTAATACAAATGTAAGCTAGACATTTATATTGTTAATTTTGTACGGAAAAGAATGTCAGTTTGTTTCTTTCACTTGGCGGGTGAAACAGACCAATATTAACGATCCCCTAATTTTTTTTAGCAGTGTCCAGGTGATAATGTGTGTAATATTAGTGACGAAGGATTTATTATGGGGAATGGGAGGTTCTCCATGTGCACAAGGTAGCTCTTTTGGAATATTCGAAACGTCCTAGAGAGTGTAGTATGTAAACGGGTCTCGGGAACAGTGGGAAGGGGGCAAGGCACTGTTTATCTTTGTGAGCGATAAGACCTGGTCAGAGTAACCTAAGAATCTTTTAGCCATGCGGCTATTTAAAACCTTATCTCCGTTGCACTCGGTTTATTGTTGAAACGTTGTCTGAAATGCGGAAAGCTTGGTCGCGTAGCAAGGTACACTAACAAAATGGATAATTGCATATGATTTTTTTTGTCATTTATTTTTTTTCTTGTCGAATTTGTTTCGCGGTCAAATCTTTGACCCATTAAATATGAATCTATAGGTTTGGTGAAGTATATTTGTTACGGTTGCAAACATGTCCCAGAAGATAAAGCGTGAATAGCGTATCGTGGTAATTTTAAGGACAATAAATTTCGAGGGGGATCGATGCGTCGCGAACCGAGCGAAAGAGGGATTGAAAAAGCGAATGCGTTGAAATGGTGGGAATTGCGCAACCAATGTCAGGTATGGTGCAACATGGCGCAATCGATGACGAACCGCCGTTTACGGGGTCCTATGAGCCTGTGTGTCGATTCTCTCCGGCTCGTAATGGCCTCGACCTGGTTTCCTGGTGGAGAAAAAAAGAAACTAACACGACATTTCGAAAAAGGTATTTCACCGGCTTGGGAGAACGAAATGTCGGTCGATGAGTAGGTCGATCACCTTTAAAGGTCGTTTATTGGCTCCGTACGGAGGTTGAACTTCTCTCGCTTTCCAAGATACTTCTTGGGTCTTCAAATATTTTTTCGTTTTTGGAATTTGTTTCAAAAATTCATTTATTAAATCACCACGGAAATTAATATTGATCGAATATTTGGGACAGCTTGTGTAGGCCAGTAGACGCACATTTCTGTAATCAATATTGAATATAATTAACAGAAATATTAATTAGTATTCAATATTAACTTTCGTATGTCGATTTTGATTTCAAGCGTAGAAATTCTCGCCTTCGAAAGTATTTCTTGAATCTTCCAGTAGTTTTTCGTTTTTGGAAATTGAACTCCACAGAAATTAATAATGATCGAATATTTTGGACGGTTTCTGTAGACCAATAGTTATATATTTTGCTAATTAATATTGAAAATATAATGAACAAAAATATTAATTATTAATAAAAATTCATTTTTGTAGTTCGAATTTAATTTAAATATTTTTCTAATCATTGGAAGTATTTAATGATTGCTTCATTATATTGGTTAATAAGTATTATTTATTAAGAATTGTCCACAACGTCGTATTTGACGTCGCAATCCTTGAACGAGGCTACGTGCCACGGCGAAGGTTCCCCTTCGTATCTCGTGAAAAAATCAGGCTCGCACGGAACGTACAATTACGATGCACCAACTCATTTCCTACGTCGTCTAATTGTCGACCTCCGTGACCCTGTTGTTTTAATTACCGCGAATCACTGCGCTTTAGGCATGATGCTGATGACTTCAACCCCGAAATTTTGTCATTACGTTATCAGTTCGTGAGGATTTACCACTATTCTTTATATTCACTTCAAAACTACAATTTAATTTTATTCCTGTTTTTTTTGTCTGAACTCATTTCACAGATTTTGCTGGTCCATTTATATTTGACTTTGATTTTTCTGAACTTTGACTCATTTCCACAGGTGTAAATTATTTTCTTAGAACAGGAGGTTGACATCACTGAGTGAATAGATTTTAGTAGGCCACAATGTCTCATCTTTGACAAATTTTATCTCGAACCTTTGGGGATATCTGTGTACCAGGGTCTATTTTGACCCAATTTTTCAAAAACTTGAGCGAACTTAGTGTATATCAACTAACTTAATTTTGTTTAGGAACGAATTTATTAATACTAGAAAATAATAATTTTTTGTCAATATAGTCCTAGTAAATATTTATTCACAACAATATTTATTGTATCTTTTGACAAATTGCATCTGAAAAAGATGATCGGGGGTCTAAAGGGACCCAGGCACCACTTAGTTGCCACGTGGTACATAGACAAAACCTTCCATAATACATTTATTAGAAAAGATGACCAGGGGTCGAAAAAGACCCAGTTATCACCTGGTTGTCCTATTCACGTAACACACAATTTACAGTTAATCGTTCACCTGTCCACCCGTATGGGGGGCCTCCTTGGTTATACCTACCCAATTCTCAGAGAGTCGCCCACTTACCTATTTCTCCAGCCATCCAGTTAAAAGTCTGAATCCCGACGCGGGTCGCTCCCCACTACTGTCCCAAATTCTGTGCCCCTTCATATTTTACATTCCTACGATCTCGGGCGTTAACTGGGCCCTACTTTAAATTCTGATCTCTTTCCGCTTCGGAGATAATTCGAAATTCCAGCCCCCTCCTCCCCCTTCCTATATTCATCGAATACCCTCGACGTTCGACGATCTGTCTTATTTTAAATTCTGATTTTTTTCCCTTACATCGCCGACTTGAAATCGCTTTTTTACAATTGAAATTCATCCGATCACGGACGTGTTCTGGGACTCTGAAATTTGTGTTACGCGACGGTCACCGGTGACCGTCGCACAACTACGTTCATGCCGGTCACCGGTGACCGTCATGTAACACAACTTCCAGACATTGTACGAACTGGCAGTTCTGTGACCGTCGTCGGTGACCGACACGGTGTGAATGGTGAGTTCTGTGACGGTCACCGGTGACCGTCACGACGGCGAATGCGTTGATTGGTCCCCAGATCAGATTCTAGTGAAATTTCTTTTAGTTAAATTTCAGTTTGTCGACGACTTTGTGCGAGATCATCGTGTGAAAGTGGATTGTCGAGGCACCTGGCTGTTTTTGTTTGATTATTTTGAGCAACAGGCACGAATTACAGTCGTGATCGTCCGCCATTAGAGATAATTGTCTCGCGGCACCCGCGAGGGGATTAGGGAACACGTCTTGGGGTCCTTTCTGTGAACGATTAAAACGATATAACACACCTGCGCGGGGCGGAGTAATTTGCACGTCGCCGGTTTTCGTTAATGGGTCCCTGGATTCTCCAATTATCGATCGATTGAAAACCCTTTGTGAAATTTCACTTGGAACTAATGATGGAACATAAAGTTTTCTTTTAATTGTGAAAAAAAAATTTTAATTTCGGGTAAATTGGAATACCTGGAAAACATATTTCGTTATGTGGAAGATACAAATCGTTGAAATCATTGGTTTTGATGAAACACTTTTTCCTGTAAAATCTATGGACTATTAGAAAAATGTTCAATATTGCTTTGACTTGGCGCCCGTTCAGCATTAATGGATCTTACTGACCATTTGAGTCACAAATACCTTCGTCAACGGTGTCAATTTACAAAAAAAAAATACATAATTATACAGGGTGTTTAGAAAGTAACTACCTATTTGGGGAAATAATAGGAATTTTACAACAAATACCAGACACTAAAGGATATGCATACTGAAACAGAATACATCTAAACTTCCTTTTTCAAACAATCATTGCTAAAATGACTTTCGAAGACTATTTTCTTCGAAATAGGACTGGCATATACAGAATGATATAAGATGAGAAAAAAAAATATAAATTGCGAGCAAACAATATTTATTATAAATCTGTACATATCTACGGTACGGGTCTTTAGTGACCCGACGTCCATAAAAACACACTGCACAACATAGTTAGTCTAGATTGTTCAAAACAATGAAATATTACAGTTTTTTATTTACAGAAAAACTATTTCGTCTAGGGCCTATTGTTCATTTACTTTTTTTTTTTTTTTGCCAATTATGCAAATTGTTTAATAATCGCGAAATGGCGAGCAGAGCACGTCCCGCGATGATAGATCATAGACGTCTAGGTTTCCCGGATGAAACCGTGAATCATTCGCGGGGGAAAAAGCCGGAGGACCGTGACCCAGTTTCCGGGTCATCGGTACCGCGCCGCCGCTGGTGCTGTCGCCGCCTAACGAAAACACAATGGTTCACCGCGTGCATCGTACCGACACACGTATACGTGACGCATCGCGTTATTTAAAGCCGACGTGTGTATGCATATACCGTGTACCTGCAACCCGACAGACGTCACACGATGCAATAAACCCAGAGAGGAGTGTAAGATCGAAATAACACCAGGCATCCTTTGGGAGGGGGGGGGGGTCGATGTTTTCAGGTGGAAGTAGCGATCAATCGTTCCGCCATTGCTCTGTTTACAGGCCTTTCACCTTTGAGGATCCGAGAAAAGGGTTCATTGTAGAAGTCTTCTAGTAATTATTGAGTGAGGGTTGCCAGACGGTTTCTAGGACTTTAATGATGTCATTAATGAATGCGAATAATGTCGAGATGTATTGTGAATTTCGAGGCGGAAATGTTTCGTGATTTTGAAGGTAGTGTTTATAGTGCACTTGTAGTACTTAATTAGTAGTATGCTATCAGTACTATAATACTTTATACTGTAGAAGTACTTATAGCACTTATGGTGTGATATAGTATACTATAATAGTACTTACAATACTCATGGTATAATATAATATATTATAATAGTACTTACAGTACTCATGGTATATTATAATAGTATTTATAGCACTTATGAGCACATATAATATGGTATACTTTAATTGTACTTACAGTATTTATGATATAATATGTTATACTGTAATAGTACTTACAGTACTCATGGTATAATATAATATACTATAACAGTACTTACAGTATTTATGATATAATATGTTATACTGTAATAGTACTTACAGTACTCATGGTATATATAATATACTATAACAGTACTTACAGTACTCATGGTATAATGTAATATACTATAACAGTACTTACAGTACTCATGGTACATTATAATAGTATTTATAGCACTTATGGGCACATATGATATAGTATGCTATAATAGTACTTACAGTACTCATAGTATATATATCTAGTACTCATAAGTGTTTGAAATATCACTTCATCTTCAGACACCCGAAAATTCGTCGCGAATGCCCATTTTATTTCTATCGATCGTCCAATAATTTCCTCGTAATAACACACTTAAGACCAAAAATATAAATAGTCGTGGATTACCCTGGATCATTGACGATCTCCCCCATCCCCCATTTAATCAACTGTAATTGAGTGGATCGTTTCACCCCGGGAGGCCGTGTCACCCCCACCATACACACGTACGTTTCTGAATGCAATCGACTACACGTGGTGCGTCGTCCTCGGTTTCATGTGACGATCGTGACGTTGTCGACAGTCTTCCTTCTTGGCCTCTACCGCCACGGCGCACACGTGTGGGTTCCGTTTCCCAACCGAAATGGGTCATCGAATTCCAACCGGATGATAGGTATGGCCGTGCTAGATTGTACCACGATTCGTAAATATTCCGGTTGGCCGCAGGAGGCCCAGCGCGTGCGCACGGTTTCGGCGACGAAGGAACCGTTAGACGCGGGTATATATCCGCGTGTAGAAACTGGACGCGAGCGAACAGCAACGTCGAAAATGAAACTACACCTCGAAAACTCGTTCCACGCAGTGGCCCTCGTAAAATCCACCCGGTTGTGTATTACAAACGCGCGTCCGAGTGGAGGTCCGATAATATCCCACTGTAATACCTTACTTTTTCCCTTCTCTTTTTTGCATAAACGCTTGGAAAAACACCGGGCTGAAATTCAGGCACCCCGTTGTATTTATTTGTGGGGATTATTTTCCCCCCCTTTTTTTTTAATACAGATTTCTAATCTTCGGTTGCTCGTGGAAATATTCATTTTAATAGATACGCCCCCTTCCCCCCCCGCTCTTTATGCGAAACTGCATTTTTTAAAACATTTATTCACTTAAAAATATTTAACAGAGATTCGTTTTTACGTTTTGAAAATGGCTGTGGAATTGAAATTGGATTGAGAAGTTTATTAGGTTATTGTGGATTTTGAACGTTCAAGATTAGTATTCAAGCCTTGAAATAATTAACCCTAGATAAAAATTGTTGTCGAAGTGATTATCAGCGTTCGAATGACCTAGTATCCTATTGTTTCACTATCTGAACGTTCTATTATCGGAACATTCGACTATCCGAACACTTCTGTCTACCTGTTAGTTCAGGTACGGAAAATCCCTACTGTGTACCGTTTTCCATTGCACGTGTCATAATTGACCCAGTCAGTATATTTTCAATATGTTACTCTCTTTTTTCTGGTAAATATAATCTGATAAAACTCCATAATACATGAATCTAATTTGATAAAAAGAAAAAATAATTGATAAAAAAAGTAAAAATGATTTCATCTCTTTTTATGTTGAGCTTTTTAGGTGATCCGTTTAATTAACAAGGAGAAATAGAATTTCCTCGGTCTCGTGGAAAATTAGTTTCTTTTTATGTCACGATTACATTTTCAGTATTTTACCATATTTACGTATGAAGTATTATCGCAGCGCATTCCCCTCAAAGCGCAAGCACCAGACACGCGAATTAGACGAGCAAACAGGCAGAGAATTAATGGGTCTCGACAACAAAACCGCGCGCGAAACGCGCAAAAATTTGTACGTCCTTTCACATTCCGTCACCGTTCTCGGAAACTTTCGTCACCGGTTGCAAAGAATTACGTGCAACGATTCGAAATTACGAAACCGTGTCTGGGATTCCTCGCTTTTATGTTCCGTTTTCCAATCGACATTCACGAGTCATCAGTTTTTCAGAATTGGAAGTTTTTAAAGAATGAAAACAAAAAACGTTTAGTCCTTGCAAGACTGAGCCGGATCATTTTTAACAACGTAACCCAAGGTTTTAACTTTCGGTCTCGAGTGACCCGTATTCGTCGTCCGAGAATTATTTGTTGAAAACTTGTTCCATTTCCCCAGTTTGTTCGAGGGACGAAGGGAAAAGAACAAAAAGGCTGTCCGTCAAGGGGAGTAAAATTGAATCCAAATATTTGTCTGACGGGTTGCCTCGTAATAAACCCTCTTGCACGCGAAGCAGAATCAGTAGGAAAGCGACGTTGCACTACGAGCCCGCGTAATTATCTTACTCCACGCTGCAATTTGAGAGCAATTAACCACGGTGAAGTCTCCGCTCTGGCATTACCGAAACATTACTACACATTTTCTTCGGAGGGCGATTTCAGAAATTGCACGAAAATTCCATTCACTTTGGGTATCAAAAGAGAAAACATAGAAACCGCTTTATTTTAGCACTAGAACCAATAATTTTGATAAAATGTTTCATCTTGACAGAATATGACAGAATTACCATTTCTTAAAAAAAGGCACCTTGACGTTTCGTGGTTCATAGAATTACCATTTCTTAAAAAAATACACCTTGCCGTTTCATGGTCAATAGAATAACAGTTTCTTAAAAAAATGGCACCTTGACATCTCTTGGTTCGTATAGTGACCATTTCCTAATCGGTGAGTTGACATTTCCTGGTTCATAGAATGACCATTTCTTAAAAAATGGCACTGACATTTTTTGTTCCATACAGTGACCATTTTCTTAAAAAGTGGCTGGTTGTATTATATCCCAAATTTCGCATGAAGATCGATTAAGACTCGTAGGATTCGTCACTCGAGTGCAATCCAGTCGATCGACGTCGAAAAATATCAATTCCCTCTCCCACTCGTGTGATCCATTTTTCCACGTGTAACTTCCTTGAAACGTTCCAAGGTGAGCCGTGAGAAGGGAGGAAAGAAAAGAGGGCCAAGAGAGAGGCAAAGTAAGAGGGAGAGAGGAAAGGCAGCAAGGGGTCAGTGGGTCACTCTCACTTGAGAAAGAAGAGACTCGATCGCGTAGAAGGAACGTCTAGCCACGGTAATCTGATGTATCAGGTTGATCCTTATAAGGCGATCGAGTTTGGTGTAAATCGAAGCTTCTGGGACTTCCTCTATTGCCTCAGCGTAAAAGCCTGACTACCTCGATAATGACGTACCTGTCGATCAAATGTTTCTTCTCAGAAGAAACTTACGAAATTAACAATAAACAGTTAACAATAATCAATTTGTCAAAATATACATTTTTGGTTCGGCCCTAATGTACAACTAGACAAACCCAAGATAGGGGAACCACTGATATTGGATCGAGTCTGCTATTGTAATCTTCGACCAACTTAGGGCATAGACGGGCCAGGCAATTTAGGGTTTAACCGAATAGTATAAAAATGATAATTCCTTCGCTGGTTGGACTTCAAGACGATGACATTATAAGTTCCGAAGCACTCGGCCGTTAGCCCGCGGTCGTCGTAGACGGTATATCCGTCGGAACTTTTCCCCGATCCGGGAAAACTACTTCGGATTAAGCGTCGACCAACAAAACGATCGGCCAAACAGGAGAAGTGGGTCGACGGTGGTCGTAGTCGTCGAGTGGTGTCTCGGTGTGTGTGTGTGTGGCTTGGTGAGCCGTGCGCGGAATGGTAACGAGCCACGTATATACATGGGGAACGATATCAGAAACCTGTGGAGACAGTGTCTCTCAACCTGTACGCTCGAGTCGTTTAGCACCCAGGGTAGCATCCATAGGCCTTTGTGAGTCAAGTGATCACAACTCTATCAAACATCACCATAATATTTTCTCCACATGGAATGGATAAACAGTCCATTATGAAATTCCTGACTTGGACCAAAAACTGAAGTAGCAGTCTCTGTAGTCTTTAGACTGATTATGCATGAACGAAAATGTTCAGGACGTTTAGCTTCCAAGCCTCAATCTTTAGTGCACTATACATATATTCACTGTTCTAACTCTGTAAGCTAGCATGAAGCTAGATAAATGCATAAATCATTCATGAAAGTCCTGAAAAGAACAAGTAGAAGCTGGAAAAACAGTTCCTCTAGTCCCTAGACTGATTATCCAAAGTGTTCAGGTGTTCACCCCTAAACGTTTAGCTACCAAGCCTTAAAGGGCTTCGTTTTTGGACTGCTATACATCCAGTAATATTTCTATTACGTAGCTCTGTAAGACAGTATCTACAGAGTATCAATCTAACCAATGTGAACTAGATAAATCGTCCACTGTTGCTGACATGGATCAGCAAAAACTGGAAAACTGTTCATCTGCTCATCCATGAACGAAACTGTTCAGGTGTTTAGTTCCCAAGCCTTAAGGGCTTTAGCTTGATCTTTCTGTGTCCAGTGATCTTTCTATTAAGTAGCTCTATAAGATAGCATCTGTAGAATATCAATCCAAGCAATGTAGACCGGTTAAACCGTCCACCGTCCCTGACATGGATCAGCTAACATTGGAAAACTATCCCTCTAGTCCCAAGACCTGATCATCCATGAACGAAAGTGTTCAGGTGTCCGATCCAGGACGCTCTGATTAATCCTCCGTCCCAGATAGAAGACCGAACCGAGACGCGGCCTTTCCTGCGAACGACACGCGGCAAAATTGAAGGTGAAAATAAATTGAAAATTGGCCGACTATCAAGCGCAGAAGTAATTAGAGTACCACCGGTCTATATTCAGAACCAGCTTACGGCACAATCCGAATGCCGATGTGTGTCGATTGTTTGGACGGTGTTGTTTCCGGGGGGACGAACTTGCTTCAGAACCGATGCGTCCTGCCAGTTTGACATCTGTTGACCCTCAAGCACCTATAGTTGGGTCATTGGTGACCTGTCGATAATATCACAATCGCCTAACTTTTAGTCTAGTCTTTCTACGACTGTGGGTCAATATTGACTCTGCCATCGGTTCTATGACAGTCTGTACCTTGGAGGTCAAAGTGAAACAGTGTAAGTTCTCGTCTGTATTTCCGAAATTCTAGATTATATAGGGTGGGGTATTACGGTTTACTTTAGAAGCAAGATTCTGACTACCCTATTCCTGGGTTGGGAAACGCTGACACGCAGGGGGGAGGGCTCTATGCCAGCGTTTTCTCTGTGCTGGTACCCGAAGGTGGAATTCCCTCCCGGTAAAAGTACCGTATCCGGTGAGCGCGTTCTCGCGTGTGGCGACTTTCGCGTTAACAGAGTGTCCCCTCGACGGTCTCTTCGCAGCGATCGCAGCAGCAACAGTTCCGAGTGTGTAAATCAGAACTTTGCAAGAAAGCGCGCGCGAATCGCGAAAGTCCCGGTTGAAAACGAACCTCTGTCCTCGTCACCTGTTTTTTTTTTTTTTTTCTTTTACTTCGTCCTCCTCCACCTCGATGGTACGGTTTCGACGAGTTGGCTTGCGCAAGAGCCAACTGTCGGTCGAGTCCGTTAATATCATTAAATTTTCTCCTTGAAATTTCTCAGCGACCCGCCGTCGTCTCGTCGTCCACGGCGCTCGATCCACGACAGTCATTCCGGTTCAAGGATAAATCCAATGTTACGCTCAGCTGGATCAGCGCGATAGCTACCTGGCGTGGAAATATCAGGAATCATCGTGTTCCATTAGCTCCCATCGTTCTAACGAACACTGGCTGTTGGGAGAATTCAGTCCGTTCCTTTTTTTGCCGCGGCTATGGTTTCTGGGTAGCTGAAACCAATTGCAACGTATTTTCTTGACGCATTCACCGACACGTCGGTCACTGGTGACAGACACAAAATCTTTCCTTCACATCACGCCGGTCACCGGTGACCGTCGTCTAATATACATTCAAATTTTATACGTGCTTTTGTTCAATTTTTTATTTTTCCTTTTTTCTGTGTGAATAAGAATTATAAGGAACGTGTCATTGATGGAAATTAGGAGAAAATTTTGGGAATCGGTATCGAGTGTGGCGACTCGGAACGATATGTTTCCAAAAAATCTGAGAAAACGAGGTGGATTAAAAGTCCCCCTACGATTGTAGTTTCAACATGCAAGGCGGGCCGCTCTCGGAGAATACGAAATGAGTTTTCGAGGCCTTCGAAATCGTCCACGTTGCGTAGGATCGTTCCCAACGAAAATAAATTTGTCGTCGATGATTCATGGATTTCCTGTGCTCGTTTTTGTCCTTCTTCGTTTCTTTGGTTTACCTCCTTCTTCTCTTCTTCATCGGCCGCGCGCGCGCGCGTGTGTGTGTCCATTGTCCCTTTGTGCGCCTTGATTTTTCAATGGTCACGCGTCGCGGAAATCGATCATGACATAATTCCTTAATCAACTAATCGGTCTTCGGCGCTCAGATTTATTATAAACATTTTTCATTAACAGATTAAATTCTCTATGGAATAAATGAATAAAAATCGTGTAATACCACTTTCTTTAAATTCGACAAATTACATTTCACGATCACACTTTCCAAATGGATTTTCTCGAGAACGAGGGTCTCATACAAGAAAAGAATCGATTACGCACGCCGTCGATGTTTTTCCGCGAAGGATGTGAATCCATTCAAAAATACGAATTTATAACAACATATAACATATTTATGTGATATGCTTCGAGACGTGTTTCATGCATTATTCACTGGACTCTTTTTTTTTTTTTTTCTTTTTTTCGGCCGTACGATAATTCCGTTCGACAGAAAAATGGATATTAGAATCTTCGTCATTTCGCGACGCATAAAGAAAATCGCAGGCAACAATCTCGGTGAAACTAATTCGTCGCATGAATAAAAATCCTTGTTCTCTGCCCACGCGGCCGGAAGGGAATTTTTTTTCTTCTCCGCCGCGCCATGCAACTGCACCCATGTTTATCTTCCGATTGCGAATATGGCCGTCGCGTGTTTCTCCTCGTTGCTCTCCGCCGTCCCGCTTCTTTTCCTTTTGTTTTCAGATCTTATCAAAACCCCGCGTACCGTGACCGGATATGACATCCATTAGTTACGTGCGCGAGTCCTTTATGTGTGTATCCGCGTGTGGACAACAGAAGGCTAATAGAAACGAAGAGGGAGAGAGAGAGAGAGAGAGAGAGAGCTTCGGTGCCGCCATTTAAAGGGACACACCAGGGGGCAGGGCAAGGTCGCCTTTCCTCTTGTTTCTACGCGATCCCGTACCGTTCAATTCTTACAAGCACTAAAAAGACTTCATTTTTTACGATGGTATGAAAATAAGGAGCAGTTGTTGTGTACAGTCACTCACGAAAGTCATTTTTTGTTTACTGGTACAGAATTTATTTTTAAAAAGGGTAACATTTATTTATTAACATACGAGGTAATATTAACTATTTTATAACAAAATGTATAGGTTATACTTTAACGATGGAAACTCTATGGATCTGTCCTAGAAGCTATGAATCCTTTTTTTGTTTCACCTTTACGAAATATATCAATATACATAAATGTATAGATGTAGAAAATATTAATTTTCTAATTCGTTAAAAATCCTTTTATATACGTTCAATTTGCAAACTTTCATCATAATTGAAACTTGGAGCTTTTTGGAACCACAGCATACATTGTTACTTTCGGGACACCCTGCATAAACGTGACTTACAAAACACGTATATTCATATGCATATAATTGTGTCATGTCTCTCGAATACCACAGAACATATCCCCCGTGTAATAAGAGGATATACTCTACTTTTAATATTAAGAAATGAAAAAAAAAAAGTAAGTTAAAAATCATTTTCGAATAATAGGGTCGTCGTTTTCGCCTGAGTTGGTCGCCAGGTCTCGTAACTCGGTTGAAATCGTTAGACGGGGGAGTCAGGCGATGCTGAAATCGCGTTCAACCGGGGAATTTTAATTTCGAAAAGACCACGCAACCCCCTCTTTCCTCCCCCTCGTGAAATGTGACAGGAATGAAAGAGAAGCTGTCTTGGAGACGCGGCACGGTTTGCAATATCTCATGGAATTACGGCTGCCGCGTATATTTCCAGAGACTTCAATGATAGTCAGCCGGCATTAGAGGCGATGTGCCGCTAGTCGTCCATCTTGTCCCGGCGTCGTAGTCACCGCGGCCACACGATCCTCCCACCGTTCTCAAGCCTCGATCCTCCACCATTGGAATCGAACCTTCACGTTGTTTAATCGGTCACCCGAAAATTTTCCGTCGTCCCTAAATTATTCGTATACCACCAAAGACACTCATCATCCTCTATGACCCAAAGTCTGGCAAATTGGGGACATCTGTAGGAAAAGCAGATTAATTTGAATATTTCCGATGTTCTAACGTAGGTCCTGTCTTCGAAGTGAAGAATCTAAACTGTAAAACTGTATCAGGTTTACGTATAGGCGTATTTAGGAAGAAATAGTTAACCCAATACCGTACAATTTAATTCAGATTATGTTACTGTATGGAACGATGGATTCCATTTTCGTCAGCTTGTGAGGATAAATAGCATTTGAAAAGAGTTCCCGGTTAATAGACAGTAGATTTCGTGTAATTATAGCTTATAGGGCTGTGTAAAATAGAATAAGGAACAAAACTTTCATCAAATGCAGCAAGTCCTCTAATTTCATCTGAAGCCTCTAGGATACCCAAAAAAGGGATCCCTACATTAGCTCCTGTCTCCATAAATTCCCTTGGAAAACATACTATTCCGCATAAAAAAATTCGCAGTCTAATCAGTATCTGAAAACGTCACAAGATTGCAGCCTGGTCGCCGTACACCTCGGCATTAGGTTACTACGAGCAGACCCCCTATTCCAGGTCCAAGGGCTTAAGCCCAAAGTGCCGTTCAGTGTTCAAGTACGCTGGTAACGACTTCCTGTACATCGACCCAACATTTCTGACTACCGACTCGTCTCGAAATTTTGTTCATTGATCTCTTTCCCCGGTCCGTATCGCCAGAAATCCTCGACTCCCAGGAGGGAAGGGGGGCAGGCTTCGGCACGGTCGAGATTCCGCGATGTGTGGTGTGTCGGTAGCGCCGCGCACGGCCTGTGGCAGCCGAAAAACCGACGAGGAAGGCTATCCTGTTGGCCGTGGCCGCCGTGCAGCCACCGTAGGAACTCTATCCCAGGACACACCACCGTATCTCCTCCGTTCTCCTTGCCCCTCGTGTATATGTGTGTATTCACACGACGTAGCTCGCCGAGAAGGCAGCAGCGCTCACTGGCCCGTTTTAGCTTTCCTCTCTTGGCAAGAGCGACAGCGCGGATCGGGACGGAAAAAGACGTGCACCACGCCACGCGGGCAACGGAGAGGCAACCAGGCGAAAGGAGGCGGGCGAGAGTGGGGAGGGGGTGTGACGGAGCGAGAATGGCAGTGTGTACAGAGGGGGGAGGAGCGCTGGCCGGTGAAGAGAGAGGCAAAGACTCGCTGTCTGTTGTGCATGCCGGGGGAACGAGAAGGACACGTGCAGGGGAACGTGCGTGTGTGTAGGTAGTACCTGTGGCTACGCAGGCATCCACTCGGCGAGCCAGAGTCAAGGCCGCTCACTGCTCTGCCGTGAGAGAGCTACTAACTAGCACGGAAACCTTGCTGCCGTAGAGTATAGAAAACAGGCTGGCAACGTCCAAGTCTTATACACTTGCTAGATGATGCTCCCCTTATATTCTGGATGAACTTGGGCTGATATTGATATGGGTGATTGTTCCTTGGAAGTTCTGAAAGCTTTTTATGATGTTCCCTAGGTGTTTTGGCAGTATTTGGGATATGTTGAGGGCTCTTTCTGGCAGGTTACTTGGACCTTGAATGATAGTATACTTCTGATTTATTTGGGGATAGGCTCTGTGTGTATATGACTGGTATACTCTGTGGTCTGTTTGGGTAGAGTGCGGGTAGGACCTAGTTAGGAACTGCTGGAGAGATTCTTTATCTTTTGTGACGCTGGTGGGTGCTACGTTGCATGCCTATTGCCGTGTTGGTGCAGTTGAAGGTGCCGTGTGGTTATGTAATCTTGGAAAACAAGTGACAGAGGTTTTATAAGACCTGTTAAGTCTATCGTTCTACTTTGCTTTAGAGGATCTTGGAGTTGTTGTACATTGAGGATATGGTACCCTCAGTGGCCCAATTCGGAGAAACATGCAGGTCGATATTATTGTAGAGGATTTACGAATCCAGAATGGAGAAGGCAGTTCGGTCGTTCGGCTCTACATAGAGTCGTTATGTGCTACTTACTAAAATCTACACAAACTCGTTATGGTATCGATTTTAAGCCAGTACGGTCGAGTCATGCCCATGATTTATTCGGGTCTGAGTTTCTCCAGTGCTACCGGATTTCTCAGTCGCGGGATCGTTTTTTGGGGAACTGGTCTCTCGAAGTTTCGGCGAGAATCTGACCGTGGGAGGGGAGCCAAGTTTCGGTAACTCGTTGGTGAAGGTGTCTACTTAGCTTTATCCGCGACGCTATCAGGCGTTTCGATCGTAAATATCCCCTGTGCGTGATTGATGATCCCTATTCGTGATCACGTAGTCACAGTTTCACGAATAATTAACTTTCTAGCGATTTGTCATCGCCAAAAGGTCCCGTTGGCTGCTCTCAAATTGTGGAGGTAAGAGCCACGTGGGCTGGTGATCGATGCTGGAACTTCACTTTGGCTGGATTGCCGTAACCTTCGGACGGTGAACGTTTTGCATTTTAGAATATACTTCGTGATGTACTAGTCCCCTCATTGGACCGAATATAAATGACTACGAACTTCAAAGACCCAAGTGAATCTCAAGGATCGTCGTTCCAGGGTCAGCTTTCATAGCAACTTCTAGGTGTTAGTTGAGAGATTCTGGAATGAAAAGTTTCTAGGACTAGGCAAACAGAGCAAGGACACTCTGACTTTCCCAGAGAAAGCAAACAGACATAAAGATGAGGAAGAATTAAGCTATCGCACGCGAAAGGATCGCCAGTCGTCGTGCGTTGCCTCGATCAACGAAGAAGGGGGGTAATAACCGAGTGACCACCTAGCCCGGTCAGTGTCTCACTGTTCCAGGCGGATGTTTTCACAGCGATCAGTACTTCCGGGTAAGCCGGAGAGGCGGCAATTCATCCTCGAGCGTCCGTTCGCGGAATCGTTCAGAAGTAACCTTCGCTCTCCGCCGCGGTAGAAAATCTCGTTCCTTCGAATTGTTTCATTACAAGAACACTGTAAAACACGGTAAAGAAAACTGTAACGCCGAGAAAAATAATCCTGAGTTACAGTACATGTATTTATCTCGTGTCCACAGCCTGATGGTGGCTAAACTTGTCACCAATCCAAGCCTAATAACTTATCTGTTTTAATTAATTGTATCATACGCGATTATTTAATTAGAATTAATCTAATATTTCGTCTTACTGGCCTAGAATTAATAGGGAAAAGTAAAAATAAATTTCATAATTTAACTCTCTCGTATCCGAACCAAGTTATAGTTCCTCTTATGTGCTGTTCCCACTATTTTTTTTATTATTTCTTAGGTACTCTAGTTTTAAAATATTTTTCATTACATAGTAAACATTTGATATTTATTACATGTTATATAACACAATTATTATTCCTTACGATTACGTAGAAAGAAATGCGTAATTATCGACGAAATAACAAATAACAGATTAGAAAACAGATATAGAGAATTAACTATATATGAATATAGAAAATTAACAATAAAATGTAAGAATACACAAGGTTATTCCTTTATTGCAACATATTCGTACAAATATTACCCCCTTATTACAACCATTGGCGTAACTAGGATTTTTGTCTGAGGGGGGTCAAGTCCCCTGACTTTCGCCTATAACGCTCCCCAACGTGGGTTGCACAAACTAAAGTTACAGATTTTACAATAATTATTTACATATTTATTTAACACTAAAACTAAGAATAGGAAGATATAAACATAATTCTAAAAAATAAAAAAAAATACGAAAAGAAATTGGAGATTGATTAAAAGCAAGAGTATATTATGTACAGATACCTATAGTTAAAATCTATATAAACTTCAATTCGCTGTTTTTTTTTTTTTGCAAAAATATTTTTCGCATTCTGGAGCGCTAGTTTCCTTATTGCATTCGACCCTTCAATTGATGTTACAGGATTATTAGTTACAGTAGAATGTTAAAATTAAACAGCTTAATGCTAATACAATTTTATTTAATACTTTTACGTAATGAACAGAGTATTGTATTTTTTGTATTTACCCACATTTCTTTTTTCTAACACAAGATTTTACTAATTGACGAATGTTCTTTTACATATTTCAATAATTTTTGGACAAGCCCCTCCCTGGCCCCTAACCTAGTAACGCCAATGATTACAACATTTCGTACAAACACCATTCCCTTATCGCAACAATTTCGTGTTTTCTATTTTACAAGACAAGATACACGGAATCCAAGTCGCGTAATTTTTCTGAAACGTTGCACCAGTTGTGTCTCGTCCCATCCGCGGTCTCGGTTTCGCGGCGTATAGTCTCGAGGCTTCTTCATCCACGGGCGAGAGAGGCGTTCGATTCCGCTTCGCTGAGAGAAGAAGGCGCGCGCGCGAGCGCGTGCAGGCGTACTTTCACCGACCGTGACTTCTACCCGCTTCGGCGCGCCGACCGCCGTGGCGTTCCATTCGACGAGTTTCACAGATAAAGAGGGTAATAGAGACGATGTCGCCACGTAGGTTACTGGAACCCGTTTCCACGGGCGCGCCGAACGAGAGTCACGGGTGTTACTACCACACGCGTCCACAGGCCGCAGCGCCGCCGTAACGCGTCTCTCTCTCGTAATCACCGGAAACCTTGCCGAGGAACTCGCCCGGACAAATTGCGCCACTTGGCCGCGGTGTTCCGCCCGCGATTCCGGCCTTCCTCCGTTCGCTCTTGAACCGAGATGGTTTTTTCTGCCTGTTTGCCCATGTTTCGCCTGAATCCCATTTATTCCAGCCGACATAACCTCGAAAACGATATTGGAGGAAGATTATTCGTGAACTTTGCCGAGAATACTATGCAAAAATCGGTAATTTTCGTGTAAAATGATGGAATTATGGAGGAAGAATCGGTAACGAAACTCAGACCTGAACCTCCTGTTTCGTTTGGATCTACATATATTAAGGAACATAACCTAAAAAAGAATACTTTAGAAACTTTACTGATGGACTTTAGCGAACACATTCCGCGGGAATCGGTAATTTTTATGTAAAATTGGAGAAAAGAATCTATTACTAATCCAGACTTGACCCCTGTTTCGCCTGGATCGATCCATCCCAGCGAATATAACCTGAAAACCGATGCTGGAATAATATCACCGATGAACTTTGCCGAGTACTTTATTAAAAACTTGGTGATTTTCTGTATAAAATGATGGAAATATGTAAAAAGAATCGGTACCTAACCCAGTTTTAATCCCTATCTCGCCTGAATCTATAGATAACCTCGAAAACGATAATGCAACTATAGTACCGATCGACCTTGGCGAATATTATTAACTAGTAATTACTAGTCAAAGCCAGAATCTTCACAAACATCCCCAAAAAGTAGCAATTGCTGTCGAAAACTGGCAAAGTATTTGTTGGAAACTGAGAATTAGCGTAGAACGAGTGATTGTCGATGTATTATTAGGTGTACCAATAAGTATTCCACTGCTTTCCTTAAAACTGCATCCTATTTAAAATAATTCAAAATCCTATCCCATTTCGCCAAGTATTCGTCAGTCATTTGTCTTGACTAGAAGATTAGAAAGATTTGCTGAATTTAAAATGTATTGCTATTATATTGGAACTACAGTAAATCCTCGATGAGTGTTCGAAGGCTCCCCGTCACAGAACATTAAATATTTTATAAACTATTTTATAACTTGGCTTAAAAAGTCAGCCTGTGACCTCTCCATGTCAGTGCCGAGGAGCCTTCGAGCACTCATCGAGAATTTACTGTGCAGTGAGAATTTCATACTGGTGCCAACTGATATTTTATTGAAATTTCACCAGTTATCTAATTGCGAATACTTTATTCTTGCAGGCAGGGACGAACTGTCGCAGCCTGGATCCTTGAACGGGTATGGAAGCAGCGGCGGAGGAGGTGGAGGAGGGGGCGGAGGAGGCGGGGCGGACGGTTGCGACGCCAGGAAGAAGAAGGGACCGACGCCTAGGCAACAGGAGGAACTCTGCCTGGTCTGCGGGGATCGGGCGTCCGGTTATCACTACAACGCCCTGACCTGCGAGGGCTGCAAGGGCTTCTTCCGGCGCAGCATCACGAAGAACGCGGTCTATCAATGTAAATACGGGAACAATTGCGAGATCGACATGTATATGAGGCGTAAGTGCCAGGAATGCAGGCTGAAGAAGTGTCTGACCGTCGGCATGAGGCCGGAGTGCGTTGTGCCGGAATACCAGTGCGCTGTGAAGCGCAAGGAGAAGAAGGCGCAGAAGGTAGTGATCCGATTGCAAAAGTACATAAAGTTTGTCCGATATAGAGGGTGTCCCAATTAAATCGACCCACTCGAATATCGATATTAAAAAATATTTCAGACCAAAAGTTAAATGATCTCAAGAGGCACACTTAGAGGCCATATGGAGGTCAAGTTTGTTTTCTTTAAATGGAATCGTATATTTTTTAATGCGCTATTTGATGCTATACGTTATTCCCCACATAAAGTGCTGAGTCACTTATGGCGAATTAGTGCATTAAAAAATCTACGATTCTGTTTATATATATATATATAAAAAAAAAACAAAGTTGACCTTCAAGTGACCTCTACGCGTTCAGGTAGAAGAAAGTTATAAAAAAGCGTGCCCCCTTGATGCCATTTAATTTTTGTCTAACACATTTTTTTTATATCTTCAACAGTTTCGGAAATATTCGAGAGTGGATCGATTTAAATTGAACACCCTATATATATATTGTTCTTTATTTACCATTTTGGGAAGTACCGTCGCGTAGAATCTTGTCGCTGATCGACGACGAACAATTTTTTGGATGCTTCAGATATTTCAAATGCTTCATTTGGCATTGCAGGAGAAGGACAAACCGAACAGTACAACGATGAACGGTTCGCCGGGCAGCGGGATACGGCCCGATCCAATGGGCGTGAAGATCGAGCCAGCGGAGGCCGAGGCCTTGTCCACGTCCGGCAGCAGCGGCATCCTAACGCCGGTCAGCCCTTACGCCTACGTGAAGCCTATCAGCCCCGAACAGGAGGAGCTGATACACAGGCTCGTGTATTTTCAGAATGAGTACGAGCAACCCAGTGAAGAGGATCTCAAAAGAATCACAGTAAGTAGATCAGCCAACTCCATATCTACCAACTTTTAGGGATAATTCCGTATTCCCTCTCTATAAACCTGTTGTTCATACTAGAAGTTAGCTCACATAGGCGTAGCCAAGTTATCAGTCGAGGAGGCAAAATTTATCTTAAGGTAAATTTCCTAGTACAGTAAATCATCGATGAGTGTTCGAAGGCTCCACTGAATTGTCAAACGTCATCCCTACCACTGGGGGTCCCCTGTGTAACCAGTCGAGCACCCAGTAGTGGTAATGACGTCTGAACACTCATGGATGATTTACTCTATTATTTTTCCCTTTCAAGTAAGGGGGGGGGGGAATTCATTTTTTCACTTCTGATGTGGAGCGAAGGCCACCTTTTTCCCTCCAGGGGGGTAAGTGTCCCCCAGTCCCCTGACTACGCCCATGTTAGTTCCTCCTTATTTGCCTTATATTGTCTTTGATCCGTAACCAAATGTTCAAGTCAGTGAATGCTCCCTACAAGTAATGGCAACAATATTCCATTCCAGAATCAGCCATCGGAAGGAGAGGATATCAGTGATTACAAGTTCAGGCATCTGACCGAGATCACGATCTTGACGGTGCAGCTGATCGTCGAGTTCTCGAAGAGGTTACCGGGCTTCGACGAGCTGCTGCGCGAGGATCAGATCGCACTGTTGAAGGCCTGCTCCAGCGAGGTGATGATGCTACGTATGGCGAGAAAGTACGACGTACAGACGGACAGCATAATATTCGCGAATAATCAGCCGTACACAAGGGACAGCTACAACGTGGCGGGTATGGGCGACACGATCGAGGATCTGTTGCACTTCTGCCGGCAGATGTACGCCATGAAAGTGAACAACGCGGAGTACGCGTTGTTAACGGCCATTGTTATATTCTCAGGTAAGTGTACACGATATACGACCATTAGTAGAGCATCATAGTTCAGATCCAAAGAACTAAATTAACCTTGAATCTAGTCCAGTGTTTCCCATCCTTTTTTGGATCATGCCCCACCTGAACGTCTCAGAGATCTCGGTACCCCCTAGCATTATAGTAAACAGAGTTCTGAAAACGTTCAATAGCTGCTTCAAATACAAAAGGCACGTAGGTGAAACTGTTGCCGACGAGGTGACGAATGTCAATGATTTGCTAATTGCCTCCAAGAATATTAAAATTGCCCCTCGGTTGGTTACACTTGGGAAACACTGATCTAGTCAAACACCATAAAAATTGTCTCATCTTCCATCCGCACGCATTCTGATGCATCACTGTGAGAAAGTTCGGGGTAACGCAGGAACAATTACGGTTCAGTGAAGACGGCTGACACGAACATAACCTAAATGTCAAGAAATTTACAAACTAATGAACTTTCGACCCTAAAGTTTCGAATGACAGTGTAATCACTACGTCAGTCACCAAGAAACTGTGTATCATTCCTGGTCAAACCTCTCACGTTCTGAAAAATTCACTCTACGATCAATAGACCATGTTCTCGCGGTTAGTCTGTTTGAAAGAACGCCCCAAGAAAAAGGGAAAACGTCCCATTCTTTGTTTTCCAGAGAGGCCAAACCTCCTGGAAGGTTGGAAGGTCGAGAAGATCCAGGAGATCTACCTAGAGGCATTGAAGGCGTACGTGGACAATCGTCGTAGGCCGAAGTCCGGCACGATATTCGCGAAACTGCTGTCCGTGCTGACGGAACTACGGACTCTCGGCAACCAGAACAGCGAGGTGTGCTTCAGTCTGAAGTTCAAGAACAAAAAGCTGCCAGTTTTCCTCGCCGAGATCTGGGATGTGACACCCTAGTTCCCCCGTAGCCGGTCACCGGCGCCCGCGGCGCCGATCGGCTAAAAATAATCCAGTGTTTACGAGAAGAAAGATAAAAATGAAGACGAAAGAATCAGCAGCAGTCCCCGTGCGACGTCGAAGACGACGCTGGATCGCAGCGAGAGAAAACACTTGTACTAGAGTGCATCATCGTCCCCCCCAGCAGCATGCCACTGCCGCCGCCCTCAGCGTCGCGAATCGACCGAACGCCGTGGTTACTTTTTTTTTTTTTGTTTCTGAAGAGATCCGCCGTGTGCAAGATCCCATTCTTGTATTCGTGGTTTTTTTCTTAACCTGTAAAGACCACGAAGTGTGGCCTTCGAGCCCACCAGATGGCGCGGAGATAGTTCGCCAGATGGCGCGGAGGTGGTAGCCCAAACCCGTGGATGGGGGGGAACGGAGCTCGAGGAATAAAAAAAAGAAAAAAATGGATGAAAATATAATAATGATCGAAGGCAGTGGCGAGGCACCCAGGCTGTGATACGTAGAGACAGTACAGAGACTGTAATAAGGAGCTATCTACAGTTATGTTATTACTATATCCTCTACCTGGCTACTCCCGGAATCGATATGTAAATGTCTTAATTGTATAAGGTACAGGTTTAAGGCAGGCGCGCGGCGTTGTTGTACCCGAGAGAGGATGATTCTAGCGAGAGAGTAGGTACGAATGTAACCCCTGACGAGATAAGGACGCAGGGGGAAGAGGTGCGAGAGAGATTGATTAGGGGAGTGAGTGTGTGAGAGATATTCGTGTGTGTGCGTGTAATCAGGTGTGGTGTGTGGATGATAAAAAAAAATATATACATATATATGATTATCGCCACTTGTAGCCGTGCCGGGGAAGAACAAGAAAATGAATAGGAGGTCCCGGGGGCCAGCTGTTGAGCAGCGACACACCCGGGGATTTGGTGGTCGCCCGTGAAAACAATATTTCGTTCCGAATTTGTGTGCGCGAAGTAACAGACAAAATGAAGAATAAAACAAAAAACGATGAATACGATTATACATAAATGAAAATACCATAGAGTCTATATCACAAAACACATAGCATAATAATATATTGCTAGCATGTACATTGTTTATACGAGAAATGGGGAAACGGGGGATAGTGAGAGTGAGAGAGAGTGAGATTGCTGAGAGAGAGATGGTTTGCTGCGTTTAGTTTTTTGAGGGGTGATCACGTCGAATATATGAGCAAAGGAACTTAGAGTTTCCTTGAAGGGAAGGCGATACACGAAGATTGGTCGAAGACGACGAGGCTTTGGCATTTGCGCGACGTCTTGGAGATTTTCTTTTCTCGCGAGTCGCGTGCGACTGGATGTGAAAATGGGGAGAGAACGCGCGTGTGTGTGTGTGTGTTTGCAGGGCAAGAGAGAGAGAGATGAAGGGAATAACGTAGTAGCAGAAGAGTAAAAAATCGTAGGAAGTAAGTAAGAAGTTAAGTAAGCGAGGCTAGTTTGGTAGTAGGCTGTAGTAAGTCAGTGAAGCTAGGCTAGGTGTGACCGAGAGTTCAAGTGCAAAGCCTTGTGCCTTCAGCAACGGACATCGGCTCACCGACAAAACGAAATCATGAAATTTAACCGTCCGTTTTAATTTTTTAATAAGAAGAAAAAAAAGAAGTGGAAAAACGAAATCAACAAAATCAAGTTAAGAATGTCGCGTGAATATGTGGAAGAGCGAAAGAGAGAAAGAGAGAGAGTGGATGAAAAACGTGGAGTAAAATTATTTAGACGGTGAAGAAGTGAATGGGGTGAAAGCGAAAGAAGGAGATCGAGTAAATGAAGACGCAAAATTGACAAGAGAGTATGTATGGGTGAGCAGGAACAAAGATCTTAAACATGGAGAAACACGGAACAGGGTCGCGAAGGATGGGGTAGAACAGAGTTGGAATTCGATCCAAGGACAATGAGATCGGTTTGTTGGGGATTCTAAGATTCGTTGGATCCCCAGGTGGCATAATAAGCTAGCATAAAAATATCGTTGACAAAAAATACTAAGGGAGCCGGAAAGAAATTGCGAACAGTAGGCTGCTCCTTGAGATAGAGACTCAAAACAGGAACGGAGAGTATCGAAACACGTACAGACGCAATTATAAACGGCGCGCACATCGGCAGAAGTGGACAACCGGATAGATACGATCGACACGTACCTACATACACTACACACACATACATACACGCCGTTACAGGTACATGTACACTAAGATTCTCGATGTTGTAACACTGTAACTCTATGCTATTAACTGATTATACGTAGTAAATACCAGTTGCAAAGTTAAACGAAAAAACATACTAAGAAACGTAAAAATTCGTGTATAACAGAGTGAGAGAGGAGCTAAAGAATGGAATGACACGAAGAGATGCAAAGCGAGGGAAGAAGAGGCATGAGTTTCGATGCAAAGAAACAGTCTAATGTGAGCGCGTGAAAGCGGACAGAGCTGGATAATAGCGCGACAGTTCCATACGTAGAACAGAGAAAAGGACTAACCAGTAACTTCGCATAGGACGACTAGAAAAAAAAAAAACATCATCGTATACACGTACTGTGTGTTTTACCATTGTAAACATTATATTTGTCACACACACACACGTTGAACGAGGCAAATGAATATCAAGCCAGTGCACACATCGGCGTCGTTATAAGTGTGTGTATATGTCGTTTTTTGGACTTTCGTCCCCTAAGAAGGGACGGTCTCCCCGCGGTTCGGATTATCACCGTGCCACGCACGAATCGCGACGACGGAACAATCATTTTAAAGCGCACCCTCCAAATGCCTGGTTATTATGGCCTGGCTCGAACCTGGGCAAACGACACACCCGCCCTCGAGATACCAAAACAAGAAGTACCGTGTACACTAGCTAAAACGCCGCAAGGCCGACACTGCCACACCGCAGAGTGTACAAGAGTGTACAATTTTAACGAGACACATGGATTGTTCCTCCGATACATCAACGAGGGGAACCTCTTGACCATCATCTGGAGACGTTGTTGGGAAAGTTCAGTGTAATCCGCGTTTTTTTTTTTTCTTACCTCTTCCGTCGTGGGCATTTGGATGCAGGCTTTTAGAGACCAGCTGGCGACAAAGAACGATTTTTTTTTTTTTCTTACCTCCTCCGTCGTAGGCATTTGGATGCAGGCTTTTAGAGACCAGCTGGCGACAAAGAACAAACACGTGTGGGCCAGTGGAGCTGACGGAATCGTTGAAAGTGGGAATGTGTCTCGAAGAGAACACCAAGGACACCGGGACTTTGAACCCGAGACCTATGATTTACGACCTGAGACCTGGAACTGCATTTGGACTGAAAGGAGGCACACACTGATAGGTCAATTTGGTCCTTCAGGTTTATTATCAAAGGAAGAAGAAGATGACGTTATGATGAGCCCACTAGATCGGTAAAGAAACACCAAAAGCTTCAGAGTCTCTCAATAAAGCGGAGAATACCTGGCCCAGCGGCAACGTCATCGGGATAGAGGGAACATCCACCTGTACAGAGACACACAAAACGACAAGAAACACTTGCACGCTACCTGTACTCTGCATTGTTGTACCAAACACACAGACACACACAAACATTCGCGCCATCTCACCATATATCGAGTGCTTTCAGACACATCGCCGTTTTTTTGCGAGAGGAACAGAGTAAAAGAGAGAATGTGTAATGGTGAATGTAGAAGGGAAATAGGGGATGGATGGGTTTTCTTAAAGACACACCAGCGCATTGTGACGATGTTGCCTATTATTATACATCTTTAAAGTAGCCGTGCGTCGTCGATCCATGGCCAGGGGGCCAATGTGTTACCAAAAGGGTGTCCCCCATGGGTCGGCGATCGTCTAAGAAAGACACGTTCGTTTTTGCGACTCTGTAATTCTTAATGAATAACGTTTAAGTGTACTGCGCGCGCAAGAAAGAGAGAGAGAGAAAACAAAGCTTGTAAAATCGTCTACTCGAGACTTCCTTTCGATTTTGCTTTAGGTGAACCACTTTGCTAGATATGTAATCTGTTCACAAAAATCGCTCTTTGGCTGTCCCCTGGCACGCGTCGAGCAAAGACCCACTGTTCACTCCAGAGATTTGGCTCGGTCTACAACCCCAAGCAGACGAGCTCCTATCCATCGTTCCATTCATCTCTACCTGTGTGACAATTCTGGCCGAACCTTGTGACTTTAAAAACACTCCAATCATCCGGCCATCTTAGCCCACTACAAATTTCTAAATTACATACCTCGTTGGAAGGTGATCGGAGCTCGTCTACTCGGTAGGAACACTCGAATTTTGGGTAATCCTGCTGGCTAAAAAACACGCCAAGTCAAGAAAAGTCGTGCAATAAAAAGGATTCAGTAAGAAGAGAACACGTTGGTCTTTGCGTGTTCAGGGGACTAGACAGCCAGGTCGAACTGACCCAGGCAAGAAAACACACTCCCGGGGAATGGGGATAGAGAGTGGATGATGATCCCTGTACCTTTTAAGCGCAGAAAATAACAAAAATCGTCACGGACCGTCGACGGCAGGTCGTCAACGCGACACACCGTTTCGTAGAGGTTAGGACCCGGTTCTCGAGGCAGGCTTCCCCGTTAAACGAAGGATCCCAGTGACCAACATGGACACGCACCGTGATTCCCGATGCCATCTACCTAATACTAGGGTAGATAGAGGACAGGGTTGGGTAGGAGTCTGACAAAAAAGTGGAATTGCGTCGAAGCTGGATCCCCCGGAGCAACATTTTCTCTTGGGGCCGCTTTTACGTTGAGAGATTCGCCTGGGGTGGGGGGCGTTTTGGTGCTCGGGAATCAAGGTGAACCGCATCCATC
The DNA here is from genome assembly GCF_001272555.1 of Dufourea novaeangliae. Lineage (NCBI taxonomy): Eukaryota > Metazoa > Arthropoda > Insecta > Hymenoptera > Halictidae > Dufourea > Dufourea novaeangliae. The sequence goes on along the minus strand of NW_015373889.1, from coordinate 18,505 downwards.
GGCGGATCAGAAACCGGTAATACGTTACTCCGCGAGGGAACGAGAGAAAGAGGCTGAGTGAGTAAGAAAGAGAGAGAAAGAGTGACCGAGGAGTGCAAGGGAGAAAGACTGGTGGGGTGGGGGAAAGGAGAGTGGTGGGGAGAGGGATTCAGAGCCGAGTGGAAAAGGGGAGAAGCTGTACACACCGGCACACACGCAGACACGCGCAATATATAGAGACACATATACACACGCCACACGTACACACACGAGCAACAAAAAAAAAAGATAACATGCAATTCTACGATCACTGCCAAGGGCGTTAACCGTTGACGTCGATTTCTCATTGTCTAAATGTTGACATAGGGACATATTAAGGATAAAACGATTTAAAAAAAAAAATGCAAAAATATATATAACGTATATATATATATGTACACACACACGCGCCGCCCGCTCGATTTCGAATTGCCGTTTTAGACGAGGACGAGCGAGCGATTTGTTCATGATACTGCCAAGCGTAGACTCGAGTTTCTGTGTTTTTTAAGGGACAACTATAATACTCCTTTTAAATGTCGATCCATACACACTTACCGTTGTACACACTGAAATATTGCGCGCGTGCGCGCGCTCATCCAACACATTTACCACATGCATACAACACATGTACACACACACACACACACACGCTCGCTGGTACGTACCATATGTACGCGCAATCTCTCTTGTCTGTTTGTCCGCCCGGGTATACCCTGATCTGTCCGTTTCTCCTAGGTGTCTATTTTGCCTGTATGTACATAAAATTATACGCAAAGACGTACGTGTAAATATGTATTCGGTGATATCAGGTCACGGAGTCACGGCTACCGCGTTGTTCTGGAACGAAATCGCGAGACTAGGACGACTGTCCGAATTTTTCGGCGGGGGATTCGGTCTTGATGATCGTTGGGACACTTTGGGTATAGCTAGAGACAACTCCGTGTTTTTTATTGCTAGAGGTCCCAGGTCTGGTGGCTGAAGCAGGGAGACTTATTACGCTTCTATGTCCTGGGACTGTTCAGACCAGATAGATTAGACAACTCTGGACACTTGCTAAGTCCTGGAGGATATTTTGGACCTAAATGCATGATGATAAGTCTACAACTTCAGACCCCCTAGTTTGGGATCATCTTCAAAACTGGACCGAGTCTTCATATGCTCCTGATGAGATATGTACCTTTCAACTCGTTAACTATAGTTCATTTGGTCAGTGACTAGAGATTTTAAGAAATTAGGACAGCAACCTCTACAAGATTTTAGGTCTGGGAATATCCTGCATGATTTCGTAATGTCCTCTTTCAAAGATTCTTGGATTGAAAATTTCTATAGTTTCTCGAAACAACTTTCTTAAAACCAGTTGAATGTTAGATTCAAAGTCACCCAATTGTGTTTTGCCTGCAGGTGTCTCTTCACAAGAGAATCCTGACCACAGAAGTTGCTTAGTACCCTACCATCTGTATTGTGTGTGCTTGAAAAGACAATCCTGGTGACCAGGAGTCTCTTAGCACTCGATCATCTATAGGGTGGCTATTAAAAAGAGAATTCTGATCACAGGAATCTCTTACCACCCAAACTATCTACAGGGTGTCTCTTAAAAAGGGAATCCTGATGACTAGAAGCCTCTTAGCACCCAACCATCTATAGGGTGTCTAAAAAAAAAAAGAAAGAAGACGATCTGTGTCCTCTTCTCGCTTCCAGTGTGACCATACAGTGTCCAATCTATTCGAGACAGCAGTCGGTCGTCGTGAGTTCCGTAACCTGATGCTATTTTCGTTTTCGCGTAGAAACGAAAAGAAAGAAACGATCATTCGGCCCGCAAGTTCCGTAGTTCGCTGACAGGCGGTGTTGAGATTCGGTATTTTCTCATTGGAGGTTATGTAACCTTGTTCGGCCCCGCGAGAGAAAGGGAGAGAAAGATAGTGAGAACGTGAATGAGAGAGAGACAGAGAGAATGTGAGCGAGTAAGAGATGAAGGTTCTTGTTGTTAATCGCGAGACACGGAGGGAGCCGTTTTAATTTATTGGAAGCTGTAGAAAACGTGAAAACCGAACGGAGAGGAAGCTTATGAGCTGAAGATTATTATAAATAAAGTTAAATGATTATACTTTGTTATGGTAGTTCATATGTTATTTTTCTGGGTTTACTCGCGTCACGGAAACACTCTGTCCGCGAATTTTCTCTCTCGTCAAGGATTGTACTTGTACATACTGTGTTTGTAAACGAGAAGAAAGAAATGTAAGGAGCCCTGAGAATTTTAATCGTACCGGTTAATGTGTTCTTGCACCCTGTCCGGATACATTGAGAACAGTGTCGCGAAGAATTTCGAAAAACAGCAAGAAACATACTTTTTTTTTTATAATAATTTGAATGTATAATATCGAAGTGTAAACAATTTTGAAGTTCTTTGCGAGATTGGCTCTTTGTTTACCATATCCTGACTAACAAAGTTCAAATTCGATATTGCTCTCGGTTGTAACCTGATACCCAGGGAATTTCGAGAAAGATCCCTAGAATTTTTAAATCACTGGAATTTCGAAAGAATCTGAGCAAATATATCTACACGGTCCTCTTACGGTCGCTACAATTTTTTTCAACAAGATCAGGTAAATTTTCATTAAACAATTACTAATATAAACTAACAAAAAAGAAATTTTCGGGGCTGCCAGTACTAACACCAAAAGTACACCAAACCTTTTTTTTTTTTGTTCTTGAATCTGATTCCAATTGTACGAACACCGTTTAATCGAAAATTAATGTCGCTGTTAGGCATACGAATGTCGGAGTGGCGAAAACGGGAGAGGGGAGAAAGAAAAGTGACGAAGCCTGACGCCCAACAGATCGCTATAGTAGCCCCGCCCCGTCGTGTATAGTGGGCTTAGAAAAAATTGTGTCCCCATTGGATGTACCCTACCGGCCAATAGGGAGCCTCCTCGTTGCTTGTCACTTTAAGACCTGCCCTCGTCGGATGTGCACCCGGTCGACTTACTACTACTACTACTACTTACTATCGCTAACTATTATTACTATTACCGCTGCTGTTACTGCTGCTATTACTACTACTACTACTAATAACTTAACACTCACGTTTGTACTTGCAACTCACACGGAACTAACGCAGAGAGAGAGACACACGAAGAAAAAAAGGCAAAAAAAAAATACATGGACGACACACACTACATTTTCGCGATCGTTCGAGGAGGAGGAGTATAGTTGCTGTATCACGGTGATTAGTTGACTATATATATCTCAGGTTTAATCTTGATTAAAATAGAGAGCAATAGTTGGTCACGAAAAACGATAGTAATAATTGGTGGAAATTCATTACTTTTGCAACGGTAGACTCGAGAACTCTGTTTTAGGTATAGTTGACGACTATATTACACTCAATTGATTAATAGTGTGTCCATTCTTGCATTGTCGAATGATTTGTAACTGATCGAATACGAAGATTACCAGTTAAGAAACAAACATCTGGAACTTGGCAACTATACCAAGTATAGTATACAACTATACAGACAATACTCGTTCGATCACGACACCAAAATACACAGCGTGCGCTTAGCTCTCGAAAAACACGAAAAACAAAAAGAAAAAAATTGAAAATGCATCTTGTATCTTCTCCTAGAACCTACTACGTACATACTACTATTTATTAATTGTAAAATATTCGAAATTATGGTTAACAAAAAAAAAAAAAACGAGAATTCGGTGTGAAAATTGGAGACGAGAATAATATTTGGAGACATGAAGGGAAAAAAATGGCCACAGGCCAACTTATATCGGGAATGAAAGGAACTATTTAACGAATTGGTGCTTTCGGAATGTATTAGACTGAATTTATTGTTGTACGTTTTAGGCGAAAACGAAAAAGAAAAAAAAAGAGAATTGAAAATCAAATGAACCCGAGGAGATGGGATCGAGGGGAAAAAATGCGAAGTTTGTCAGGAGTTTTTGCTCCGGTAATTCGATTAAACAATTGGTGAACATTCTATTTGGAGCGTTTTATATATATACAATATATATTATATATATTCGCTAGGTTGCACACGTACACTCACACGTATACACGTACATGGTGTTTCTTTCGTGCAGTGATGGGAATCAAGAATCGCCGTCGCGGTTGTTTCGAGTGTTTTTTTTATCGAAATTTGGTGCCCCGTAGCGCGAGCAACTTTAATTTCCCGCTCAAGGTTGCTCCCCCCCTCCCCCCTCCACTCCGTATTCAGTGACGCTAGTGACATCTAGTGACGCTTCTCTGTTGAACACAGTGATGTTCATATTATGCTGTGGAGGTTAGACTCGTTTCCCCACCCTTTCCAAGTACTCACGGTGTAAGCTGTGTGACGTCACGCGACGTCTGACCAATACGAATGTCCCTTTCGTTCGTATGGCACCTCGTGGAGGGGGAACAGGGCCACGTGAGGAGCCTCACAGTGGTGTTGACACATTGACCTCTACACGCAAGTGTGACGTATCACATGGTTACAAAATTAATTTTTAAAGAAAAATATATAGGATGTCTCATTTAAGATACACTGAATATCTTATTTAATTGTGAAAAAGCAAATATATTTTACACGTAATTTGATATGACTTTGGAAACATATGTAGTTTTTGAAAAGAAAGCCGATGACCTTGAAGTCTTCTGTAGAAAAAAGAGCACCTGCAGAATACTGATCGCATAATACCATTCAAATTATGAATAAAATATTTTGAGTTTTCACAATTAAAAAAGATATTCGGTGAGTTACGCTTAATTGAGACACTCTGTACATGACGTTTCTTTTTTAAATTCTTTTAGAAAATGAGTATATCTTAGGAAACGTTTTGAATAAATTTTCGAGTACCTATAGTTTTGTGATGGAAATTAGACTGACCAGAAAACCATTAAATCTATCGAGAACCAAGTCGGAAGAATTTAATAAAAAAAAATTAATATTAAAATTTGTAAATAAATGTTTTGACAATTGTTTGCTCAAGTAGATTATATTTTACTGTAGCAAAAGATTGTGATGTCTTGATGGAAATTTTATAGATTTAGCGTGTGATGATGGTCAATGTGTGAGACGAGAAATGGAGGGGAGCATTGAGCAGCGAATTAAATCTGCTCCAGGACTGTAACGGAGGCACAGGGACGGACGAAATATATCGGGGACTCCTCCGATTTTTACTTTCTTCTGTCCCCCGCGACAAAAGGTGGCCCGATCGTTAAAATCAATAAACTAAATTTAAAAAAAAAAATTCGAATTCGCAGGGATGCTGCGTTTACGCTTGTGATTCTTAGTAGAATAGGTTCGTTAAATTCTGGATTATATTAAAATTCGACAATTCGTTGAATCGTCAATTTCCATATACCCACGGCGTGTTGCATCCCTGTTTTGGTGCTCGAGACGTTTCTCCAAAAATATTTTGGATAGTGGTTAGGTTCGAAATCGTCGGATTGCGTTTCGAATTGTTTATTTGTAAGTTTTTACTAGGCGAAAAATTTTCTATGGCAAATTTAGTCGAATTTTTCCATTCTGACGCGAATTTCGATTATATTCTCGTTCGTTCATTGTTGGTGAGAAATTTGTGGGGGTAGTGAATAGGAAGGAGGGGTCACGTTGAGATTCCCAGCACTAAATCTAAATCACGTGTGTATATAACACAACGCCCAGACGCGTGCGCTAGCGCGCGAATTTCAAAAAAATGGCAACAGATACTTTGTATGTACAAACAAAATTTTCGTAGTTGCGTTCGAACGAAAACTATGTGTGGGAGAAGAGTGTTTTGTGTGTGTGTGTGTGTGTGTATGTGTATTTGTGGTTGAGAAAGAGAGAGAGAGGAAGACTCGGCGTGCACTCGGCCCAGAATGCGAGAGAAAAAGAAAACGAGAAGACACTAGATCGCACAGGTGCAGGGAATTTTTTTTTTAACGGTTGGCATTGCGGCGGTGCGACTCGTCTTTAATTCGCCTGTTGTGCGTTAAAAATAGAAGTTACATCACGTAGATATCCATTAGGCACGCGCGAATAGGTGTCCCAGTTCGATAGAAATGTCGAGACGACGATAATCGGCGAGTCGAGAAATGTTTTGTAAAATCGTAAATCGAATTATCGGTAAAACTAGAATACAGGTGGCAGCACGTGAAATTACAGAATCGAGTGAGTCGAGTTTTTTAAGCTTCGCGAAAATTCTAAATTTTGTTAAAAATCTCAGTTAACAGAATCTCGACCGAGCAATCGAGTCTGCAATCACTCTAGCTTTAAAATTAGTAATTTTAAGTGATCTAGTCACGCCTCGTTCTGTAATTCCACCATGTTTGTATTCAAGCAAATCCCGAAATTGTTAAAACGAACCGAATCGGAGTGACTGGTAATTAATACGTACGTCGACTGTGGCGACAGGAAACCTCGTTGGACACCCGACCACAATGTACACTCTGTTTCGAAATTAAGGGTACGAAATTCTAGTGACAAAAGAACAAAATGTTTGAACAGCATACGTCTGCGGTTTAAAAAAGAAAATTCCAATGTCTCTAATTTGGAAGTAAAAGATTTGCAGGCCTATGTTCGTCGAGCACATTTTTATCTGGGGGAATATATTTCGGAAGTCGGTACCTTGTATTTTCGAAACACCCTGCATACTCGATACGTTTAAAAGTAACAAAGAGATTGAGTATGTTTTGTGAGAAAGCAATTTTTTTTTTTTCTTCGTTCGACTAAGAGATCTTTTGAAAGTCTCTAAGCCGTCTAGGGTTTTTCCAGTCACCCTATTGGCAACAACGTGGAGGGGGAGGGATTCCCGTGTATTCACGCGCGCGCCTAGTTACTCACGTGTTCTTCGCGTTCGGCATGCGAGGAGCCATATATACATCAACAATATTATATTCTAACGATTACTAATTAATATTGTACAATAATTTTAACGATTGCTGGACGACGAAGTCACTAGGCAAATGTAACACAGCGTTGTTGCACGATGGAAGATAAAATGGCAGACGGTGTGTGAGAGGAGCGTGAGTGAGAGAAAGTGGGGGAAAAAGGGACAAGAAGACGTGTCCTGAGTGTACAGTCGAGGCCAGAAGTTTAGCCGGACGAAAGCTACAAGATATGTATTTGTCTTTAAACGAACAAAAAAAATCAATGTGTATTTTTTGCGAGAGGAGACCAGGCGACAAATATATATTCGGGGGAAAGGACGAAGACCGTTTTCGCGAGTCGTGAATCGTCACATCTGTTTGTGCGTTCGCCAATTTGACGATTCGACGAGATTTTAATTTGAAAGGAGATTTTCAATTGTTTTTTCGTTCATATCGTTGGGGTATTTTGGAAAATTTCGGTGCAATTTTAATTTCCTTTTTTTTTACTTATTTTGTTGGTTTTTTATTTTTATTTTTGTTCGCGGAGAAACTTTCTGAAAAATTCGAAGGCTTATGTGAATCGAGAAATTCTATGGAAGAGGAAAAGATCGTTAAAGGTATTTATTTTCCTGAAAATCTAAGAGACATTCAAAGTTTATTTTGCTAACGACCGAACTGAGGAGAGAATTTATTTTTCTTACATGGTATTCCAAACCTTTTAATTAAGGAATGGAGGGTGGGGAGAGGGGAGTTATAAGTGGTAGCAGAGGCAGGTGACAAAAATTCAGTAATTAAATAATGTACCAGACATGTACGAAGGAATATATGATTCGAGATAACACAGAAATACATTATAAGAGGGATCGGATACGTTACTGGTTTCAAGGCCCACTAGCTCTCTCCGCCATCTTGGAGTCACCTTCTTTGAGACGCCATCTTGTTGACTTCTCATACACAAGATGTTGCAAAAATAGACCTGGTTATTGAACACAATTTCTTACAAAAGATTGGATTGGATAATCCTACAATGAATAAAAAAGTATTTTGACACTTATGTTTCTTATACTAAATATATTCAACGAAACAAATATAATAATAATTCACAACACGTTGTGACAGATTACTACAATTGGAAGTAAAGTGAAGAAATAGAAACTTTTTTGACACAATCTGAGGATCTATAAAATTATCTTCAAACTCTGAGTGAGTGTCATCAGTTTCAGCACTCTTTTTGTACATGGCTAATATTAAAATCCAAAAGTTCAAAGGAAATCGAAAGATACCAAGGAAAACTTAAAGAAGGATGAAAATCATTTTGAATAATTTTTATAAATTACCAGCATTTCTGGAAAAATATATTTCTTAAAATTTCAATGAAAAATGTACAGTTTTTCGGTAATAATTTTTTTATTTAAGTATTTAAGAACACACATTTATTGAATTTTTTAAATTATTGAGTTTTATTAAAATTTACAATTTATTATTATATATTATATACATTTTATAAGGTAGTGTTTATTTGTTGAAGTCACTCTATAAAAAAAGATGGCAAGTGACCTGACTTAAAAAAAAAAATGTCATTTGGCGACGTGGAGAGGGTGATGACCTTGAACGCGACAGATCTGTTCCCCGGGCACATTACGTAACGCGAGATGTAGAGAGAGAAAGAGAGAGAATGAAAGAGAGTAGAGTGCGTATGTGGTGCGCGCATGGGAGGGAGAGAAACGAAGCCGACACTGAAGCATAAAAAAGTTCAAAGAAGAGTATTTACATTTCTGTACATACTAAAAAACGCAGGGACGAGGAAACGAACCGTGGATTATACAGAGGGTAACCGAACGACACCTTTTGTAAATTAGCTTTGTACATTGTACCTCCCGTTCTGTTTTTGGTTCTCCATTATCATTGTTGCTGGATCGACCAGGGAGAAGCTTTGTGAACGTCGCAAATTATTTAAAACCTCGATAAAATTTTATCATTTGCATCACCATACTTTTTAACAAAAAAAAAAAAACAAAAATACAGCACGATTTTAATCAACCGTTCGACACTAAATAAAAAAGTCACTCGAAATCGATCGATGTTTCAACATTGCAAATTAGAATCGTAATTTTTTTTATAACAAATATTTACATGATCGTTTTTTTGGAAATTTATTTCGCCAAGTCGAGGATGTTTCTATCTTTGAGGCTCTGTTGTGTATATAAATAAAATATATACGTGTACGTATATACATACATACATACATATATAAACATATATATTTTTCTGGGATAAAAAAAATAAGAGAAGGTAACTTACAAAGACGTTATATCCGACCTCGTGGACGCAATAAATAAAAAAAAAAGAAATTCATATAATCGATTACGCAAAGGGCATCAGGGTGTAGTGTGTAATAGAGAGAGCGAGAGAGAGAGAGAGAGCGCGAGAGAGACATAAAGATATAAAAAGAGATGACTATTTTTTTTAAATACGTAACATGATGGTGGAGCAAGAAACAGAAGCTTCTTTCTTTCGGAACTTCCGATTAGAAACAAATCGATTTTATTAATCATATTTTTTCTTTCGTTATTCATTGATTCGGTTACTCTGCATGCGTGTTAAACCATCAGAGCCGATAACTGGGTCACGAGTGACCCGTAACTAAATTTCAGCTGACTTTCCGTTCACAGCTGTTTGCGTTGCTTGATATTTGTATTACGAACGACGGTCACAGGTGACCGGCGTGGCGTGAATGGAAAATTATGCGCCGGTCACCGGTGACCGACACGGAATTAATGGAAAGTTCGATGTCAGTGACTGTGGTAGTGTGAACGGAAAATTAGTTGCCGGACACCGGTGACCGACACGAACGGGATGTCCTGCGTCGGTCACCGATAACCGGCGCGGAAATAGAGGTATAGTTTGGTGTCGGTTAACGATGATAACGGAAAATTAAGTGCCGGTCACCGTGTTCATCGACGGGTCCCCGTTGATCCAACCATCGGCAGTCGATGGTTAATAATAAAACGGAAACGAAATTTTCATGAATTGTATACGTGACGCATAATTATTTATATTAACGACACATTCACAATCACGACGATGTACAGTATACTGTAACGTATAGAATTCACGAAAATATTATTGTGGTGGTGCAATAAAGAATTTTTGGTTAATTCCGTGAACGTAACACAGGTGAACCAAAAGAGGTTACGATGACACTGTATAAGTGGTTGAATATTATTTCGAAAAAGGTTGAAAGTCTTTAGTAAAGGGGTCGTTCTCAACCCTTTTCCCTGGTCCCCGTGGTTTCATTGAAAAAAATATTGAGGATAATCACTCGCTGCATGTACATAGACCGGAAAACCGCTGGTAGCCATATTGTTATTCACGATTAATAGGGAAAAGAAGAAGGAAAGAAAAGAAAAAAAAACTTTCTCCGAGATCGACTGACGATGTCCTTTCTCTTCTTTCCTTTCTCTCGCTGGAACAGAGAAAGCATCTCACGCTGGGAGTAATAATACATACGTGCATATATTTTCTGAAATGATTCCCTCGTGAATCGTGAATTTACGTCTCCTGGGAATCGCTTTGAATCCCCCGTTCTGTTTTATATCGGGTGGGTAGTCGACGCATTTGTTTCTTTCCTCTGAACGCGAACAAGTCAAGATTTAACCCTGTAATTGTCACCTGAATATCACGATTTCATTAATTTATCAGAGACGATAACAATTATTAATTATTAACTTAAGTAAGCGCGTTCCTTTTATGTTTAGAGCACGGAATAGTGTCGTTATTATCGATGTTACTGTAGGACCGATATTTTTAACATGTTGTGCAGTATGTACAGATATTTCTTCGTTAATTTATCCGTTTTCATTTTCTTTTTTTGTTTGGAGATGAAAGAGGTGTGATGATCGATGCGAGAAAAAAAAAAGAATGAAATAAATTGGAATGATATTTTGCGACGCAAAGTTGTGTGGAGAGGTGAAAGAAAGGAAGAAAGTAGGAGCCCTCTGTCTGTTGTATATTACTTTTATTTCTACCTTTTTTACAAGTGAAACAAAAAGCGAGATCGGTATTGACCGTGCTATGTATGGATGATACGTTCCAATACTAGAAATAAATCTTTCAACAAATACACGAACGATGGTACATTGGTTTCACTTTGAACCCTCCTCTTCTCTGCATACAACATAATCCTACGGATATTTTCTCATAAAAGAGTCTTAAAAATGAACAAAGATAAGTAAACGTAGCCTATATTGAAACAGTCGAGGTTTGATTTACTTTCGTTGAATTTCTTATACTAAATGCAGTGTTAAAATCGGATAGAATATATTTCTAAAATATTCAAAAGCCCAAAAAATTCCGGTAATCAGTAATCCAAAATATAATAATAAGTATCTTATTGAACTTTTTTTGCAACGTTTACACGTTAACACAAAATTAAACAATCTGCTTAAACTTATGTCATAGCTCGATTGTGATATATCCATATAAACAATAAAATACATGTCGAGTTGCTTAAAATGTAACGTTGGAAAATTCCTGCGTTTTCCACTTCCAGTTTATTGACTTGGGTCCTGTACTATGGGTCTTCCCAGGTATTTGGACACTTCAGGAAAGGTTTACCTGGCAAAAACAATTCAACTGGACGAAGATACAATAGGGCTGGAATGGAGCTACCCTCGCCCACCAATCCACCAATCACGATCCAGCTGAGATAGGAGAATCAACCGATTGTATCCAGTTACAGACGGCCTAAGAGTCATTCGCCTCAAGGAAGTTGGAATGATAAGACGTGAAGTGAATTGACTCCTGTCGAAGTTTACGCGATCTTTATTTTTCACATGTAATCATTTATATTTATACCAATTACTAGTGCCTTCGTTAGCTCTCTATAGTTACTTTCGTTTATTATTTATTCATTTTAGAGTAAATTATTGTAAATTAATTCCATATTGCGGGATAAGTAGCATCACTAGTTGTTACTTTATTATTACTAGTTGTCACTTCAGTATCACTAGTTACTTCGTTATCACCTCAGAATTTATGCACGTATTGTTATAAATATATTGTAAAATCGTACATACAAGTAGTATTTAAGGCAATTGTCTTGAAATTTCTTCAATTACTATTGTAAATTCTGTATTTTCTAAAGATTTTTTCAATAAACAACAGTTAAGTGATACATATGCGTTGTTTATTAAGCCAATCACTACGACTATCCCATATTTTTTATAAATAAATAAATAGTAACCTGTAAACTTTTTAAAATTATGGTAGCCCTCTGGTGGCGAAAATTAGAACTAAATCCAGGACTTATTCGATAGTTCGCACAGTCGCCACCAGATGGCGCTGCTTACAAAGTTTTAGAATTAGTTCTAACTTTCGCCACCCACTTTTTGGGGGGCGCCACTAGTATGTCCCATAAATTCCAATTTTTCCCGCGCAAAATTACATGTGGATTACAGGACAATGAACGGTACTAAAATGGCTTGCGTCAGTAACCATTTGAAACGTGATCCTTTATCGCTGCTGCTCGTACAACTCGCGAGCTCGGTCGAATGTTGCTCGTGCAACTGTCGAATTGGGACTGACGCTTGTGCGTGTTCCCGTGAAGAAATTAGATAATAACCCCAGCACCCATGACAGTTTCTGCAAATACTACTACAGCCCAAGTTTAAAAGACGTAGGCAGCAGTTAGTTTCTGTAGAAACCTGTTGAACCAGACAACTATAATTAGTATAGGATTGTACAATATTTATGCAGCTATATTTAAGACAATTCCATCAAACGAAACTTAAGTATGTTAATACTGACTTATCGCACCTCTGCAAGAAAACTGTCGCAAGTCAAAGGCGTAGTGGTAGACGCTTTATGGCTTTAAATGTTGATCAGTGTCTTCCTTCAATGAAATAAATGGTTGGAAAATATTTTTAATTATACATTACACTTCAACTTGTTCGAGACGACTGACCCTTAGACCCTCTTTGACTAGTTAACTGGTAAAATTATTTATACCTGTATTAACGCTGACCCTTATGAATCAAGTAATTAATTCGAAAATCAGATAACCAATGAAAAATCGAACGGTGGCGCCATCTGCGGAGAAATGCCCAAGCTTGTAGCCACTTATGTATTACGGTGATGCCGTGAGATATCGTTAGTAGATCATTGTTCGCGTAGCGAAGAGTTTGTAGCGCCATCCACGGAGAAACGTTTAAGCCACGAGCCAAATAGTGTCCTCTATTCGCTTCCAGGTGGAAGAACCGTACCATTTCATTCCTAATAAAACAAATAGCGGTAAATTCAATGTAACAATAGGTAAGACACAATACTGTTCGTACTTGCAGAATCAATGTTCTTTATTTTACGAGAAATATATTTAACTTGTATAAACGGCCGTTTATTTTAGTTAGTTACATTCTGATTATCTTGGCTGGTGTCCGCCTGTCCATGTGCTTTCTTTATAGACACTTCCATTTCCTGTGTCTCTTTCTTTAGCTTTAAGCAAAATAAGACTGCATGTTCTACATTGTGCTTCTGCAATGACTCGTGCTTCGTGTAATACTCTATCAATTCTAAGCTATCTTTATCCTGTGCCTCTGTAGCGGACGCAACATCAGGATGAAGTATATAGTAAAGCCTTACGAGGGACACTGCTTCATCTATTGCTGGGCTTTGGAGTAACTCTACGAGTAAATTGTCAATCTTCTTCTCCGAGACTAAATAGAACACCATTGGACCAAAGTGTCTTGTAGATCTCAAAATATCGTAGCTATTCCATGCGTTTATGTGTCTATAAACTTCCTTTGTGATTCTATGATACTCTGGATCATCTGGATCAAACTGTAAGCACGCACGGTCCAAAATGAACACATACTCTTTTCGCTTTAGCAAGTCCTGTAACAACAGCAATCATTTCATTATAACATTCTCCCTGTACCTTGCGCATTGCACAATTGCTCAAGTTCTTACCTCTAAATATGGTTCATAAAACATCTGTGGTACAGTTAATTGCTTGCCGTTTACTGGAAAATACACCTGTGTTATTCTGTTCCTCTCAGCCATACGCGCGTGCCTTAATGTGCCAGTGGGCTCTCGAACAACTATTTTCCTGTCTCTGGTATTAATTCCATAACTTATATCCGTGAACACAAACTTCGCTGTATCGTAATCTTTTAAGCCAGGATCATCTACCAACACTCTGATTGTGTCCTTTGACTCTTTTACAACCGGAGGCATTTGCAAGCGTATATCTTCTAGCTTTTGAATTGCCTGAAGCCTCGACTGTTCGAGTTCTTCGTCAGTCATAAACTTGTACTCTCCAACGTTTAAACGTTGCCCAGTTTTGTGCACCCTACTGACTTTCGTGTAATCGATGCGAGTCAGTTTTTTCAATAGCTGCTGAACATTTTCGTTGAAAAAAAAGGGTGCCGGGTCATCCAATACTGTACAAAAAAATAGAGTGCTGGCATGAGGAAGTTTGCATTCAAACAAGTTAATATGTCACAAAACTGAAACGTCTCGTGACCATGTAAATACAATCTCTAACCTCGTCAGACACAGAAAAAGACTTCATTGCATTTACCTGATGCTTTAGACTGAGATGAACAAGAACGACAATTCCAAGCCGACTGTTTATAAAATCGTCTTAAAATCATACCCTTTCGACTGGACATCATCATCAAAGTTTACAATAACTTAACCTCAACCGCAGAAGAGACACGACGAAGCTTAACAGAGTGATAGAAATAAAATAGATTTGAAACGGAAAGCGGCTTAATTAAATTCTTCAAATGGCAGACTTAGAGCTGTAATTTAATCACATTTCTTTGGAATTGTTTAGCAGTAAATCCTGCTTCATAAATGCGGAAAAAGGTACTCCTGGGTACTCCGATAAGGATAGCAGCGAACAGAAAGGTTAGAAATGTATGTATGTACGAGACCAACTCCGGGTAGGGTTGAATTGATACCACCAAGGTATCGATACTTTTACTCATAACTACTTTGTATGAAGATATCGATACATACTCGGTATCGAAACAAAAGTATCGATACCTACTTGTATTGAATTATATTTTCTTAATCTTGATACCCAACACAAAAGTAGTTTCTGCGTTGAGAGAGAATAAAATACAATACTATACTTTATATATTTATTTAAATATTTAATATAAAACATATTAACATAAACGTATGTATAAACTATATACGATATACGTAATATAAGTATGAATGATGAATAAATATGTACATACATACATCTCACACACACGGGGTCTCTTACGCCTGCTCCGGGGGTTCTATGACCCCTCTTACCAAGCTACTACACAGGTCGATACTCACCATTCGATACGAGTACTTTTGCTCGATCCTACTTGGCATCGCAACTGTAGGTATCGATACCAAAAGTACTCGGTATCGAAACAAAAGTATCGAGTAATGTACTCGTATTTACTTGTATCGATTCATCCCTAACTCCGGGTTACGAAATTTCGAGAGAAAACGCCTCCTGTTAATGGGATCACAGAATACCGATGGAGGTCGTGAACAATTCATGTGAATAGTTGGAAAGAGAAAGACTACTTTCTCGCCATTTTCTAATAGACGCAATAATCATATGAAACTTAATTACGGATTATTCAGGAAGAATTTGTAAACGTTTACAATCTAGAAAATTCATTAAGACTCTTAGCCGTTTTCTATATAGATATTTACGTGCATAGTTGGCTGTAGTTACTTAGTACTTTCTCGGGAAAGTATTTGTAGGTTACGATTGCGTGATGAGTACGACAAAGAGAGTACTATAGTCAAAAGGACAAGAGAAATTATGCCACTAACTTTGCTTTTTTGCTTATGAAACCTTGGGAAATAAAGCAACTTCTTATTAGGAATATAGAATAGTGAAGGAGGTTGTAGATAAGTAATAAACAGTTTGCGCGGGAAAGAGCATTCTTTTCTCGTCTTTTGCGAATAGAAGCATACCATCTTATGCAAATAAATTAATTATGCATTAACTAGAGACTATATACAAAGGGGATTGATTTAGATGTATTACTAGGAATTTGTTGGTTTATTTTTGTAATTTACATGGGAGGTGCGCAGTGCACGCTTTTCATAGAAAATTCATTTTTCCGAGCAAAAACCGCGAGTCACAATTACTAAACCGCAAGGCAATGAGCAAGGCTGTTTAGTGATTCAAGTTCCAGGCTAGTAATTGACGTTTAATTCATTGGTATTATGATTCTCTTATAATACTAGTTCTTGTAGCAACACAATTCATTAAAAAATACTGTACTATTGTGCAAATAAAACAAAAATATTAAATTGTTTTAAGACAATACTTCTTAACATATACGCTATATGTTAAAATAGTTTATAAGAGCGTGTATAAAAAAAAAATAAATATAATACTGTATCAAATATTAAATAAAATCTATCTAATAAACAAAGACATTATACAATAACTAATCTTACGTTATTCTGTCTCTAGCTCCAATTTGTACTCTAAATTTCGCGACACCTGCAGGACATCTTCAGTCTCCTCTTCTTTCTGCCTTTTAACGGCTAGGTGCATGGCTCGTAAGAATCTAGTCAAAGTACACCGTTTTGTTCGTAGATAGAATGCGTGAGCTAAAAATGGAATTTTCCTTAAAACTCGTCCGCTCAAACCATGACTTTCCTGACTGAGATCCAACAACTTAAGGCTGTTCTTTGTGTTCGTGTTTTCCTCGTAGCCCAAATTTTTTAAATAAGGTAAATCGCAAATTTCCTCTGGTTCCATGAGGCCCGCCTAAATATATATATATATGTATGTATGTATGTATATTGCTACCACATACCTATATTATATGTTTAATGTATACAGGTAAAAACACAGACTGAAGATAAAGAAAACGATAGAAAAAAGGAAAATACCCTTATTAATTCTTTGAGGCATGATGCATAAATTTTATATATGGCTTGAATAGTAGGCTCTCCAATATACTGTTTTATATCAGCTCTATCGATGAACGCCAAATCGATAGCTTCGGACAGATTGCTGGTCGTCAAAATTAAAACGTTCGGATATTTTTTTATTTGATCCAATTGCGTTAGCAATGCGTTCACCACTCTTATGGAATCAGTCGGTTCTACCCCGTTACTGCACGATTTACGAGCATGTGCCAGAGATTCTATTTCATCGATCAGAATGCAGACTAATGCTTGTGAAGATTCAAGAAGGCTCCGTATCTCGTTAAATAGTTTCATGACTAGTTTCCCACTCTGAAAACAATCGGAAGTTAATCGTCGATTCTTTAGACTAATGTACATAGTAAACAGTTGTGATACAACCTCTGAAAACCACTTTGAGAATAGACTATGACTATTTATTTCAACAAATTCACTGTGAGTGAATCGATCTGCTAAACGAATAGCAACTTTTTGGGCAAGTGCTTTACACAGGCTGGTTTTACCAGTACCAGGAGGCCCATGCAGTAACACCACTTTGTTCCAATTTATAATGTTAGAATTCACACTGTGGTCCGAAAATATCATCGTAGTTTCTACAAAATGTAACAACTGAAAGGAAAAAGACAATGGGCATTGTAAAAATTAAAATGTCTGCAAAAAGTACAATTAGCTACAACTAACATCTTCCTTTATGTTTGAGTCAAAATAAAGATTCTCCCATAAAGAATGGAATTCTTTGGAAGGTAAGATCCAGTGAGAAGATGCTGGTAAATCTTCACTATTGTTTTGTATTGTTTCCGTTGCAGCATCCTCTTCAGTCAATCTGTATACGTGATACAATAAAGTAGAACCTTGTACTTTCACATGACTCCGCTGTAACAATTGAGTTTGTGTCATTGAAATCTCTCGAAGAAAGCCCATTTATTTAAGAAATTACCTCTCCATGACTTATAGAGCATATTATAGAATCCACATGAAGTCTCAAGGTTGGGTTCAAAAGATTATCCCCATAAATGGGAGTCTCCAGTGTGATATCCTTCCACTCACCTGTTTCCGCATAAACTAATTTTTGTATCTCCTTTTTTGACAACAGGCTGAAAATCAAACATTCTGGTAGAAAATGATCAGAAATTATCAAAAACGTTCTAAACGGTTTCGATCCACTGTATATAGATCGAAGTATGCACGTCGATAAAGAGCCGGTAATACCTATTGCTCTTTTGACAGATTTCCACGTGTATCACGTCTGGCCCTTCCATCTTATCTTTCTTCGGGAAACTTTAACGAGAACTTGAATCCTTA
Source organism: Dufourea novaeangliae (assembly GCF_001272555.1). Taxonomy (NCBI): domain Eukaryota; kingdom Metazoa; phylum Arthropoda; class Insecta; order Hymenoptera; family Halictidae; genus Dufourea; species Dufourea novaeangliae. Next base: position 399 of record NW_015373889.1, on the reverse strand, counting down.
GGATGACGTTCAAGTACGACTCTTTTTTGGACTTCTGAATAAAATTCACTTCAAATGATACAAGTAGTGTTTGAAATTCAAACAGAGCAGGTGCTTCGAAAGTATCTAAAGAGTGAAAGAGAGAAGGTAGTACAAGAAAGACAAGAGACACCAACTAATAACACGGATGGGATATAAAGTAGACGTAACATCCAATGTAATTTTCTGTCACATGCCTCAGGGGCTCTGGAGCCCCGTTACCGTATATTAGCATCCGTGAAAATTTCAACGACAAACTTATGAAACCTTTATGAAGCTTTGATGACGGTACTGAAGATTTGCAAGTTATAGAAGAGCGAATTATTTGTGGCATATAAGTTACAATATGTTATAAGCCTGAATAATATCTAAGCATACTTT